>NC_044358.1:14100460-14405460 GCF_007364275.1 Archocentrus centrarchus | reverse complement strand
AGATACAATATCAATGATCCTCCATAAACTCTGACTTACTGAGTTGTTCCCGGAGCTTTCAGCCCTCCCACAGTTTCCTCTTCAGTGACTAGAAATTGTTCTCTTATCCTGTTATAATACGCTGTAAAACACTGAATCCTTTTTAAAACTTTAACGGTGAATATTTAAATAGAAATGGGATGTATGCACCGTCAGTTCTCCTTCCAAAAAGTAGCTTCATGAAAAATGTTTCCAAAGCTGATAGCTCATCTCTCAAAACTGAGAGCGGCATGTTTGTCTTTTATGTTCAGCCTTCCTCACAAACTGTGGTGTTTGGAGCTGCAATTTTATTTTATCTGTTTGTTTTCCAGACACTTTCTAAATATAGCCCCCCCTCAGTAATTAAACCTTTCTGTGCACAGTTAGAGCACTTTTATGGACTGCAGCCTCTTCTGCTGCAGCTTGCAGGCCCAATCATTAGCCAGATGCTCTGAGAAGCACAGTTTGCTTTTGCTGGGTGGCTCTGCTAATGATATTCACATTAGTCTCCTCCTAAATCGAGTCTAAACTCAGACTCTTCTGTAAGAACAAAGATAACTGCCCGAGCGTCCTACTTCAACGAGCAAGTTAAGGATTTTGGGACTAATATCCCTACGTGAATTATGTAAAAACCCATGCATTTTTAAGGGTGCACTGCTCCCATAAGTCAAAGACTTGATGACGCGATGCTGCTTACAAAGTCATGAGGACGATGGTGTGAACGAGCCTCTCACAGGGGTAAATAATAACTCGTGATGGGAGCCTCCGATTTCCCGACCTTGCTACAGACCCTTGTTTCCATTTCACGCTGGAAGTGATGGAATTTCTAAAAGGCTCTCTGCACCAGTTTATTCAATAATAGATGAAGCAATGGCATCGCCATGACACCCTACACCTCTTACTCTCAGGTCCAGCCATTAGCCCCGCCGTGAGTGGAGGGCTGGGGGGAGGCGGAAGCACGGATGAATAATTTAAAGTGAATCCAGCGCAGTTTGAGAGACATCTCTCTGTCAGTCGCCCGGAGTCGCTCTGAGCGTGTGCAGCAGTGAGAGGGCAGCACCATCAGCGCTGTGACAGGCTGTGAAAAGCCTCCTGGCTCCAGATTTCCAGATGAAACTTTGTGAGAGACTGAGGATGGTTCCTTATCTCTGCGCTCTCCTCTGCTCGCTGGCTCTCCCGCTACAAGGTACAGCTTCATTGTACTTACAGCTGTTCAGGTGGAGGCAAGCTGAGGCAAGAGGACTTTCTCTTTATCGCACGCTGGTATCATTATTCTGTCAAATTGCTGAGCTCAGGCTGAGATATCATAAAATCTGATCCATCTTACAGGCCAGAGGCGGTTTAAGTATTTAATTATGTGTTGTTCATGACGAGCAGACGCTTTCCAACAAACTGTGAGGTCTTCAAGTTTTCACCTATTAATGAATAAATCTGCCAACACAGCTGCTTTGGTCTCTCTTCCTTCACATGGGCAGGTAACTGACTCCGCTCGTCTCGTCTTACAGGTCTGGAGATATTTGACCCCGAGGAGGTGGAGTACATCCGTTCCCATGCCAACGCGACTGTGGGAGGCTCAGTCACCTTGGACTGTGGCTCCATCATACCGACCATCTTCATCTGGGGCTTCACCAAACCAGGAACTGATAATAACGTAGCTTTGGCTCACAACTACGGACAGGGCCCGAAGGTTCAGTCTCAGTCCGGCAGCCTGGGCCGCCTGCAGGTGCCCGTGAACACCTCTGCTTTGGTCATAGAGGAGCTCCAGAGGGACGCGGCCGGGACGTACACCTGCCAGGCTTTGTACGACACGGATGAAGGAGCCAGGATAACGTTTTACTTCACTCGGCTGGACGTCGAGGACGACTGATCTGCTCTGACCCCCCCCCGATCAGTTCACAATTATCTCTGCTTGTATTTAATATCAGCTTTGATGTTAGTGCTGAAGTTTCTGCTTCAATCACAATAAAATGCAGGTGAAGAAGTTCCACTTTTACCTGCAGGGTAACAAAATCTGACTGCGGGTCATCTCCACAACCTGTGAAAGCAGCTGTATAATCTTCAGACTTTTACTTTTGTCTCATCTGAGAGAACCTGAGTGATTTAATGGGGGGGGGGGGGGGGGGGGGGGATTTCTCAAAAAGCATAAAAAACTTATGCTTTTTGAGAAATCTGCTTCGGTGTGGAGTTTGAAAGATGTGAAGACTTCTACATCATGAAGTTTGAGTTTTACTTTTCACTGTTTATACCCCACTCTGCATTTAATCATCAGTTATTATTAATCTCTGTCACCCCCCCCCCCCCTTCAGCAGATGACCCCCCCTCCCTGAGCCCGGTTCTGCTGGAGGTTTCTTCCTGTTAAAGGGAGTTTTTCCTTCCCACTGTCACCAAGTGCTGCTCACAGGGGGTCGTTTTGACTGTTGGGTTTTCTCTGTTATTGGAGGATCTTTATCTTACAGTATAAAGCACCTTGAGGCGACTGTTTGCTGTGATTTGATGCTATATAAATAAAATTGAATTTTTAAATATAATGTCCTTTGAATGTCCCCCAAATGTGCTAAACTCTCACTTTAAAAACATCATCATTCAGTCTGTTTAGAAACCATGACCTGGTGCGCCGGGACAAACATCTCTGTGCTTTCATTGTCTGAACTGCTGTTTAATAAGGAAAACTCACCCAGAGTCACCTTCTCGCCCCATTCGCCAGATTGAGCTGTAACACAAAGATCTGCAATCTTTGTGTCCATATAAACTTACAACACATGGCGCCGCGCAGACCTGAGGCTGTGGTTTTCATTTCTCACTGATTATTAAAGCCATCTGGGATTTTTTGACTCATTTTTATTGTTTTTCTTTCAGTGACATATACTGATGATGAAAGCTTCAGCTGAACCAGCATCCTGTGGTGTTGTTCTCTGTGCAGAAAACTCCTCGTGTGACCTCAGAGAGACGCGGCACAGCGCACGACGCTCTCCGCTGTCTGAAATCCCACAAACATTTTAGCTTTTTAGGAGCGACACAAACACACGAAACAAGTTTTCTCCTCCAAAATTGATCTGTGAAATAAACAGCACTGCTCATCTCATTTATTCTTCATCTGCGGTGAGCTCCTTCTTACTTGTTAATAGCACTGACTCTGAAGATTAGACTCTGTAGCACCAGTGGGCTCATTACTGATCCTGATCACTCTGATCACAGAAATAGCAGGAAATGGGGGCAGTTTAAGTAGAGATGATTTCCCCCTAATTAAATCCAACAGGTGCAGTGAGCCAATAATCAGCCAGCTGCTTAAACAGCACGAAACTCTGCAGCATCTTCAGGTGCTGCAAACAAAGAGCAGAGCGCCTCGAGGGAGCGTCTGATTATTAGTCTTAAAGCATTCTGCACATGAGCTCATCGTTCGCAGGGCCCGCTGGACTTCATCCAACAACAACATGCTTCACTTGTGGTTTGTGACATCTCAAGGATAAAACCGCCCGTGGCTGAATAAACCGAGTTAACAGCACACTGCCCGATTCATGAGATTCATTCAGGGTGTGCTGGAGAGGGGAGAGAGGAAGAATGGTGGGCGGAGGGAAGAGAGCCTGGCGTTAACAGGTCGGCTCTGCGGCAAGGGGCAAAAATTCCAGGGCGGACAATAAGCTGTCTTGTTCCCATGGGCTCCTTAATGAAGGGGTGTAGCTGTGTGGGAAGAGGGTGCGGGGCAGGGCTGAGGGAGAGTGCCGACTGACGGACGTGGGAGATGGAGAAGCAGCTCATTTAGAGACAACCCCATCCTTATCTTTCCCTCATCATCCCAGGCTGCTTCTGTCAGCATCTCCTCTCCCTCCCCGGATCATTTCTCTTTCATTTCCAGCTTCATTTCCTGTCCATTGTTTTATTCCCCGTTCTTCCAAAAAAGCAGCAACGGACACTGCATGGACACAGAGTAAAAGCTAAGATGTATGTACCGGCAGGTTTTGGACCATTAGTTACTTTTTGTTTTGTTTTCATGCTTTGAAATCTGCCAAAACTTATGCAGATTTTTCTTTGGAAAGAACTGAGTTTACATCAAGTGAGCCTAACGGACTCTGGCTGCCTTCACGGCCCAACAACCTCCATCAAAAATAAAAATAACAGCCGGAAGAGGCTGTGCCACGCCTCAGCAGCAGGCAAGTAAATCCAGGAGCCAGGAATATCCCGTATACCAGCAGTGGGAGGAGAAATGCCAGGCGAGCCGGGGCCTGAGGACTGGCAGCCACCTCTGGCAAAAAACACGGGCAGACAGGCACCGAGCATGGAAAGCCTGCACCGCAGTCATCCTCAGTGAAGCACAGCCAACCCCGTCATCCGCCTGCTGCAATCCTATCAGCTTCAATCAGCCAGCACACCATGAAGATCATTTTAAAACCAACAGAGGGTTTAAGCCTTTAGAAAATGGGTTTGGGCAACACGGGCTGAAACCTGAGAAGAATATTGTACGAGTGTTTTATGAATGAGTTATCTGCACAGCAGGAGCATCTTGTCTGGTCGCTGGTTTGGACCCATCCTGCCTCCATTTTTAATAAACCGCAGGCTGTCGAGCTTTTTTTGCTCAGATATTAAAGTTACAGCAGATCCTGATAAACTCGAGGTCTGTAACGGGCACAGACTCAAATCTAACAGCTCAAATAACTCCTGTTCAAACACGAAGCTCCAGGATGAGCAGGTCTGGATGTTTGTTACTTCTAGCAAGTAACTGAGTAACTGCACTGAACTGTTAACCCACCGATTCACACATCGGCACAATGTGATGTCACCAGAGGTGGCAAAAGTACTGACATTCTGTACTTAAGTAGAAGTACAAGTACTTATGTTAAAAAATACTTTAGTAAAAGTCAAAGTACTGGTTCAACTTCTCTACTTAAGTAAAAGTAAAAAAGTACAGGCTCTGAAATGTACTTTCAAAGTAAGAAAGTAAAAGTAGTAGGATGTTTCTACAAGCTATTTTTGTGTAAAACTAACCGAACCTTATTATACATTATTGTAATAATATAAAATAATATTACATGAGAATACAAACGTTACTCCAATCTAAATTTTAATCCTAATGAATGCACTCAGCTTGAATCTGTTATAGGACACAAACTGTGAAAGGGAATTTAAACACAGCTGTGTTCTCTGTGTCCTCCATAGTAGAGGGTGACTGTGTCTCCACCTAAACAGCAACATGAGGATACTCAGGGGTTACAGTGGGATTCAGAAGGTGGAGGAACCCTAAGATCAGCTGTAGTGGCTCTGCATGGGGAGAAGAATCACAGCTTTCTATTGTAGCTGCAGTAAATGATGTTGGTGTGCAGGCTGTGATCAGCTGACCTGCTGCTGCTGCTCTGAGGTTTACTGCTCTGTGTGGATGAAGTGAACTCACAAAGATGTAACCCAGTATTTCACAGCTAACTGAGCTGATCTCCATCCTCTACACTGACAGCATACAGGCTGCAGAAATGTTGGATTCAGTGAATGAATCTCAGCATCAGCAGCTTTGATTCAAACTCATCTCTGCTGCACTGATGTAACCTGTAACTCTGACCATCAACACAAACACTGTGCTCCAGTCCAACACAGAGCTTTACTGTAAATACAGTACAACAAGCTAACCTAAACTGCAGTATTTTCATAAATTCTTTGAATTACACAAAGTCAGCATACTTCAGTTTATTTTCCAGTCCTTACCTTTAAATCTAACCTCTCTTCTTCCTCTTTCTCCATCTCTGAGTGAACTTCTCTCTCTTTTCTCTCCCTGAAATACAGCAGCTCTTCTTTTAGCTAGCAGACACACTGTGTGACAAACTGCACACACTTTGTGTGTTTGCTGATATTTGTTGAGCATTTAGAAACGTTGCATTTACCTGCCACACGTTACTCCCTTCATGCTCGCTCCTCTTCAGTAGCGCTAGCTAAGCTGTTTATGTGCCGCAGCGCAACTTACGGACTCGGTCCGGCCCGATTATAGCGCTATAAATGATACATTAATTATATGGGTTTGCGTATTTAATCCCTTTGTACGAGATAAGCCCCGATGATGGAGGATACGCCAGTACGATTGTCTCTTATGTGTTATTATTCCTCCGTTTAGGCTCAGATCGTTTGATGTTTGACGGCGCACTGACCGGAAACGCAAACTTCTCTCTGACGTGTTAAAAAGTAACGAGTCTGTTTGAAAATGTAAGAAGTAGAAAGTACAGATACTTGTGTAAAAATGTAGGGAGTAAAAGTAAAAAGTAGTCAGAAAAATAAATACTTAAGTACAGATACCTGAAAAATCTACTTAAGTACAGTAACGAAGTATTTGTACTTCGTTACTTCCCACCTCTGGATGTCACAGGGAGGCGGGCGGGTTAAATCCCAGCTGATACGACCTGTCAGATAAGGAGGGGTTCAGGGCTGCATCCTCCCGCTCAGCCCCGCGGGACACTCGGACATTTTGGGAGTTTCCGTTTTATATTTCATGGTTTTGTCATTCTGAGGTTTCTGCAAGCAGCCGAACACAAACACCGAGATTTTAATAACTCAACTGGAACTTAATCAAACTCCATTTTCTTTGCTCTGAAAACTGAAAATTAGGTTTTCTAAAGTCACCGACTTCCTTCCCAGGACTCGGGACACGGCACTGATCCCGGAACAGCTGCTGTGAGCTCCTCCACGTCTCTAAGACTGTGGTCAGCGGATTTTATCAAACATTCCCCGGAGCGGAGCGCGGCAGCCCGGAGTTCACCCCATCCGGGGGGGGGGGGGGGGGGGGGGGGGGGGGGGTCGCTGCAGCGGAACGGCCCATGGCGGAGCCGCATCAAAGGCCTGCCAGAAATACGGATGGGTTTGGAGCGAGGCTGGGAAATTCACTGTGGCAATCGCTCATCGGGCGCTGCGCACGAAGGAGGTCAGGAAAGACGTTCAGAGAGGTTGTTGCTGGCTCTCCCACATCTTTTCTTTTTATATTATTACAAAACTTTACACAGACAGCTGCTAATCTCCACACTCGAGTGGAACACAACAAAAATAAAAAGTATTTCTCATCCAAAAGGCATAAATAATATAAAAGACAAACTTTTTTCTTTAAAACAGATACATTCATATGAAATATTATTTTACTACTACAAAAAAATAAATAAGTCTTCTAAAGAGTTTCTGATTTTTTATGACTCCCCCCTGCAGTTGGTCAGAGTTTCTGTTGCTGCTCTCAGCCTCCTGTAGTCCCTCCGTTCCCCCCACAGCTCCTCTCAGGCCGGTCCATCAACACTTTAGTGTCCGTGTCACCATCACACGCAGTGTCTCTGACTATCCCGCCGCTCTCCGGTCCTCCTCCTTCCACAGCTCTCCGTTTTCTCTAAACTTCCAAACTGTGGGAGAGCGTGCTTGTGTGTGGGCTGTGCTCAGGCCTCCTGTGGGCCAGGCTGGATAAGCTCTCCCGCCAGGCTGCTGCTGGAGATCCACCCAGCCTTTTCGTCACAGTCCAAGTCTGGCAAGCCGAGACTCTCCCAGCGCACCGCAGGCCCCTCCGTGTCCACGCACTCCGGCTCCTCCCCAGCTGCAGAGAGAGAGAGGGGGGAGCTTCGGTTTACTCTTTATATTAAAAAAGACAAGCAGAGATTCTGGAGAAACCCACAGTGTAATTTGTGGTGACGCCGCATATTTTGTCTGCATACAACATCAGGATTGGCAGTGATATGAAAATCTGCTGGTAACGCAGCAGCGCTGAACCATGCTCTCATTTCTTAAAGCAACAGATCAAGATTTTACTCGCTAGATTCAAAGATAAATACGGGATATTTTTCCCACTGGGAAACATCAGCCAACCAGCATCCCTGAAAGCTGAGTCGGTACACGGACTAAAGCACCGGGCCACCTACAGGAGCCGCTCGGAAAACCGAGCCAAGAACTTTGTGGCGGAGGGTTTTCGTGCGGATGTTGATGCCAGATTTGGAGCTCTGCAGTTATTGAGTTGGCGACTTTTACGCACTCTGTGCCTCAGCACTCGGCGACCCCGCACTGTGACTGTACACGGTCTGAAACTTCACTGTGGTTCCTCAAAGCTTCCTAACACCACTTACAAGTAATGGTGGAACATCTAGGAAGGAGGAACTTTCACAAACGGCATCCTGGCTCTAATTAAGTGAGTCCTTCACACATTTCACTGAAAATTATGAGACAGGGGTGTCGCGGCATCTACAGAAGGTTACGGAGAAAAGGTTAGCTCTTCATCTACTGCCTCATAATGTGACCGAGAGCAGATTTAATGAAAACACATCTTAAATGCTCTGTAATGATGGGTGAAGCTGCGGCTCTCTGCAGAAACGGAGGACAAAATCTCACCCGTGTTGTCAGCTAGATAACTTTCATTGTTCAGACAGCAGGAACGCTGCGAGGGCGAGGACTCGTCATCCGGTCGGTATCCCGTGTTGGCCTCCCGGTCAGCAGGGCG
This sequence comes from Archocentrus centrarchus, assembly GCF_007364275.1. Lineage (NCBI taxonomy): Eukaryota > Metazoa > Chordata > Actinopteri > Cichliformes > Cichlidae > Archocentrus > Archocentrus centrarchus. The sequence continues at coordinate 14,397,008 of NC_044358.1, read as the reverse complement.
CGTCTGGCTGTCGTGGCCGCGGCACTGAGACGAGACCTGGCCCAGGGGCACCATCTCCAGCCCCTCCTGCTGGCACGGCGCCACGCGATGCATTAGAGGGAGAGTGCCCGCGGAGAAAGTGCCGTTGGTCTTGTTGTAACATCTGAGACAAACAGAGATGGAAGGAAACTTTCATTAACAGGGTGCCCCTGAGTGCTCAGCCACTCTGTCCATGCTGCTTCTTTCTCTCTGCAGATACAGGTATGAGTTTTCCAGCACACATAGAAAAACCCTGCATTATTATTATTATTATTATTATTAATGACAATGGCAGCGCTAACACAACCAGAGCACTGCTGCCAAACTGTTCTCAGTGCAGATTAAAGGCCACACAGCCTCTAAGTATCTGTGACACACTGTGGTTTTGCTCCTCAGTGAAGTTCCCAAAAGCAGAGAGCAGCGTTCTTCATGTTTTCCTGAACTCAGTTTCCCGCAATCGGGACACGATCGGATTGTGACCACACCCCCTCTTTTTCCAGCAGCCGGAGGTAAATAAACACGGGGCTCATTAGGTCTGCTGGCTGAGTGCACACAGGGTAAACTGTGATGCTGGGGACTCTTAAATACATAAACAGGACTGAAAGGAAGGCAAATGCGTGTGTGTGTGTGTGTGTGTTTGGGCCTCAAAAGGGGGGCTGAGCGCTTCTTCTCAGCTGCATCTCAGCAGAAATTCGACCAGTCTGCAGCATGCATCTTTAATTTTTCACTTCCATCAGTAAAAAAAAACAGACTCGCTTCACCTGGTTTCGTCTCTGCAATTCAAAGTAAATGAGCTTCAAAAAGGAAGAAAACTGAAGAAATAAGGGATCCATCAGTGCAACAGATAATAACTCTAAAGATTATATCACCACCACTGCAAAGATCGCTGAAAATGATCCCATTGGTCCAGCTGACCCTGTGCTGTGAACCTGTGAATCCTCTGAGCGAGGCACAAAGACACCTGCTGCTCTCTCACCTGTTGTTGTTGCAGAGATTCTGACAGCTCATACAGTCGGACGACTCGGTTTGGGGCAGAGCCGTGTACATGCCCCCACCCTGACAGGAACACACAAACAGCACATTTAGCCACACCGCATTTAAAACTTGTACATCACAGGTTTCAGTTTTGGAGTATTTTGTGGTGTCAGGCAACACTCACGTTATGATGGTGGTGAGGGTGCGAGTGCTCGCAGTCCCGGGTGCTGTGCGGCAGGTTGCCGCCGTGGCCGTGCGGGTGACCTGGTGAGAACAGGCCGCCAGAGCCGTTGAGCAGTGCCAAGCCATTGGGGAGTTTGTGGTGGAGGTGATGGCACCCTTGGGGTAACATTTGGCCGCTGTGCCCGTAGCCGCCGTGGATACCCCCATTAACGCGGCCGCTGCCGGGCAGCGTGGTGTACTCGAGCACGTGGCCGTTCAACTCGGCTGACTGGTACAGGCAGCCGGGAGCGTCAAACTCTGCAAGAAGGGTCAGGATCAAATTATTCACGGCATTAAGGAAAGCAAAGCAATTATGAACTAGAACAGTTTGTGTGCAGAAGTTCGTACATCAGCCAAAAACACTGGGACACAAATGAGAATAAAAAACACAACACAGGAAACATATCGTGTTTAAAATGAGAGATTTTTTTGACAGGGCCGCATTTCCCGCTGTGCAGCATTCCCTCTGCTTTAACAGCAGTCCGTAAACATCTGGAATGGAGGAGAGCAGCTGGACTTCAGGAGAGGAACGCTGATCGATGATTCGAGTTGCTCAGCAGTTCTGGGTCTGAGGGGTTCGTACTCCTCCACCACGCTGCTGCTCTGAAAGCTGAATGCACCTTTCTGCAGCGATGATGCCGCTCCAGATGTGCAAGCTGCCAGTTCCATGGGCACTAATGCACCCCCATCAGAGATGCAGACTTTTAACTGAGCACTGATAACAAGCCTGATGGTCCCCCCTCCTCTTTAGTTTAAATTTAAATTGATCTGACCTCAGAACAGTTTCCCACTTTGCCTCGGTCCCTTTTACACGAGCTTTGGCCCAAAGAAGAAGCCTTCCTGGATCATGTTCCACACGGCTTCTTCTTTGCATGATGGAGCTTTAACCTGCAGCTGTTACAGTGAGCTGTGTCCACAGACAGGGAGGGGTCCCTGAGCCCCTGCAGTGACGCCCAGGACAGAACCAGGCCAGAACCACCGACATCCGCATCTGCAGATTATCCTTTGATCAGATTATTTACTGATGATGATGATGATGATGATGATGAGATACTCCAAGTCTTTGATGGTTTGCAGATTGGTGACCCTCTCTGGTTTTTATACCCACTCGTCTCCCGGACCTGCTGCTCATTCTTCCAGCCTTTCGTGGACTCGTGTCTCACCTTCGTTCAGCTGTCATCAAACTCAAAACAAGGTCATATTTTTCATGAAAAACTAAACTGCCTCAGTTTAAACCTCTGATCGGTTTTCTATGTTCTACCATCAATTAAACAAAAGTCTGTGAGATTTGAAAATCACCACATTCTGTTTTTATCCTCCACACACACACACCCACACACACACACACATACACACACACACACACCCACACACACACACACACACACACACACACACACACACACACACACACACACACAGTGATATTGTCACAGGTGTCACGGCCCTGCTGTTGCTCCAATGAATAATGTGTTCCTCATACTTGGATAAAATCCTGTTGCCCATCTTTAAGCTACAAACTTCAACTGTTCACGGATCCACTGGGTCTGATAAAGAGTTCATTTAGCTCGGCCAGCTCTTTATAAGGCACTGTGGGATCTGTATACGCGCTTGGAATGAACGCTTGGAATACGGTTCACGGGCTGTCTCGGGGCCAAATATTCTCAAAAATGAGTGAAACTCTGTTCATCTTGGAGTGAACTGCAAGCCAACATGTGCTACAAGAGCATTTTATACACTTTCTTTATGCATATGCAATATTTCAGCCGAGATTTTAGTCTCGTTTAATAGTAAACCCACTGTGCATGTTGTTCTGCTGACGATTCCTCCACAGACACATGGCAATAAAGACCAGCAGGACGAGCACCATCACTCCCAGAACACAGCCCACTATCAGGTAGAGCAGCCCTCCGGGAGGGCTCGGGGGATCCGGAGGATGGGGGCCAGATGGGGTGATGGGGTGCTGGCTGGGTGATCCTGCAGACTGGCGTGCTGCAGCAGAGAAGGAGACGGGGGCATGAGGAACAACTCTGTACCCATGTACACTAAGGAAAATAACAAGGTGCAGCACCAAACTGTAAAATGCAGGCCATTGTTGTTGAGCTCATAAAACCCAATACATTTATGTTGTGTAATTTTGGCGATCATACCCGTCATTAAAGTTAGAGCCTGTGCAGAAACATGCCTGCACTTCTGAGAAACTGGAGGTTTGGTTAAAGTGAGTCATTTTACTGCAGCACAGTGTTTCCTTACCTCTGGTCTCACAGATCATGACGTTGCTGTATTCACTCTCTCCCCCGTCGTTAAAGCACTGCATTTTGATATCATAGGACGTCTCAGGCTGAAGGTGTCCAATCATGTGCCAGTTTTTCACCCCTGGGAAGGCAGAAGAGACAGAGAGGGGGAAAAAAAGGGGAACTAAGGTGAAAATCACTTCCTCTAAAAGTCACTGTTGACACAGCTCGTGTAAACTCACAACCGGTTTGTTGTCCTTCGCTTCAGGTTTCTCACTCAGGTCGTGTTCTCGCTTTCTGTCTGTTCCTCGCAGCTTCACACCCAAACCTCCTCTTTCTCTGTCAGTCTCACCGCGACCCAGACGGCTGCTTTACTCCAGACAAGCTCCATATATGGCAGCTCCGTGTTTGTCCTGGCATGCCTCCGGTCCTCTCACCCCACACTATCACACCACCGCTGCACTACCACATGGAAATGTTGCATTTCCTACAAGTGAGGCTGAAACAGGCTTCTCGCTGTGTTTTTTGACCTGTGACCTCTACAGTCACTTTCCTGAAGACTTTATTGTCTGAACTGCTGTTTTCACATCATCTAAATGATGGTGTGCATTAAATGCAGAGGTGAGGATGAGGTTTGGACAGCTCTACGAGTTTAGTTTAAAAAGTAGAAGGACGCCAACGGCCAGAACGGAGAGCTCAGTGCTGGAAAATAAGGCTTCACATATTGATTGGTGACATCATGGTTGAGACTCCTACTGTTTTTGCAGCACTTGGCTGAAGGCTTTTATTTCTCCAACTATGACCTCAGTCACAAAGGCTTGGACACCTTTCAGCAACTCCCTGGCAACCTCCAGTCACCACGGTAATGCTACAGTCAACAACGGTTGGAGACGGTAACACGACCCACATTACTGTGGCCGTGTGTAATGAGCTTGTTTCAAAGATGGGGACCAGGTCTGTGACTGCTCGCAGTCAGCTGCCATCTTTAAATTCCCATTAAACAGAAATTCCAGAAAGAAATGCATCACAGCAAAACGTGCGACTCGGCGCAGACGGACTCTGATTGATTGCTACGTGCTGGCAATTATTTGCAAACCTTTGCCAATCTGTCTGAGACTGATTGTAAACTGACTGCAGTCGGTCCAAGTTGGACGGTGACTGTTTGCCTCCCAGGAGGCAGCCTGTGCAGTCGTGTTGGGATCAAAAGTGATTGCTCAGAGGTTGGGGGTACTGCACCCTCAACCTCGGGCAGTTAGTCCGCCGTAACTACCTGCAATCCATCGCCAAATGTGAAACTGGCAACAGTTCAGTGTAAAAAATTAGACAAATTCTGGTTCAGTCAAAACTTGAGCTCATCCCTTTGTCTTATTTAACAGTTTTTTTCCTTCTATAAGCATCTGTAACACTCGGCTGGATGCTTTTTGTTTTCTAATATTAACATTTTTTTCAGTGCTTAAATTTTGACACTGATACGTTTCCGCCCGAGGAGCCGGTGCTCGTGCCAGCGCTGGTGTCGGTTTCAATGAACTGCCGAAATGCTTAAAAACGGGCCCGAGTTCCCACCGCGTTTCTGTGAACCGCCCACTTCGAGGAGTGGGCGGGTCCTCGAAGCCGAAGCGCACAAACGTGGGAGAACACGCTCCCCTTTCTTGTGCTGTGAATACGTTTTAGGGTCCAAACCAAACTACTGCAGCATCTGTGTGCAGCACAGAGGGAAACACAGACACGAGCACGCTATGGAAACGCAGCTGTGTGCAGCTACAAACTGCCCAGACTGGAATTTGTCTCTGACAGTGTGGAAGCCCAAATCCTCAGATGCTGGAGGAGGTGGGCGCAGCGAATGGACGTCCCTCCTTCCTTTCCTGTACCCAGCTCAACTGTTAGCATTCCACTCAGCAACCTGAGCTGCTCTCTGCTGGTCGACCTCATATTACATCTCTGGCCTATTAGCTGGCAACCATAAATTAAAAACAGAACTCTGAAAGCCATGCTACCCGTGGCGTGCACTCTCTATAAATCAGAGAGCAGAAGTGCACGCCACTCTTGGCAGAGTATCTGTTACACTTCCAAGTTCATCTGTGCAGCATGAGTTTACATCCACGACAGGACTGTGGGAAGCTGGCGACACACACAAACACACACACGCACATTAAAACACACATTTCCACTTACCTTCGACCACGTCCCTTTTGTAGTCGCTGTCATTGTCGCTGTCTGTGGGCCGGTAGTAAATGTAGAAGCCTTGGATCGGAGTGTTGTTGTTACTCGAGGGACTGTACTGGATGGGGACGGAAACAAAGATTAGGTTGGACTCCAGCAATCTGCTGAGCAATTATCATACACAGAGGGGAAATTTTCCAGCACCTAATAGCGGGCCTCGTTATCAGCAGATGCACAAGACTGCAAGCTAGATTGTGATTGTCTGTCTGTCTTAGGTTCAGGAAATAATGAGGCTGTCTGAGGTTAAGTAAATGTGGGGAACTATCTGCATCCATCTGCACTCAAACTGCTGCGAGGGAGAAACAGCAGAATCGGGGGGGCGCCTCCCTTTACCAGTCTGATCGGCTCCAAAAGAACCGGCGTCAGTTCAAACACAGGTGAACCACCTGAAAAAGACGCTTCATCAGCCAGATTTTTCCACCGGCTGTCTGTTATACCGGGACAGGAAGTCATTAAGATCATTTTGATGCATGTGTGCTTAAGTTTGAAAAAAAAAACAGGAGAGATATGAACAGGAATCAACAGCCACACTGGGAAACGGGCACGTGTGCACGAGGCTGACGATGACTTCAGCCGTGCATCATTCTCCACTTATTACTGCAGAGCACATGTAGGTGAGGGTGCTTACTGTTTAGGATATAACATAACATAGGATATAACACTCCGGAGGGCTGAGCCAGAGAGCATGTCGGCACCCTGAATTCAGGCGTGAATAAATCCACAGCGACGCGAAGGTTTGTACGCGCAGACGAAACTTTTTAAGCAAGTTTTCATCAGATTTTACTCGAGACTTGAGAAAAGTTATGACTCTCTCTGCATTCGTTCAGATCAGGAGCCCACCATGAAGGGTGCTGAGTGCTTTATTTTAACAACATTTAATATCTGCAGCTGCAAAAAGAAAATAATAATCACTGTTTAAACCAAAGAGAGGCGGCAGGATTTTTACAGAAAGGAAACCAACCGGGACAACAACCAAAGCAACACAAGCAGGACTGAAAAAGGTGCTGATAATCATCACTGCACAGTTACACAGTTACTGTAGATACAGCAGGTATCTACAGGTGCTTGGACAGTTTGTTTTCACTGCTAAATACATTTATTTTACTGATCACTTCCTTTCAGTGATGCTACAGTTTCCGTGATGTACTCACAGTCCAGCGCAGCATGATCTGCGTGTCGCTGATGGCATCCGTGGATGAAATATGTGGCCCGACCACCGGACGGTCCGTCATAGGAGGGCTGGTTTGTGGCACCTGGTACGGCTTCGAGGGAATGCTGTGGGGACTCTCACCGTACATGTTCATGGCTACCACTCGAAACTTGTAGGTGGATCCTGAGAGAGGAACACAAGCAGAGCAGCGGGGTTACTGTACAGCGTAGACAGCTGGTGGTTTGGCATCCATATCTGATACAAACTCAGAATTCTTGACACGATCTGTTTTATTGTTTATGCAGTTAAAGGACTGCTCGTTGGTTTGATCATAAAAATTAGGTTTTATTCTGGGGTTATTGATCCTGTTTATCTGACTTCAGATCTCATCAGTACTTTTTGTATTGTTTACAATTACTGTAACAAAGCTGCAGACGTTACAGTTTGCTGCACCACACCAACAACAACCACAAACTAACAGTAACTAATAAGTAATTACTGCGGATCCACCGATACACCATCATCGGTGACGGTGTGACGATTCTGAACAGCTGACAGGATCGTGATGTTTGTCCACGAGAAGGATCAGAGTGCTCCCATCTGGGCAGACCGCACCGGAACGCTGGGAACGCCGTATAAACTCACCGGGCTCCAGATGCCGAACCTCCACGGACAGCTTCAGAGGCGAGATGTTATCTGCGGCGATGACCCACTCCGTGCTGCGGCCGCGTCTGTACTCCACGCGGAAAGCCGTGATTGGAGAGCCGCCATTGGCTCTCGGGATCCAGGTGACATACGCTGAGCTTTCAGTGGCCATGGAGATGGTGGGCCGATCGGGAGCCTCTGGCACTGATGAAAGAAGCAAACAGGAAATAAACTTCAGCTTTGGTTCACTGTTAGCATCACTGCATCTGAATTCATCACAGGGAACCTCAGAGGGACGGATACTTACTGCCTGGGCTCTTAAATTAGAGAAGCAGGAGAGAGTAAGAGAAAGAAAAGAGGGTTAGTGAAAGCAGGCCTGTTTGTCATACCAGTAAATCACACACACACACACACACACACACACACACACACACATGTGGGCCTAAAGCTGTGTGCAGTCTCACAGCATCGCTCTCCCAAAGAGTCATTACAGGGTGTCAGCTATCGTCTGACTGTTTGTGCTCTGAGGCACGCAGAAACAAAGCAGACCACATGTAAACACGAAGCTCTGCACAGGCTGCTCATGAACCCCACAGTCACCGGGCCGCTGCGTCGGCACCAACCTCGGTCGTGTATGACGACTCCGAAGTGCGTGTTGGTCGTTTTGTCCTCCGGAGCTTTGGGTGGCATCGAGATGACGGGAGGCTTGGGGGGATTCTTGCTGGGGGAGGTGCTCTTCTCTGAGAGAGGAAGGAGAAAAGCTGGAGGTCAGAAACACTTCCAGAGCACACAGAGCTGCTTCCATATCAGTTCTGTGAAATCTGTTTATGGCTGCACGAACTCAGTTTTTATTTTAACTGCACGCTTACAACTTAGTGTCTGTCTCTGAATAACAATAAAGGGGCATCAACATTCACAGCAGCTGCACTGAACACACTGAGGTCACTGTTTGTGCGGATTTGAGATCTTCTGACCTTTTTAGGCAGGTTCTAAACGACTGCGTGTTTTTATGCACTTCTTGTAGGCATAAAAGGATCCAGATTTAGCATTCAGTCATCAGAATTATATTCCCAGGAGAAGCTTTAAAACCACATTTTACATTTTTGCTCTTTTTCTTGTTCTCGTGGAGTTTGCAGCCACATCAGGCCGGGCAGAGGAGCCCAGAGGTTGGCACTCTGATGGTCCAGTCTGTAAATGAACCAACCCCTGAGATACAATCATATCTGTGGTTTTGGCAGCATCCCCACTTTTGCATACTTCTGACCAGGGAACATTTTGTAACCCTGTTGTGGTGAAGCACTGTTGTTATTGTGTTGGAATACTTGTGGTCATTCTTCCTTTATTTGTCTCAAAACAGACAAAAAAACACAGTCGCGCTCGTTTCCTGTGACTGACGCCATCATCATGACTGTGATTGTAACTGATGCACTGCGTCAAGTAAAGTAATAACCTGAGATCACACAGAGTAAAATGGCTGCAAATTCATTAAGCGTCTTCTGTGAGATACAATTTTGAAAGGGTCTCCTCTCGGGTTAATCCCAAACATAATGATATTCAAACTAATATAATTGCACAGAAACTACAGTAAACATGGAAAATCCACTGCTTGTTTTTCTCTGATAACCTGAAAAAAATCCGGCACTTCCCGCTGATCCTTTCAGTTATTCCCGGGAATATTAGAAGAAACATTTAATCTCCTGATATATCTGGGAACTGAAACAATAGTGACTGAGTGTGGCCAGACTGACCCTTGCCCGTGCGGAAGGTGAGCATGGCCGGCTGACCCTCGCCGGCTGAATTTCGAGCCACCATCAGCACCTCGTAGAGACTCGAGGACTCCAGCTCCGACAGCCGCAGGGTCTTCTCGCTGCCAGGGACACGAACGGTGTGCCAGTTTCCCACCACCGTTCCCATTTCATCAACCTGGCACGCAGACACACACAGCAGCATGACTAACAGTGACAGACAGTTAATAATCCTTCACATTTAGTCTGAGTTTAGTTCAGGAGCTCGAGCAGCCTCGGTAATCCTGCCGCCCACAGAGCGTTAACTCGTGGCGCTGCACTCTTACAGTCAGAGTGAGACGAGCCAAAGATTTTAGAAGGAAAACGATCCACCTTACAAGCTTCATAGTCATATTCTTAGTTTGGGCAAAAGGCTTCAGAAAAACTACGTCAAGTCTTTCATCATTTTTCCTCACCTTACGATACTTAACAAAATAGGCGTTGATGGGACTGCCTCCATCGCGCCCCGCTTTCCACTCCAGGTCGTACACGTTGGGCTTGTGAGTCTGAGGCGGGCTGATGATGATGGGCGCCTCCGGAGTCGGACGGTCACCGCTTCTCTCGGCCGGCAAATTGGTCGGATCGCCTTCATCTTCCGTGAGGAAGCGCTCGTGGCCTTCGTCGCTCTGTATGGGGTGGAGTGACGGAGAGGCCTGGGGCAGCGCACCGGCGGTGGAGCCCAGCTGTGGATCTGTCAGTGAGAAACATCAGGATTCTTAAAGCATGATGAGACACAGTCAGATACACAACAGAGTGCAGGCTGGACGTGAGAGTTTCATACTTCTGTTGGTCAGCACAGCAGGCAGGCTGACCTCCGGGACACGCCCGGTCCATGCGGGCTTCAGCCCACCTACAGCTGCTGCACATCTGCAAGCTGCTCTTCAACCCACCTCCAGAACGGCTCATCTTCTCAGTGCAGATTTAATCCATGTGTGTTATCAGTGATGCCAAACGCCAAAAATAACCGTTTGTGGTTAAACATAATAATTGGACTTGCTAATATCATTTTCTTATCGTGAACGTTTTTCATTAAAAACATGGATCTTTGTTCAGGTTTGTGCACCAAGAAAAGCTGTGCCTGGGCACAAAGCACCACCACTGCTGGAACATTTTATATTTGGAAGAAGCATTTCTGCATCAAATCACACTTTGTTTTATTCATGAAATCTTTGCCAGAGCCAGATTGGTCCACCTGGGTAAAGCATGCAAGCTGGGAGCCTTATTATGGCCGACACGGGTTTGGCAGAGTCCAGGTGGATTTTTTTTTTACAGACATTTGGAAGATACGTGCCCACAAATGCTGAGACCGCTCGACTCTGAGCCACATCTGTGAGGTCAAACAGTCACAACTGAATCAAAAACACTAAACCAGTGAATAAGGAGGTAAACACAGCAGAGGCACACACACACACACACACACACACACATACACTGCAGGGTCCCGGGTCCAGTTTCAGGCTGTTTTTGGTGTGTGCGGCGCCGGTCCACTCTGTAAAACAAACAGGCCTGGAGCTGGTAACACTACACCTGATCCCGGGACTGTAGCCAGCTGCCACACATTCCACACACCAACCATTAAAATACCGGAGAGAATCAGACCCCAGCACTACATCCAGCCCTCCACACGCTCCTGCTCGCTCCCTCCCTCAGCACTACAACGCTCACACCTCTCCACAGCTCTGACTCATAGCTTAACCACAGCCAGGGCTCCCACTCTGACACAATGAGAGAGGAGGAGGCGATTAAGGACACGATGACCTCACCCTCCTGATGGAAAGCAGCGCTATATTATCAGAGCTACTAAACCTGGACGAAGATGCATTGCCAGGTTCTTCCCAGAAAGAAGGTCAGTCCATTAGAGAAGAGCACCTGGGAGTGGATGTGAGGGTAAATCATGAAGGATTAAGAGCCAGGAAAGATCCTCTGCAGGACCTGTGGGCACCTCCTCCCCAGGCAGAGCGATCTGCTTTTTGAGTGTTTCTACCCTTCGTGTTTCAGACGTCTGACTGATCTTCTGTCATTAGACTGATAACCAACAAAGAATGATTTTAGTGGCTGCTGAGGAGTTGCTAACTTTGTGATTTAGGAGCATCTGAGTGTGTTAATAGGAAGCATCATGAAAACCAGACAGCAGCATGACAGAACAACACACATCAGCTCCGCGGTGCACGCCCGTTAGCAGGTGAAAGCAGGGCGCAGTCAAACCAAACATATGGAGATTGATGAATTATAATGTTTACTGTGAATGCAGAGGGCACTGGATGAGCTCCGGCGCCTGATACCTGGACAAACTGAATACAAACAGACTGCTTACATCCTGCTTATCAACGCGGTCTGCAGCAAAAATATTAATTCCTGCGGTTTCTGGAAGGGGAGCACACGTTTTAGGATGAGCCCACCTGACGCTGGTTTGTACTCCCATGTAGCTGCATTAATCACTGTGCAGATAGAGGGGAGAGCTGAGGAATGGGGCCTTGGCGTAGAGCTGGGAGAAGAGGGAAAGGCTGGGGGAGACTGGAGGAGGAGGGGGATGGCTGTGATGTATTAATAAATAAAAGGCAGTTGTGTATGATGTTGACAGCTGGGTGGTCTGGTCCTCGTCATAACCCTCCACGGCTACTCCTTACATTCCAGCGTCCACAGGCTTATCCCCGACGGTGCGCACAAAGCTCACTCTCACGCTCGGGCTCAGTTCAAGGCTCAGGAGGAGGGCGGCCTCGGCCAAGCCTCCCCTGCCGGTCCTCAGAGAAACACATACATTCACACTCACAAAGCAAGGACTCCCTGCAGATACTGTATGCCCACGCCCCGCGGAGAGCCCATCTGGTAAGATGCCTTAACCCTTCCCGACACTACCCTGAATTTTTGTAACAATTTACAATGATGTGTATTTCCTGGAAATTCTCCCTCTGGTATGTGGGACGTCTTCAGTCCCATGAAGTCCATACGTGAAGCGAACGCTGCAGGGAAAAGTCTGGGCAGGTTTTGGAGATGCTGTCTGCACTCTGTGGAATATAACGGGACCAGCTGGCACTTGTCTTGTGGTGCATTTGTAAAACTCAGCCGTGATGTCTCACACAGACTCACACAGACTCAAACCAAAACACTCCGACTGCATAAACAGCACTAAAGTCCTGATGAAGAACATGTACGTTTGATTTTGGGATGAACTGAAACCTATGAATCAAAAAGCCAACCCAGTTTTTTCTGCTTGATAAAGTGATGATAACACATACCTCTCTGTGTTATAAGCATCCCAAATGACTGTGCTGAGCTGACGCCGTTGTCCAGCAAACACTGATAAACTCCTTCATCCTGTGGTGTCGCATCTAAAAGAACAAGTGAGGATCCAGAGATCTGAAAGCGCCGTGAAGGGGTGATGGGGTCTGCGTTGAACAGCCAGGTGATGTTTGGAGAGGGATTTCCTCGGGCTGCACAGGTAAAACGGGCGGAGGAGCCAGGAGAGGTGAGCTGGTCGCCCGGGCCCTCAATGACAGAAACGGGCTCTGCGAAGGAGAGCGTGAAACATTAAACACCTGCAGCAAACAGTCGGCGCTTACACTCCTCCGATCGTCTGCTTTTCTCACCGAGAACATTCACAGTATAGACGGCGCTGACCACGGTGCCCCGCTCCGCATTGACAGCGCAGGTGTAACTCCCTTCGTCACTTCTCAGCGCCTGAACTAAGACCAGGTTGTTGCGCTGCCGTCGGAGAGAAGGCCCCGGCGTGACCTCCCTGCCATCCTTAAACCACTTAGCTGCAGCCGCAGGATGACCAGACACCACACACTCCAAGGTCAGCGGCTGTGACGTCTCAATGGAAACGGTCTTTGGGGTTGTGGGATAAACTATCCGTACCGAGAAGGAGGAGGGATCCCAATCTAAACCAAAAAAATCATCCCTGTTAGCTGAGACAACAGAGCAGAGATTTAAACACTTCAATCAAACATCCAGCTTACATTTGATGGACAGCTTAGTGCCGTGGGACTGTATGACGGTCTCCCCAGTGACAGGGTTCACTGCACCACATTTATACATGCCCTGGTGCCGGGCTGAGGCAGAGACAATCTGCAAGTTGCCTGACGGAAGTATTAAATAGTCATCTGAAAAGAGAAGGAAGGGTTTAAGTAGCAGGAAGGCCTCCACAGTATGCAGACAGTACGTGCATCACACTACAAGCAGATGAACAAATGGACGTGTGTGAAGGAAAATTACTGACAAACTTTATCTGAAACAAAGTGATAAAACATTAAACATAAACTGGCTTCACAGGTAGTTAAAATCATCTTCTGCTCCCATCACGGAGTCTCTAAGATGACTGAGAAAGTGCCATCTCAGCTCCTTCTGATGGCTGATAGTATACGGTACAATCACTGAAATCAAATCGTCCAAATAACAAAAACAAAATCTGCGTATTTATCTGTGAATTTCAAACGAACCTGTTGAAGCTTCCACCCAGTCGCCTTGTATCCTCAGTCTGGGAATGGCTGGAGGAACGCTGCGAGGCAGAGGACACTCTAAAACAACAGCGCTCCCTTCCTGCACTGATAAAGACCGCCGTCGGCCATCTTCGTATTTTGATATTTCTGCAAGGATTGAAAAAAGAAAACGAGAGGTTCCCTCGGTTAAACTGCCATTTAACATCATCTGTTTCTGCACAGTCAGTAGCAAAGATGGTCAGCAGTGCTGCTCGAGCTGAGCTGTTTGTGTTGGACCACTTGGTCTGTTTATTGTTGCAGTGAGTGATTCTCCTCATGCCTGATACGGCTCCAAATCAAGCTCAACCTCTTAGCACAGTCTCCAAGAGCGAGAAGCGTCCCAGCAGGAACACGCTGCACACAGGAAAGCCCGAGGCTCATTAAGGATGCCGGTCAAGAGGCATCTGGACCGGTGCCCAAGTAAAAACTCCTACTGCTTCCTTCCCCTCCGCCACTCAGCAGCAGGCGGCCGAGGACAGGCGTGCTTTCTAAGTGTTTGGCAATCATGAAATGACCTTCCTTTTCTCGAGGCTATTTCCTCTCTTTCTTCACCACTGGGCTTTGAAGGGACCGGGAGCATGCACCGCACTGTAATTCTCGGCATCCGTACCTGCTATGGCCACACGCGCGTAGCGGCTGGCGATGGCGGGCCCGTGGTCTAAGCGTGCCACGCACTGGTAAACACCGGCGTGGCTGGGCGTGAGGGAGGAGATTGTGAGGACGCCGCCGTCGAGCTCCACGCCAGGCAGAGTGCCCCGGTCCAGGGGAAAGCCTCTGAAGCGCCAGGAGACCACCGCTGATGGAGGACTCACGGAGCACCGCAGACGGGCCTCAGAGCCGTGACTCTGAACCAAGGAGGCGGGCTCAGAGAGGAACGATGGACGTGGAGCTGATGGGAAGGTGAGAGCAGAGGAAAGCAGGTTCAGACATGTGAATTCAGAAATTATAACTCTAATTTGTTTCACTGTTGTTGCAGCTGTTTTAATAAACCTAAGACTATAGTCAGACAGCCTTCCCCGTTTCAGGAGAACCTTTTCTACACCCAAAAGTTCCCAGTATTCGTCTCCATCACGCACCAACCAGGTTCTTTGGTTTGTTTTTACCGAAGAACAAAATGAGAAATTAAATTCTGGTGAAATTTCATTTGTGGCCAATCAGGAGCTGGAAGAAACTGAAAACTTCCAAAACATCCAGCCGACACAGACAAACGTTTTATTATTAACTGTGAACAGATGAGTGTCGTCCTCTTCATCTGCTCACCTGTGGACAGCATCCGCTGCTTTCAGCAGTTTAAAACTGATGGAAGCAGCTGCAGAGATGGTGACCTTTCACAGTTAAAGTAATAACTTGCTTCTTTGCTAATAAAACTAAAGATTTGCATATTTTCCACATGTTGCACAACAACTCACATGAGCAGGCGATGAGCAAGGACTGGCTGAGACACAGCACAGTGGACAGGAGGACCCTTAGGCCACTGTCCATGGTGCACTTTGACCCCTGCCAGCGGCCGTGTTGCCCAGGAAGTACGTCCACGTCCGTTCAGCAAACCTGCAACATACAGATGATGAGCGGGGAAAGGTGTCACCCACAGCTCCACTCAGAAACAGGGAATCACGTGCACGAGCACAGGAGACGAGACGTAAACAAACAGCACAGGAAAACAGGAGGGAAAAAATCTATTCCCAATGAATCCAGTCTAAGACTCCCACTGATGACACATCCCCTTTACACACTCCTTGATCTCCACCTCCCACCCTCTCTTCTGACCCCCTTCAGTGTCTGT
Source organism: Archocentrus centrarchus (assembly GCF_007364275.1). Taxonomy (NCBI): domain Eukaryota; kingdom Metazoa; phylum Chordata; class Actinopteri; order Cichliformes; family Cichlidae; genus Archocentrus; species Archocentrus centrarchus. Next base: position 14,381,499 of record NC_044358.1, on the reverse strand, counting down.
CTGTAGGCTGGAGGAGCCTCCGTCTCCTCCCACAGGACCTCTGAGATCTGCCGCTAATGGAGTATCCGTGGAGAGACTGTCGCCTCACTCTTAATATCGCTCTCTTGTCACACTGTGTTGCTTCCTCATAGGTTCACTGTAGCCTGAAGTGCAGGCCAGACACACACGGTAAGACAGGAGAAGAGCCAGAAAAGAAGTGGAGGGCACGTAATTAGGAGCATTCCTCTGTCCTTTTCAACCAGACCCCCCCCTCCGAATGCAGCACCTCCTCCTTTTTCTAAGAGTAATCCGGCCCAGCTTTGATCCCAGGTTCCTGGTTGGTAACCGGGGTTTGAGCCTGAGGCCGAAGGGACAATGGTCGTCCAGCTGTGACATTCACACTGGCGCGTCGGTGGCTCGCAGACGTCAGCGGAAAGGCCGCCCGAGGCTGAAGGGTAGGTCAAATTAAAAGCACGGTGCCTGGCTGGGAGCGACGAGGCTCCACGGGTTTCTAACCCTCATTCTGGAACTGAGACACTGTTTCGTCCGCTCCACAATCGAGCAGGTCAGTGTGGTTAGCCTCCTCTCGAGGCTGCAGCAGGGCTTTAAAAAGGATCTGCCGGTAACAGGATGAATATTTATTTCTGCTAATTACTTTGCCAAGAAATAAACACAGGGGTGTGAATGTAATTACAGTAATGCTGTGTTTATAAGGAGCACAATTACTAATGTTCAAACTGTAATTAATGTGTCGAGCTGATGCTACGAGACCCCCACACTGACGAAGGACCGCTGCACCAAACTAAAACAGCGCAGCTTCATCTGTCAGAAGACTCACTAATATAATTTTACCTTCTTATGTTGAACACCAATAGCAGCTGTGCAAGATACAGTTACAGCCACAGGTGTGCTGGGATCAGGTGTGTGGTCTGACCCATGAGTAAATCAGGGGGTCAAAGGAGTCCACTGTATTTGATGTACAGTATATAAACTGTGTTTATCTGGGGGCAAAAACACACATTTCCATGGATTTCATTATCATTGTGATGTTTGGCCTGTTGTATGACACACACACACACACACACACACACACACACACACACACACCTATAGTGGAGATGGGCTCTAACTTCAGGCCGGTGAGAGGTTCATAAATTATAGGAGCCACAAATATTAAGTCAAATGATTTACTGTGCCAACACTCTGTATATGCACTCATTCATACTCACTCTCTTCATCTTCATCTCATTCTCTCTCTGAGGGCAGGATAGAAGAGGCAGGAAATAATACACTCTTCCAGCTCCTGGCTCACGCCCCTTCTCACCCAGAGGTCAAAGGTCACAGAGGAGCAACGAGAGACAGAGAGAGAGAGCAAGAGAGGACAAACCAGCGGGTGTCCAGTGGCTCTGGAACAGCCCCCAGAGTTCACCTCCAGCTGTCTCCATTTCAATCACACACACACACACACACACACACACACACACACACACACACAAAGTGAAACACTGGTAAAAACTGATGCTTCTTTCTCTAAACTTCAAAGTTAACTCTGCCTGAACCCTCTGAGCAACAACCTCCTCTGACTTTAAGGATCGTGGCACATTGTGTATGTGGGGTATTCTTTGCATTTCAGGCTCCATGTTAACTGTGTGCATGCTCTTTCACACAGATCAAACACACATCTCTGCAGGCTGGCATTTCTCCATCCCACAAGTTGCAACAAGCCCTGCACACTACCCCCATGTCATCAGTGGAAACTATCTTTCTCTCTCTACCGGAATAATGATATATAATTACAATAATAACAACAGTGCTATAACAATGCACAACCAAGCAATGATGCACTGGCACACAGTACGGCGAGAAGCTGACGTCTCTAACTCTCATGCCCTGTGCCGACCCTTCTTTGGCGCTCTTATTTTAACCCGTCGGGAGGCCCGGTCGGGCACTAAAGTTCTGAATGGATGCCCTTGTGTAAACACACACACAGCTGCCTATCTGCCCTATTGATCTGGCAAAATGAGGAAACACAAAGGCATCATTCCTGCGTCTTATCTTTGTGGCTTTCCTGTGACATCCGCCACCATGAAGCCTCAGTGGAGACAGACACTGTGAGGATATCTGTTATCTCTCATCACCGAGACTCGTCCTGATGCTGGCAACACCGGCTGCATGGAAAGCCAAGTCCTATTTCCTATTTGCACCCAGACAAAAGCTGGAGCGGCTCTCTGACAAAGGGGAAGTCCCAGTCAGACCCATTCTTCTGTTCCAGTGTTGAGCTCACTGCTCCATATTTTACCACCTAAAAGGAAAAATGTGGTATTCCAGTTTTCTTTGTCCTTCCCAAAAATCAGATCCTGTGATTCTGTTTTTGCAGTCACAGTGTGGATGCACGGCAGGACCGACCAGCTCTAAACTGAAGGGACCCCTTGGATAAAAAACAACTGTGCACCTCGGAAAGTTCACACTCAGACACACAGACAGTTTCCGACAGTGGAAAAGTTCCTATTTTTGGGGGGTGGGGGGGGGTTTGACCCACATATATTTGGCAAATATTTGAGTGACAGCTGATTTAACCGTGTAAATGCAAGAAAAACATTAATTTTTTTTTTTACTTCATCTGTCATGCTGCCATCCGGAGTGTGTGTGTGTTTATATATATATATATATATATATATATATATATATATATATATATATATATATAGAGAGAGAGAGAGAGAGAGAGAGAGAGAGAGAGAGAGAGAGCCTCAGGCAGAAGAAGAGAACCATCTACCCCCCTCACAGGATGGGAGGATCCCTGCTGATGACACAGGGGAAAATAAACACACTGACAGGCGGCCCTCAGGGAACAGAAGGGGCTTCTAGGGCGATTAGCACCTGCACCTCTTTTCTGGCCCCCTCTCTGCAGGAACTACTTAAAGCCCCATCTGCCCCCATGTGGGACCGGCCCATATCCCTGTCATATTGGGTAAACAGGGACAAAAGCAATGCAGCGAAGCATCAAAGAGCTGGAGGGCAGAGGAAGAACAGGTCACAACTGGTGCCGCTGACTGAGACGGGGGCCGGCCTCTCTGCTTCACAAAAACTACACATCTGAGTGGAAACCAACCGCAAACATCACGGAGCCGCCCTCCAACATCAATACTGATCACGAGTAACTAACGATCAATACCAGAACAGCACAGATCCATTCGATCAAAAGGTTTAGCTTAAAAAAGAGAACAGAAGTGCCTGAAGCTCAGAGACAGAGATGTCAGCGGGGTGTAGGAGGAAGAGCGAGTCTTTTCTGGTATGATGGTCTAATCTGACCTGTGTGCTGAAGCTGATTCACATGCTATACCCCAAACCTGTCTGCACTCGCCCCACATCTCACTGACAGAGGATCTGCAGAGCATGCATTCCTCAGGGAGAGAGAGAGAGCGCGACGGACACAGAAAAGACACAAATACATAAGACATGAGAGATAAACTCACAATTGGACGATGGGAGGCAACGGGGTGAAAAAGCATGAGAAGAAAATAAAAAGGAGACGGGGGTACGAAGAGGTGAAACATTCACTGGGAGGTGAAAAGTGGCCGAGCCCAAACTCCTTTCTCCTCCTCCTTTATTTGGCTCGGTGATAGAGGCGTACCGATAATGGCATCCAAAACTGCCAACAGTGACTGATGATTCAGCCGAGCTACATTCAGCTCGGCCCAGAAACTCTGGAAGACCCGACAGAACAGACTCTAAGGGACCATTATGGGCGTCTCGCATTGGTCCGCTGAGGCAGCCCGGGGCCACCAAGAAAACTAATGAGTGGAAACACTATGGCCCAACTGAGTCGGAGGAGAGACTGAGATGTTATTAAAAGTGGGGCAGCCTCAGACAGAGGGGGTGAGCTAAAGGAGAGAAAGAGAGGCATGATTAGGAATGAACTGAGGGAATTAGGAGGAGAAAGGGAGGGTCCTTCTTGGTTTACAATGAGAAGTAAGGAGAAAATAAGACTCAGGGGCTTCAGTCCATCCATAAGACAAATCGACTGCACTTGTATCGGCCTGAGAAACTTAACGAAAGTGTCCTCGATGAAATAATTAAACTGAATTTGCTACAGCGGACGTCTCCAAGGACAGGCGGCTGTCTCTCGTGTCTCTGTGCAGTACAGAGACGATCACCGGTCCGGGGGGGTGATAACGAGGCCACGCGGGTCCCAGAGACCAGAGGAGCAATGAAAGGAGAGGCCCCTGGGGATCAGACAGTCACATCCCACAAAGCCCTGTTTACCAAGGACAGACACCCCAGTCCCCCACCTCCTCACCACAACGCCTCCGTTCACCAAAGTCCGACCCTCCCAAAGTGCCGGGGCCGGGACCTGGGAGACAGCGCTAATTCCACCCTCGGGCTGGTTGGCCAAGGAAACAAGCAGAGGGCTGAGCGCGGAGAGAAAAGAGGGAGGGGGGTCGAAACATTGAGACAGAGGGGATGGAGACTGAATGGTACAGTATGTAAGACCCATCTTAATTGGCGATTGTTCTGCAATGTCTTGTTTTTCCTGGGAATCAGTGCGGGGGAGGGACAGGAGGGTAGGGAGGTATGGTTGTTTCCCAAGGTCCTGAACAGCAGGATTAACCACAGGGGCGAAACTCAATAGCAGCCTCGGACATTGGAAACAGATCCCTGGGTATCGCCACCATACAAGGCCACCTTGAGACCTTTTGCAAAGCGCATGTAACTAACAACCCTGCGCCATTGTCTGAGCTCTCTGGGGCCTTCCAACTGATTTCACAGGCCTTTCAGCCCACGGGGGGGAACGTCTGCTCTGACGAAAAGGTAATTCTGATGGAAAGGAGGAATGCAGGAGAAGGCCTTCTCGCCCGCGGGGTGTGTTATAACACTGATCTCCAGCATGTGCCAAGACTTTGATTCATCACGGCAAGTGAGAAGGGAGCTGGGATTGTGCAGCCGTGGCACCGGGGCAGAAGGCCACAGATTTACATTCCCCGCTATCAGTCCTGATTACAGAGATGATGGGAAAGCAGACGGATACAGGGGAGGGAAAAATGATCAGGTTTGCCAAACGGCTTGAAAATGTCCAGCTCTTCTGGAGGAGTCAAGATCCTATCTGTGTTTTTAAATGCTGTTGTGTGGGCTGTAAACTTTGGGCATGCAGTGATCTGATGCAGCTGCCCCCACCCTTTCTTCCCAAGCGCAGTCCCGCGTCCCTCCCCAGCTCTCCTGGACTCCATCACCGCCTGTGTCTCTACAGCAACAAGCGGCAAAGACGCAGACAAACATTTTCTGCTCAGTCTCCTCCTGATAGCTCCCTGGCTGCCAACCAAAAGCACTCTCAGACTGAAACATACGTTAAATAATGTAATTTCAAACATGTGCAACAAAAACAAAATGACAACCTGTCCAAATAGAAACTAACAAGAAACTCGGCTTCACAAAGTCAGGATTTAAAACCGAGCAGAAATAAAACTGAGCTGGGAGGCTTTGGCTGCTCTTCATTTGTTACTCGAGAGGCGTGAGAACGAACGTCCGCACAGACGTTTTCATCTCTCATAATGATGAATGCACTTTGTAAGTATAACAGAGTAATGGCCGTTACTCACGTTGGGGGGGGGCTCATCTGCTAAAACTCTGCAGCCGGCCGGCACGACAAAAACAAAGACGTGTAAAATGGTTCAAATATAATTCGTCTTCTTCACAGATTCCACAAATCTGCTGCAGAAACCCAAACAAACCACGTACGCGCCCGAAGACCCAAAGATAAACAGGCAGTCCCAAACCAAGCGTGTAAACGCTTTATTTAGTTTGAATAAATGTTTATCCTTCTCTCCTTGTAACACTCCTAGTTTGTTGTGCAGCCATCAAATGATCGCAAAACAAACTGAGCAGCGATACGTCAACACTCACACCGTCCGACTTTCCACTTCTGGCTCCCGGTCAAACTGTAAAAACCGTTCCAAAATGTTTATTGCTGCAGTGTTGGAGGTGAGAAAAGCTTTTGGGAGATGATGTAGCGCTGCGGTGGTGCCAACAGAAACACAACCTCAACAACAGCAAAACACAGCAGAAATAGGAAAACATGGCAAACGGCAATCCTCTGCTTTGTGTCTGGGTTTGTGTGTTTGCTACTGTGTGAGGGCACCAGAGTTTTATCCATCCATCCATCCGTCCGTCCGTCCGTCCGTCCGTCCGTCCATCCCAGGGCAGAACTCTACCCTGCAGGATGCAGAGTGTCTGCTCTGATCTTAAAATATTCCCAGAACAATGTAAAAGGCTGGACCAACCCTGTGTTTTATCCCTCTGACTTGCATTCCTCCACTCACTTTGAATATCTGTTATAAATAGGGGGTTCCAATGTTCCCTAAAGGCTCACATCTCAGAGCAGGGAAGGCCCAAAATGGCACCCACAACCACAAGCCCGGAGGCAGGCAGCGGCAGCACCCACACTGCCTCACACTCTGATCTGGGAGCAAAACAGCCCTTCAAACAAGAAGCCTGTTTGTCAGCTGAAGGGGAGTGCCAGCCACTAGCTTTGCCTTAATATAGTCTTGCTGATCCTTGCGCTGCGTTTCAACAGCACACACATTCTGGTTCGCAGAAAACCCACGTCAGATGTGACTTATTGGTTCAACATTTGAAATAGAAAGCTGCGGTCGCTCCACAGTTTCCAGCAGAAATGACTGACTCTCGGGGCCGAGGTGACGGACTAATGCAGGCATATTTAGTGGGGTCAGCAACAGGAAGGGGAACAGAAATGAATCCTGCAAACAGGAAGACGCTGAGGATGCAAAAAAAAAAAAAAAAGAGGAAAACCCCCCCTCACATATTCTGAAATACTTTGCTGTGAGGGTTGTCAGCAAGAGTCCAGTTCATAAGTTCACTCCCTGAAATCTTGTCTGGGGCTTATTAATCTTTGAGAAAACTACGTGAGCAGTACAGAACAGCGGCCTTCATCGGGTATCCGCCTGATAAATCCGAGGATAACGGACGTGCACAGTGCCACGTCGAGGCTTCCCGAGGAACATTTTGTTCTCTGTCATGCATGTGGTGTTCTGCATCATGCTAAACACACATGTACTGTAGCTGCACGAGCCAAGAGGCACTCCCTCAGATGATTATGAGCCCATAAATAAAAGGCATCTAGAGAAAGTAATGTACTTCAAACCATACGGCTAAAAATGACTCACTCTGTGCTTCAAATGCCATCAAAGTACTTTCTAGTCTCTTCTAGTCTTTTGTTCTTTTCATCACCCCCCCCCCAGGCTGTGAATGAGCCTTAATAATATTTTCCTGCATCCTACCGCGTCGCGTAAACTGCTCCTGAGGCATTTTCATCATCTGCAGCCGCCCGGACGCTGCATTTGTCCTTTAAAGCGCTACGTGTGTGGTATCGGTTTACATTCACTTATCATATTGAGAGCATAGACGTATATATTTAGCTGAGCCTGTATTTCCATTACATTAACAGTATGCAAACCATGTTGAGAGAAGAAGCAGACCTCCTGGCCCTGCCTATCTCCAGCCTGTGCAGCTTCGTTCTGCTGCGTTTCAGTGGCTGGCTGGAACATCTGTTTCTGCTGCTCCAAAAACTGTTTGTTTGTCTTAACAATTACGCCCCGATGGTTCTCATTTTATTTCTCAAATCTCCTGAAAGTCGTTATCCCGTTTCAGGTCCTTCGAGGTTCTGAATTTTTAGAAACTCGATCTGCTGAAAGCTGGGGTATACCCTGAGCTACAGTCAGCTGACCTTTGACACTTCAGGAGAGTTGTAGCAGAGGAAGCACGCAGCTCATCTGTAACCTGCTGGAGGACCGAGTTTGTGCCGTTCGGCTCATCTGTCAGAGTCGGGGGGATAAAAGACATGGGCAGGGGGTCCCGCAGGGAGGGATATGTGTTATGGCAGCATGAGCTCACAGCAGATAAGAAGTGCTACTAATGTCAGCTTCGTATAAACACCAGCGACACCTCCAGCTACTGATTTTGCCCGTACGGCTGCTCCAGCTCCAGCGTACCCAGCTCCTCTCACAGCCGACCCCCAGAAGGGAAACCGAAGCTGGAAAGTCTTTTTTTGTTAGCACCGCAGCTGCAGGGCGCTCTCACCAACCCAGCAGTCACAAGAGCTCAAACTCTTTCCCTGACCTGCCCATCTTTCCCAGCGACCCCCTGCCCATGGCTGCTGGGTGTTGTCAATCAGCACCCCCTGGCTCCTTGAACATGGGGGCTCTTTGGCACGCTGCCCAAAACTCCCCTCTGTCCATCTAATGGGGCCTGAGGTCTGAGTCTATCCTTGACGAATGGCAGAGTAAAGGCCAGCAGTAGAAAATGGGGGAAATGCTGCAGTATGACTCAATCCCTGAGCAATGAGAGGAAAAGGACGGCTATATGTCAGGAGTTTAAAACAAGCCAGGTTTTAGTTTGGGAAAAGGGTCAAACATCAACCATAAAACAGTTGTGTAAATTCTACATTATTATACTAAGAAGCTGAGATTTAGGAAATTAATAAGCCTTAATTCCAGCAGTCAAAATATTGTGAAGGAGATAAAAACTAATGCGGCCGCTCCAAAAACAAAATTTTCTCCTGTTTTATGGCTCTCATAACATCCTTCTGAGCCAAGCGTTGATCCGATGGCGCAATAATACGACAGATCGGAGCGCAAAACCAAATAAACAAGAAAGCCACACTTAGGTTTTACACTCACTTCCATTCAGCTCAGGGCCAGAGCGGAGGTTTCCTGACAGGCCTCAGATCAGCATGGCTTAGAAAAGGGGAGCATGTGGGCGGTGAAGCCCCCTCTTCCACCACAAACCTGAGTTTGATTCATCAAATCAGTGTTTAAAAAGTCATTTTAATGGCAAGAACTACAAGATTTCACTGTATGTGTGACTTTACCTGCTGGTTTAATCATCAATGAAGCCCCATTCAGGAACCATTGGTCACTGCTGGTGCGTGCGCGGTTGTGAGAATAAAGCACTGCATCAGAAAAATCAAGAGAGCCATTATGAGTGCTGGGGCTGGTATCATTACGCATGCTTATGTCCAAATTGCCCACTTAACATAGTTCTCCTACAGCAACATGTGTTTATCATTAACGAGCACCCTAATGGCTCAAACATTATTCCAACTGGCTTAATGGCATCGCTGTGCTTTGTTCAGGTCTGTCTGATAAGAGCTGGGCTGCTAATGGGTTATTAATTTCCCTAAAACCATGCAGCACACACACACACACACACACACACACACACACACACACACACACACACACACACACACAGAGTTTTCTGAAGCCCTGCACATTCAGTCACATTCCCAGTAAAAGCTACTGTGGGTAAACACGGTCACTCATACCAAACACGCTGAAGTCGTTCTGGGCTAATGCAGCCTGGACACAGACAGAGTGATGGCATTTCAAAGAGAGCAACAAAGACTGCAAACACATATTTCTGCTGCTTCAAACAAACATACAAACATCACGTTTGGCTGTGAAGCTCGATAAATGAAGGGAAGCAGGAATCGTGGAGTCGGTTTGGTTACAATGAGGCAAGCTGAAGGAAAGCTACACCTCAGTTTAAAACCTCTTGGAGGAGACCCGAGGAAGGGTTTCTCCTTCAAAATGAAGGCCGCCAGTGAGCGAGCTCGAACACAAAGAGCAAATCTCGCCCTGCCCTTGTCAAAAGCTCTCCAATATTGAGAAGCACTGAAAGGATTTGAATGCCAGCGGAAGTGTCTTCTTGTCCCCCACCGACGCAACAATGCACGAGCAACTGTTTGAACTTGAAAGTGTTTTATCTGAGCGCAGCCATGTGTGTCCCACTGACTGGATGTCATGCTTCTGAGAGGGATTCGAGACTTTGTTCTTGATAACTTTTAAGTGTTCAGCTTTCTGAGAGTCGCCCGTATGTAACAGAAGTCGCTGTGAAGCTCTGACGATGAGGGTGAAGAGCAGGCGGAGGACACTGAGGAGCCGCCAGCAGCCACATTACTATCACTTTTACTCCATCGCCCTCACGTTTACGCCCAGAGAAACAGTCACAATCTCACATTAAATATTTACAATATTTATGGTTTTACATAAGAGAGAAAACCCTTACATACCCTTACATGTACATGAACATGAAGAAAACTGGATTCATGCTAAAATCACCTTATGACTGAGGATCTATAGAGTGCAAAGCCTGAGTAAAACTAGCTCATGCCCACACTTGTACAAAGCACGACCGTCTTTATTTCCACTATTGTTTTTACACTTGTAAGATCAGATGAGTGAGGAGGAGCGTGTGAAACTGAGTGGCAAAGTGAGGCTGTTTCATAACCATATATTTACACACCTGCATATTATTTCTCCAATATTTCCAGCGTGGCCTTTGTCTCTAATGTTTTTATGCTTTGTCAGAGGCATGCCCCTGGTTGGGTAAATAATGACACCTTGGTCCTGGCAGGCAGGTACAGTTGCTTTTGCATGCAGTGATTTGTGCACTTGCCAAGTCTGTGAGCAAAGCTAACAGGGATTTACCAAACCAACGTTTATGACACCCTCTGGGGATTCATCTGAAACAATAAAGGCTCTCTGTCTTTGGAGGAAACACACACACACACACACAGCTTCAAATATTAGTCCAAGCACAGCTCAGGCAGATCTTCTGCATAATAAAAGTTTCCGCTTTTATTGAGGTGACTCCAGAGTGTTACGGGAGTGATATATTTGCCTTTATTAACAATATTCTTTCATCTTTCAGAGAAGAAATGGAGCCTGCAGGCCATCTGCGTCCCACTGTGGGATGCTAAGTGGAGCGTAGCTGCTTCAAGGAGCAGCCAGAGCTGTTTACCAAACAAATATTTAGGATTTTCTTACAGATAAAAAGCAGGAATGTTAATCTGAGCGCTTCTGTGTGTTTAAAGAAACATACAAACTGCGGCTTTACACAAAACAAGAGTTTCCTGAAAGGATTTCAATTGAACAAATTCACATTTTTCAAACTGTTCGGACCATAACAGATCCCTGCTGTCAGGATCCCTGCTGTCATTATAATTAGCTGTAATAAACTTCTGTTGGGCGTAAGCGCTGATTATTTAGAGCAGATCCGGCTCTTGCTGCGGGCCCGCTGCTCTCCGCCACAACTCAAAGTTCAGAAAAACCGATCAAACAGATCCGCGGAGCTCTCTGCTTCATTCACCGCAACATTTCTTCTTTTTTTACCCCCCCAGAGAAACCAGCTCCCCACACTGAATCCTACCCAGCAGCCAACCCCGGGACTCCCCGGTCTGCCTCCCCTCCGTGCCTTCTTACCTCTCTTGCAGGAGGGCAAAAGCTGCGAGCCGTCGGGTGAACTAGCAGCAAAACGCATTCTTCTGGTGGCAAATCCGTACGGGGCCCTCCATTAGAAACGGGCTCAAAGGCCGAGACCGCTTGAGCAACATGAAAACAGCCGGAGAGGAGGAAGGGGGAAGTTTGCAGACCCGTAAAGCAGCGCAGGCGGCGGGGCCAAGGTGCGACCGGTCCCCCCCTGGTCGAAAGTGGAGTTGCGGCGGTGGCGGAGAGTTTCCCCTTCAGTCTGAGTACAGTCCGGTCTCGGCGCGCTCCCCCCTCTGTCTGCCGGACCCGTTACTGAAACGTGTGCTCCGTCTCTGCCTCTTCCACACACGCGTCTTTGAAGTCAGTGTCGAGTTGCTCCGCAGATCATGGCAGCGGCGAAGCTGGTCCTCTCACCAGGAATGTCCCAGCCCCGCAGCTCAATACGACTCCTGGAAAGGGGAGGGAGAGAAACGGCAGAGGGGCTGGCAGGGAGGGTGGGGGGCTGTTACCCCGTATAGACTGTGCATTAACAGGTTTTACAGTCTAACGAGAAAAGAACTTCCTCCTTCCTCGTCTGGACAGAGTTATCAGGACGCGCACGCACCGTCCATCCACTGATTAATAATGATGATATCACCTCAGAGGCTTTAAAGCTTCTCTAATCCAAAAAAAAAAAAAAAAAAAGCTGGGTTTTATTTCGTGTTTGTACCTTCAAAATTTACAAAAGGAGCGCGCAAATAATTTGAAATCCTGGCCTCAGTCTAAACTCTGACTCTGAGCCTTTTAAGAAGGTGAAAAGCAGACATGGGATTCAAAATTCCTCAATAAACTGTGATCTCCTGATTACTGCAGGGAAACCTGCCACTCCATTCCCAGAAACACCAACCAGTTTGATTCATGCACAAAGACGCAAAGAAGTTTGTATGTTTGGCAGCTCAAAGCATGATAAGAGCAGGCTACAGTATGAAGGTGTACCAGCACATACTTAACATGCTTCCATTCATCTAATGTGTTTCAGTCCAGCTCTCCGTCTTTATCTACTGTTTCCATCTCAGGGACTCTAATGTATGAAAGAGTTTGTCTTCATTTCCATCAGATTACGCTGCTTCTTGCAGATTAAACCAGCTCTCACTGGAACCACTGAGTTGAGTCAAAGTTATGGATGGGGGGGTGTTTGAACAGCTAATAGCTGTGGCATCGGGCCTGTTGGCCTGAAAGCTGGTTGGCTGCTACAATTTCCTCATCACTAGGTGAGACGCCTTCTCAGAGAGGCAGGGGCGAGGGAGCTGTGAGTGTGAAACAGTCATCTGCTGTGCGTATGGGCACGAGTAAACAGCATAATCATCTTTGAGGCAGTAATTATGTGTTCCAGCGTTGGCTGGGCGGCGGCGGCTGGCCCACCCTGCTTTAGACAGCAGGTGCAGCTCACCATCTGACAGCTGACTCCAATGGAAGGTGTGAGCCAGTCCACCCGAGGCTGGGTCAGCCCAGTCAGGCCTTAAGGTGGCCACGGCCAAAGCCAACAAACCAACAAGCCTGGAGGACACGCTGATGATGTCTGATGGAGGACAGAGGCCTCAGCTATGTTTTCACTCAAAGGTTTTGGGTAGTTCCAACCTTTTTATTATTAATATTATTACATATAACGGACTTTAAATGGTTTATTTTGGCTTTACAGATCATTAGTAAGATCCTCATTTTGGTTAAGGAATCCCTTTGCTCAGTATAAGTCCTTTTCTCAGACAAACTTTGATATCCTGACAAGATTCTCCATAAACTGCCTGGACTTGCACTTTCACACACGCAGCATACAACAAAATACATTCTCACTATTGGAAATACTACTTTTAGACAGGCAAGAGGTGTTGCCTGTGTAGAGCATCCAGGATACAGGCTATGATGCACATCAGCACACACGTGCTCCCTGTGAATTCTTAGGACAATTACCTGCTCTGAAGACTCCATCAGATGTTGCAGTTTTGGTACCAGGAGCTGGCCGGGTGAAGTCTGTTTAAGGTCCGGTCCCAGTGATCTCACATGCAGCTCCTTCAGGGGTGCAGTACATTTATGAAAATGGTTTAAATGTAACCAGATCCTGACCAGTACAGACTGCTCCTCCTCTCCTCAGACCATCAGAGACCATCAGGACCAGTTTAACTCTTTCACTTTTAAGCAGTAGCTACATTTAATTGTTAGAGGAAGTGTTTATTTCTAATGCATTTTTCTTTTTTCATACAGCAGTACTCAGTAGTAATACACAATTTACTAACCATTAACAACCATATCTGTTGCCACTTATAAACTCTTTATGAAGTCTGTGTTATTAGATAGAGCTAGTCGCTTTTTCATTTTTACCCTTTTTCCCCCCACAAGTGATTCATTTTCCTTCAGGCAGGTATTCAGTTCACTAATAACAGGCCCGTCTCTCTCTCTCAGGGTCAGCCACTGGTTGGAGATGGAGACAGAGACTCCTGGTGTTAAGGGGGGGGAGCAGGGTGATTGGACACAGTCGCATGTGAAAGGCCAGAGAGCACCGAGTCCACAGGGAGCACGGTCCACACACAAAGGGCCATGGAGGAGCTCGATGGGGGCGGGTGGGGGCGACCGAGGAGGAGAGGCCACGCTGGGAACCAAAGCTGACAGCACAGACACTTCTCATCCACCGAGGGTTCGGCTGTCTCTGGCCCCCTGGGGTATACGCTCGCTCGTCTGTGCGGAGCTGCCAGCTCCAGAGAGCTGCTCACCGAGAGCAGAAGCAGCAGAAACATTAAGCACACAAAGCAGCTCTGACCTCCGGCCCACATTTAACTGATATGTGGCTCCTTTCCTGACTCATATCAGCTCCTCTACCAAATACCAACAGATTACCACACATTTAGCCAATACCAGATTGTGTTTTAATGAGCAAAACAGAACAGCAGTTTGTACTTCATGCAATCAAGTTTCCTTTCCTGACAGAGGTTAAAAAAGGCAGGGAGATGTATGTGACTGACTAAGGAGGACTTTGAGCTCTAAGTCTGCAGGCTGGGGCTGTTTGGAGTTGGTACATTCAGCGTGTTGTCCTTTGCTGTGAGGATAATAAGCTTCCAAGCACTGTCAACAGTGTTTATGACCTGCAAAGCAGCAGTGTGTTGTGTTGACTCTGTCAGCAGGGGCCTGAGGGACGCCCGTCTCCCGGTGCTATTAAAAGGCATTTTCAGATAACAGAAGAAGCATCCCTCTGCTTGAGCCTGTCAGGGTTTATGGATTGGTCAGCGGGATAAAATACCAAAGCCTAATTGTTAGGCTGCAGCTATGACACCAGAATTTACATAATTTACTTGAAAGCAGCTGCTGTGAATTCAGAGAACTGTGAAAACTCACTTGTTGCTTTATTTTGATAAACACTGTAAGTAGAAGGTGGACGTGTTTGTCCTGAGCAGCTAGCACGAGGACATTTATTCTAAGCTCTTTATGAGACGAGGAAACTGTGTGAAGAAATATATATGAGAGTGAGAAAAATCACAATATTTTACACGATAGACTGAATGGATTTCCCTTCAGAGGGCAATAAATCTCATGAGTTAGACAGGTGTGTGTGACTGTGTATATATATGTGTACACTGTGCCTCTCTCAAGCATGCAGCTACAGTTGTGTGTGTGTGTAAAAGGGTGAAAGAGAAATTTGAAGGCACCCCTCTCCATCTGTTTTCTGTATCACTGCGGTGGGATCGCACTATCCATCCTAGGCTCTCTGGGAATTTCATCAGTCTGTAACATCTCACTTATTCACACATCTCTCTGGGCTTCACCATGTAGTTCAACCCCGAGAGTCCCTCCTGACTCCGCGCTGACCCCACACATCCTTCACAGCTTCTCCCGTCTGATATCACGTGAGAACCACACGGGACATAAAAAAGTCAAAGTCCAGTTCTTAACAATGTCACTCTTTTACCAAAGTTATCCACAACTCCATCAAATACACCGATTCACATGAACACAGCTACTGCTGCGCAGCTGGTGGGAACACAAAGGCTATCTTTACACCGACAGTACCATCAGTGTGGTGATGGTACCATCAGACTCCCTTGCTTGTGGTGTGCCTCAAGGTTCTGTCCTAGGGCCCTTATTATTTTTATTGTATTTGCTTCCTTTACAGCATATCCTGCTGAGGGCATTTCTTATCACTGTTATG
Source organism: Archocentrus centrarchus (assembly GCF_007364275.1). NCBI lineage: Eukaryota > Metazoa > Chordata > Actinopteri > Cichliformes > Cichlidae > Archocentrus > Archocentrus centrarchus. The sequence goes on along the minus strand of NC_044358.1, from coordinate 14,366,061 downwards.
CCGACGACATTCAGCTGTATATTTCCTTTAAGCCTGAACATGTCTCTAAGTTACAGTTGCTGATTATATGTTTAGAATCTATCAAAAGTTGGATGGCTGATAACTTTCTCCAACTTGATGAAAAAACTGAAGTCCTCGTTTGTGCCCCTGATAGATTTATACCCAGGATAATGGAAGCTCTTGGTCCTCTTGGCACATTTGCTAAATCTTCCATCAGGAACCTTGGTGTAACCTTTGACCCTGTGTTCTCTTTAGATACCCACGTCAAATCTCTGGTTCTCTCTTGTTTCTATCATTTATGGAACCTTGCTAAGTTAAGTCCCATTGTGTCACGTTCTGAACTTGAGATTGCTGTCCATGCATTCATTTCCTCACGTCTGGATTATTGTCATGCTTTCTTTACTTGTCTTAGCAGAAACTCCCTGGAGCGTCTCCAGGTTGTTCAGAATGCTGCTGCGAGGCTTCTGACAAAATCTTCTAAGTATTCTCACACTACGCCGTTACTGATCCAGCTGCACTGGCTCCCCATTAATTTCAGAGTCCAGTTCAAGATTCTGGTCCTCACTTATAGAAGTCTTTATGGTCAAGCCCCAACTTATATCAGTGAACCCCCCCCCCCCCCCCCCCCCCCCCCCCCCCCCCCCCCCAGGTCACTGAGGTCATGTGATAAAGGCCTGCTGGCCGTACGTCACACAAGGCTGAAAACTAAAGGAGACAGAGCTTTTGCAGCAGTGGCTCCTCGACTCTGGAACTCTGTCCTCTTGTGTATAAGAACTGCGGATTCAGTGGTGTCTTTTAAGAAACAGCTAAAAACTCATCTTTTTAGGCTTGTGTTTGGTAGATTATTATTTTTTATTTTTTTATTTTATATACACATGTATATATTTTGCTGGGCCTTTGCTGCAGCTTCCTTCAGCGGCTGCTTATTTGTGGGCCTTCAGGTTTATCTTGAAGAACATCTCGTTTCTCTGCCTTTGGGTCACTGGACCGTTTGCACTGAGCAGTCTGGCTGAATCTGTTTTTGCAGCGATCACGTCATTAATACACACTATTACAAAAACACTGTTTTTAAACTGCTGTCAGGTCGGGTTAAACACATGCTTTCATGCAAACTGCTTGGTGTGCAGTTCAGTCGTGCAATGAAATATTTTTACAGCGTGTCCTTGAAGCTGTCGTTAGTGCATTTCTTGGTTATCAGGTTTTTGAGACTCATTTGTTCCACTCACACTTTTTTTACACTGCCTGATGTGTTTCTCACACTGTGCAATGATCAGTATCTACAACACAAATCAAACATCTCCTCCAGTAAAGACATCACGTCCACGCCTGAGCTCAGACAGGCTGTTCCGGTCTCATCCCCGACCTTCAAATCAGCGCAGACGTGTCGCTGTCACGACGAAGGATTCATCTCTCGTAGTGGGTATTTGGGGAATAGTGGAGCAGGAAGAGGCTGAAGTGAAATATCATCCCTGTTTAACGCTGACGTTTCCTGCAGTCCCACAGGCTCATGGTGACCTGTGATTTATGGTGCAGCTCTGGAGGAGCAGATCAGAACACCGCTGCCCCATAGCTGCACAAACATGTGTGTACCAGACTCACTTATCTCTCATATGTGGTCACTGGCAGGCTTGATCTGCACTGAGATCAGTGCAGCTTTGAACTGGATGTTTTTTGGCATTGAAGAAAAAAAAAATGTAACTGCATTTCTTCTTTTGCTTCTGTCCGTGTAAAAAATGCGACGCTTGTTGCGGGTAACTGGCTTTTCCAGCTCATTCCAAAAGCCATGAAGTGATGTAGAAAATGAGCTAGATGAAGAGGATTAGGATCTGAGCCTGCAAGCGCTTATCATCTCCCAAAGCACTGGAGTGTAGCCATGGAAACAGGAAGTGAGAGGCAAGCTTCCAAGATGGCCACCAGCTTGTGAATGGACGCATTCCTCAACGGCAGGGTGTCTCCAGCAAGGAGGAGGGGCAGCGTGTGTGTTTACTTCAAAAAAGGGACTATATAAATAGCACCGGCTGCCGTTTAAAGGACTTCCTGTCACTAGGTATCACATATACGAGGAGTTAAATAAACAATCGGTTTCCCATTGAGGCTGCCTCGTCTTTACTGCAGTGGGTCTGCAGTGGGCTCAGTCCTGGCGTGCGGATTTTAAAGGCCCGGGCTGCAGTCATGGAGCTGTTACAGGTCGCCACACTCTCTTTCACTCACACAGCCGTCTCACACACACACACACACAAACTCAGCCTGAGCTCCACATTCAGCATGCTTTTCTCTGCCAAGTGGCTTCTTCGCTCACTGCTGCAAGGGTTCGATAAACAGCCTGAGTGGGACGTTACTGAGTGTCTCAGAGAAATTAAGAGTTAAAGAATTTAGATGCAAATTCAGGTTTTTGGCTTTGGTCTCCAGGACAACGGTGACAATGAGGTCAATTTTCAGCTTTAATGATGGAGCATTGTTCATACACACACGTCCACACACCTGTGGTCGGTGACAAGCAGAAGTCATACCTTAGAAGAGGCCCCGCCTCCCAAGTGGTGGTAATGTTGAACTTTTGGTTCCTCTTGTTGTCTCTCAGCAGGATTGCACAAACACTACCAGCTGATCTTCATGAACGTGTGTGTATAAGAAGAATGGACTTGGATCTGTATTCATAGCGTCCCCTTTTAATGATCTTTGACCTTGTCTTTATTACAGGTGTATCCACCTGAGGTTGCTTAATGTCACCCCCCTCCTCTCTGCTTCCCTGTGTGTCTGCTCTCCTGTCTTGTAAAATAAAGGCTAAATAAAAATAAATGTTTAGAGGTTTGGGAACACCTCAGACCTGTGTTTAGAAGAGGTCACAGACAGGTGACAAATTAAAGGAAAAACCGAAACCCTCGCCCATCAGAGCGGGGATCCGGTAACTTTGCTGTCCTGTGCTGTGGGAAGTATTTCTGAGTCCATTCCACATCCCTTCTCTCCTGATGGGAGCGGTCACAGAAGTGATTGATGATTTTGAAAATATGTGATTTGTAAGCTACGCTACGCTTCACGGCCTCCACATGTCGAGCCTCTGGAACAGCTAAGGGAGATTTTGTCCATCATTGCTATCACAGCACCAGCTGAGGGAATACCTGCTGGAACAACAGTGCCGTATTCCTGCAGTGCACTTCTTGAAGACTTGAGGAATCAGTGGTGTTACTTTCCTTTCATTTGTGGCCTTCTGCAAGCTGCATGTTGTAGATGTCACTATGCAAATATGCAAGCGCCATCTGAGTGGCATTGTTAAAAAGGAAACCATCCATCAAGCTGTCGGCGTGAGTTCCTGAGAGCAGATTTTACCGAGTGACTTTAAGTGGAGCGCATGCCCAAAATATCTGGACATTTAAACTTATCTCAGCGCGGCCTTTGGAGCGGACCGGCATTCACACAGGTGCAAAAATAATCCCCAAACAGGGCACTTGGATATCACTGGAGGCCTTGAGTGGTATCCTCTGGAGGATATTTCACCACGCCATCATGCTTGTTTGTTTTCAGGGTATGAGCAGAGATAAAGAGCCTGGCTGGGAACAGGATGTCAGGGTGTGATAGAGTGTCCGCTGCCCTCATTTTCTTCTTCCTGCTCGTCTCTCCTGATAAAAACAGCGCCCTCATCTAAGGAGAAGTATTAAATTGCTTTTCTGCATCACACTGGTCAGACATCACCAACCAGGACGATACCATCTATCATGCATTTGCATTTGCAGATGTGGAGCCTCGCAGCCCCCAGCAGGGGCCAGGCGCACAATCACTGCAGAATATCTCCAGATAATCAGTGTGGAGCCTCAGGAAAATGCACAAGAGTAAACAAAGAAAGTATGTGTACATAGCTGCTCGTTTTCTGATTTACTGTAGATGTGTTTAGTGTGTGTGTGTGTGTGTATGTATGTATGTAGCTGTATAGATGCATGTTATGTCGCTGCAGTGATGACCCCTATCTCATCAGAGGCCAGACACGAGAGATTTGGTCGGGTTCGATTAAACCCCAGAGGAGTGAGGATGGGCTGTGGGGAAACTCTCAGGCAGATATGGAGCAGAGACACTGACATCTTCATAATCACACCTGTATTTCACAAATTTCTGTCTCTTCCCCCTCATGCCAGTTAAACAAGCTCGATCCGTGAACAATGCGCTCCATCCTGCAGGCTTCTCTTCCCTCTTCCCTGCTCCAAAAGCTGCAGCTCCCACAGGACAGCCGGAAAGACAGTACAACTGGGAGGCAGATAGAGCTGTCTGAAGAGGCTACTGTTTCCAGTTAGGCACGCTGAACAAAACTCTCACCGACCATAACGTTAAATTAATATGTATTTTCTGCACCACATTTGGTAGATGTGTGTGTGTCTGGCCTCCATGTGACGACACTCGGCGTGTCAGAGCTGAGCAGGAGTCACAGCGCCTGTGGTCTCTGATGAAGGCAGCCAAAGACAGTTTACAGCCTTTTTAAAAGGTGAATAAAAGCCTCTCTCCAAACAGGCAGACACTTCATGGCCTGTGTGCTCCTACAATTAATGTCTGAGCTCAGCAGGAGGCCACTGGACTTCCTTCCTCATCTTCCTCCCTGCCCTGATGGACTGAGGTCAGTGCTTAGTTGCACACTTAAAATAAGATGTGCAGCCTGAAACCTTGCAGGGTGATGGTGTAAATGAAGCACTGAATGATGCCATTGGAGGTTGGTCTGAGACTACGTGCAGCACCACCTTTAAACACCACCATATGATGAGCACGCTTTTGTTTCTGGGTCTTTGACGCGTGCATGGCGAACAAGAAGAAACACATAAATATGTGAAGGAAAGGTGTGTGCAGATGTATAAACACACCAAATAACACGACACAGAAGACAAAGTGAGGCGTTCTGTTTTGTGCAGCATCGCACCAACTTTTAAAAACGGTTTTATAATGACTAACTCGTCCCAGCCGCTCACGGTTGGATGCAGTTGCAGGGTCAGGGCTGCAGAGGAGCACAGATGACCCTGACCTCAAAGATTCTCCAGCGAGACTGAAAACAAGCTTCAGCTGACGTGAGTCGAGCTCCTCATTCCAGTTTAGGACAATCGGTTTGATTTAAAATGTTCTGATTTGGCTTTAAGCCAAAAGGTTTTTGAATGTGCCGAACATTACCGATGTTTACACAGCACCCACACGTATGTTTCTGAAGCTCATCAAATTATTAGTCCTTTAAACAGGGGGCTGTTTATTTATGTTTAGGATGATGTGTGAAATGCAGATAAACAATTCTTTTAGCCCCGTTTGACCTTTTCAGGGCTGACTTTCATATTTCACAGTATCACATCAGGTGCCTAACACAAACATCCCCTCATGTTTGCTTTCTTTCCTCTCACGCCGGCCTTGCACACATGTTTACTTTAATAAAGGACTTGCTTCCCGCTGAATGGTCTGTTTGTCAGCACGCGGCTGCCGAGTCAGGCATATTTATGAGATACTGAAGTTTTAGTTTTTTCTTAATGAAAGCGTTCAGCTGCAGAGGAAATGAAGTGTGGCCCATCGTTCGTTTCTTTACAGAAATTGTTTGACTTTTTCAAAAACTCAAAGGCCGGCCAGTTTTCTTTTTGGGGGGTGAACTGAATCATTAACGGTCCCAGAAGCAGGAAATCTATTAGAATCTATTTCAGCTCTATTCAGAATCTATTCTGATTCTGAGGAATCTGCTGGAACTACATACTGATGGAGTTTCTCTCTTGTATGGATTTTAAGCCCAGTCTCTGAGCCCCCCCCCCCACAATCCAGCCATCAGCTCATTAAGCCTGGGGAGTTCACACCTCTTACCATGTTGGGTCCATCTGTGTCCCCCCCAGTGCCCAAGCTGGCTCAGTGTCTCAGGAAAGTCTGCCGGCTTCACAGGCGCACAACAAGCCCGGGCCTCTGATCTCTGCTAGAAATGCTATAAATCACAGAGTGGAGGTGATGGTCCAAAGTGCTCATTAAAATGGGCCATAATAAATATGGGGGGAATGAAAGGCTCAGTCTACCTGTCAGCCCGGGACAGCTAATGAGGGGAGGCTGTTAGACGTTACTAATGATTACTGATGATTCGGGAAACGGTGGAAGGTGTTTTAACAAACATTTAAACGACAGACTGGCGGTCGTAAAGGTTCCACGGGCACCACAAAAACACCGCGTCTGCAGCGTTTCATCGATTTCAGCTTTGTTCAGATTTTGCAACATTAATATGTGATTCTATTTAATACTGTTTTAGCTCTGTTCCTCTGCCAGAGGCCTTTTTGTCTTTTTAATCACCAAAATTTACACAGAAAGCATCCAACAAAATCTGGTGGCAGCTGGTGTAGAGGTGGGGGCGGTCGTAGGAAGTCATCCCCTCTAAGAAGGCAAATATCTGACCTGGGGGGGCCTGCTCTGTGGGTGCACTTGTGGTTTTGTAATATTCATGGATCAGTGATAAGGTCACTAAGAAAGGTGTCATTTAAAAAGGCGGTTCTGCTGCTTTGGTGACCTGAACACGTTTGGATTCACGACTGATGGTCAAAAGAAGCAGAACTCATATTTAATCTGTTTTTGCCCCATTTTAAATAATAAAACACTGGTAAACTAACCATAATACAGATAACACAGCTCTGGAAAATGCACATATAAAGCTGTGAGCGGGACAGTCCCATCATGGTCTGTTTTCACATTTCAGAAAGCCATCCAAACAAACAAACACGCTCATATTCTGGAGTGGTGGCCTAGGGGAGAAGAAGTGGGTTCATCACTGAGAGGACCCTGGTTCAAATCCTTGGGCTGGCATCACTGTGGGTCCCTGAGCAAGCCCACCCCCCCAGGTTGCTCCCCGGGCGCCCTTTGGCTGCCCCCTGCTCCATGCTGTGCTGTGTGTACTACATACTCCATGTGTGTGATGGGTCAAATGCAGAGAATGAATTTCACTGCATGTATATGTATGTGACAAATAAAGCTCTTTCTTTCTTTCTATATTCAGGACCAGAAAGGCTCACGCTGGGCTTGGTGGTTGGGGTGGTGCAGGCTGGATTAGGGCGCACCATCGTGTGAAAGCGCTCTCTCGTGGCCCTGCAGACTGCACCCCCTGCTGCAGCTTTCCCTGTGCAGTCAGGTGGATACGACGTAACCCAGCAGGCAGCCAGCGCACTCATTCAGTGCTCGAAGCGTCACCTCGTGTTTGCCTTCCAGATAACCAAGATGTAATATTTCAAAGTTCAGCTGTGATTTGTGTTCGTACTGATAAAAAATAAAATAAAGGCGAATATAATCACAGTGTTGCTCTTCAAGCTTGGAAAAAGCACATGAATCAAACGTATTCATGTACAACCTCAGCGAGCTACAAACGAGCTCACATCAGCCTAAACTACCATCCTAGAGTCGCTCTCCTGCTGTATGAGGGCAGAAACTGGGAGCACTCTTTTCTACGCTGAAAATTAAAGTGAAGGAGGGAAAAGAAGGGAATGAAGAAAAAGGCTGGATTAGCAGAGGGCCTGTTTTTCCTCTCCATGTCAATGCACTCCTTGAACAGGATAGATAGTGACGGCCTGCCAGTTGGTTTTCATTACATCCTCTGCACTTCAGACCTACTCAAAAAAAAAAATCCATCCATCCCTTCCTCCCACCCCCTCTCATCTGAACACACTTTTCCCTCTGAGGGAAAGGTACAAAATTGTTCCTGAAAGTGAAAAAAAGTGCCAGAGGGGACTTTTTTCAATGTATTTTTCTAATATCCTCTTCAGACTTGAAGTCTCCCCCCACATGCCTTTTCTCTTTTAAGTAAAAGCCCGTCATGTACCCTGTGGGGGCTCCAGTGGAATGCTGCTTCAATATAAGATCTGTACCTTTGCATTCACCCTAATGCATGGCTACGTGTGTCCAAAAGGCCCCTCCATATGGGGGGAGAGGAAGGCGGGTGGAGGGAGGGGGTAACTTTCAGTCAGGGATATGGGAACAAGGTGAAACTGTGCTTTGTTTGTTGCCCTCTGCACATACCACAGCAAAACTGAACAGCAATAAAATAAGGCACAGATGTGCATTACTGGCTCAGACTTCAATTGTCCACAAGCTGGGCGGAGGCCCGGTCAAATCGTATTAAAAGGTGGATGGTCTGACTCTTTCTCCCCCCCACTCTCCCTCCTAAAGCCTTGTTATCTCTCCAGCATGCTGCGCTGCCTGGATGCCAGCATAGCACACCGATAACCACAACCAGAACATCTCCCCTCATAGGTCTCCTCACCCTCTTCTTCTGGAGTCACGCCATGCTACACCTACGGGAGCGCTGCGCTTCAAAGAGAATACACTCACATCAGAGCCGCAGCAGGCTGATTTTCAGCAGATAAGACAACCTGCCTGTTCTTTGGGAAGCACTGCCCTTTGACCCTCCGGCTTTAACTCTGACAAACTGAACCGTTCATTATTCCAATCAATCAGAAATTCCTTCCTGTGTGCTCCTCCTGCTTTAGATCACTCAGAATTAGCTGCATCATTTGGAAGTGCAGGAAAATCAAAAACATGCCGAACAATGTGGAAGAAAAGCTCAGACATTTTGACCCAACTCAGAGGAGCAGCGAAAAAACAGCAACGGAAACAAACCGAAGGATATGAAATCAACCTTAAACGTGTCGGCAAAAAGCTCCAGAGGCCTCGATGAAAACTCCTCCTGCAGGCACGAAAGATGCTCTGCCAAACGTCACTGCTGCTCTTCAGCCTGAGCCTGGACACTCTGTCAGTAAGAAGCATCACGACAGCCTCGCAGCTGCTTTGTTTCTATGTAAGAAACTGCAACACTGTGCATGGAGCCATAAATCATCATCATCGTCACACACCCCGGCCTTCCAAATGTTCTGATGTGTGTTGTGTATAAACTAGGCACACATTTAGATGCATATTTTTATGAAGCCCTGCTAAAGCTATAACTGCACATTTAAACGACATGAAGCCAGAAACTAAATCCATATACGCTTTTATTATAAAATAAAAATTAGAAATGAAAGAGAGATTTATTAGACTTAAAGTTGTTCCAGGTCACTATCACAAATCAATTGTTCCCCTTTTCTTTCTTTCTTTTTTTTATTTGCCAGTAACTTCAGTTTTGTTTTTTTTCCTCAGGACGATTTTTGTGTGTTTGTTGTGTGTAAAAAAAAAAAAAATGTCAGGAAGAGAGAGGGAACAGCATTTATTCCACAGCTGTAGCCAAGCACAGGAGGGACAAGTATGGGAACTGTTTTCAGCCCAGCAGCCTGCTGATTTTTCCAGATAGTATATCTGCTTCTTTAACTCTGCCAAAAAGAGTCTGTAAGGGACCCAGAGCCTTCAGCGAGCATCAGTCTGCTGATGCAAAGCAGACCAATTACAATTCCCCCTAAACTGCAGAGGATATTGCCTGCCCAGGCTTCAGTGGGTTTGACTCTGCACCACAAGACCACTATGTACACGCTGGGCTCTTATCTGCTGTAGCAGAAAAGCTAAAGATAGGGATAAAGAGCTGCAGAACTCCTAGGATGGGAAACAGGATCACTTAAATGACACGCAGACAAGTAATCTCCACACTAATCACACTAATTAGTTCACTCAGAGCGAAGCTCGGTCAGAGTATTAGCCGTGAGGCATCCTTTCCCTTTTATCTTTGGCAGTTAGCTCTATGGTGGAAAAAATAACTCAAGCAGTATGTGAACAATGCTGATAATGATTATTGAAATGTGGATTACCTTTAAAAGAGTTTCCTTTACCCACAAAAATCAGTATACGTATCCAGTTATGAGTTTGTGTATATTTTAGACTAAACCCTCAGCGTTAAAAAGCCAATTAAGACAAAAAACCGCAGACAGCAAAAAACCCTTGTTTCTGTGAAGGTAGAGTTCAAACAGGTGAGACTAATGACAGCAAACTAACCAGCCAGCAGTCCAATGAAAGGTGTATCAGAGGATAATCAGGCCAGTGCAGCCGTGCATAACAACTGCGGTATTTGGACATTAACATGCAATAAAAGCTGGCTGCTGGCGCTAGCATTGCTAATGAGTGCCCCACGTTTCAGCTGCATCTAAATTATGACTCTAATATGAGTTGGATTAACTGCTAAATGCAGTTCTGATATCCATACTAACAATGTTTAACTGTGTAACCCCCTCAAATCCATATTATACAGAAGAAGTGATGCAGTGATTTTTGCAGGTCCTCTGCATGTAAAACGTCACCTTTATAAAGTCCGGTGTGTTTAACTGTTTGGGATCATAAGTACAGCTGTAACACTTAAATTCATTAGCTGAGAGGAGCTAACAAGCAGAAGTTGTAATCTATTCTCAAAGAGCAGCAAAGCTATGACCTCATGATAAAATGTCCCGTTTGTCAATAGCATCTTGAATCGGCTCCCACACGGTCAGTTAGCATCCATAATACACTTCAGAAGCAAACACAGTTCAGGGTGAAGCATTTATGTTCATCTTTGATGTATGGAAGAAGAAGTGAACAGTGGTAAGTGTGTGTCTGTCTTTGAGAGTCACCCAAGCGAGCGGTGTGCGTTGTGAGCCTGTGGGCCCCTGCTTCAGCAGGTTGTGTGTGAGAGTGCTGGTGCTGTGTGACTGTCCCGCGGTGTGAGAGCGAGGAGCTGGAATCATCCGAACCCCCTGCTGCACCTCCAACATCTGCTCGCCCACCATAACCAATCAGAGGGTAGAGCTCAGAGCCGAGACAAATCGGCCTGTTCGGTGATCTTTTCAAGGGATCCTGGTGGAGGGGTCAGAACAAAAGCCAACCCCCGCCACCTCAAAACCCTCCTGCTGTATCCACCCTCTCCATCCTCCCCACAGCCTTCTGGCTTTGATATTTTAGACTCCTGCTTGGAGGAAAAGCCTTCCCTGTCCGTGCCCCCTCACACACCCTACGTCCACACAAATACTTCACTGGGTCACGACAGAAAAATGATGTCGGTTGAAGTATCGTAAGCATGAGCGACATACAGTGAACTTGTTTTCTTCACTTGCACAGGACTAACTAAGGTATTAACATGCTGGAGTTTGTTGCCCTCATCTGCAGTGTTCAAACTATCTATGTCGTTACTCATCTCTTATCTAAATACTCTGCCTCTGAGCCGAGATAAACTCTGACAGCCTGAGGATACGCAGGCGTCGAGCAAGCTGATACGCAAAGCAACTGCAGTTTTCCAATACGAGATAAACAGCTACGCAAGTCTCATAATAAATCACAGAGCTTAAGATCCGGAGTTGTTTGCTAAGCCAGAGTTACATTTTATTTATGAAATCAGACACAAAGACCGAACCAGACGGCCAGGATCCAGACAGTCTCTCCTCTGGCCAGCCCATCTAAGCACACTAAAGACATGGCTCCTTTGAACATCTGAGGAGTTGGCAGAAGTGCGCAGGGTAATTATGTGATACTGTAACAGAGAGAGAGAGTGAAGAGACAGAGGGCATGTGTGCATGTAACAAAGAGCCTGTTGGTACAGTGAGTGCCCGCACGGGGATGACATCCACTCCATCTCGATGATAGCCCATGACCAGCTAGAATTACCTCGTGCTGAAATCTGGCCATATATCCCATTTGATGCTGCTGCTTCTCTGAATGACTTCAGTCAGAAGTTGAGCTGTTTCTGCATCGAAGCATCTAAATGATGCTGAACAGATATACAACACCTCCATTTCTCTATTGCTGAATGGCTCCTGCTGATGCTCACAGAATGTGTGTGAAGTGGCAGTTTTAGAGGGTAAGGTAGGAACTGCTGCTCTTTTGTGTGGCGTGGGTGGAGCGGTGATGGTTCTTCTATGCAGAGCAAACAGATAACAGCAGTGACGTGCAGTCAGGGGAGGCAGGTGAGGCACGGCCTCACCTGTCATCGTGGAAATATAAAATTAAAAAATAAATTAAATGGTTATATTCATTCAGTGATTTGTATTTTAAAGTTCTTTTCCATTTAACTACACCATTTTTAGATTAGTTTTTTCAAAATCGCTGAATTTTTGCATTTGCCGGTCAAATACTAAGAGACGAACGGTGAGGCACCAGCCCGGCGAGCCGCACCACGGATTGCTCAATCCGTGGTGCGGCTCAGTATAGTCATTGCCAATGACTACTAACTGTGCTGGCATGCTATGCAGTGAGACCGGATTACTTTCCCTTTGCATGTGGCAATTAAAATGTTCTAACACTTTTACTATATGAACTAAATTTCTATATTTTAGCTGGTGTATATAATGCACAGTTTTTTTTTGTTGTTTTTTTCATTAACAACTGTATGTGTGTGTAATGCATTCTTGTGTTGAGCGATCATGAAACTGCTGCGAAGAGACACTAGGTGAGGCACGCAGTTCTCGTGCCTCATGGTAGGGGGCGCTGGTGATCCCAGGGACTCTACGACTCCTCGGCGGCAAGCTACCATAAACAGTTAGCAAGGCCAGTTAGTTTTTCCTGTTGCTTGGCCTTATGTTCAACATGGAAGATTACATAACTCAACTGAAATTTTCTAAACTGGACTTTCAATCGAAGCAGAAGATAATAATTAAAGGAAGACCAACACCGGAGCTAAAAGGTTTGCTTCAGACTATGTTAATGTTAAACAAAACAACTGTTGCCAATCAAATGGTGAATAAGCTATATGTTTGTAAATCTGATGTGATGACGTCAGTGCCTCACCAGTCACGACCCTCACCGCACGTCACTGGATAACAGAGTATTTTATCGAGCACATAAGGCAAACAGTGACCTGCAGTGCACAACGGCTGTGCTTTACTTTACTTGGTTTGATCTCTAAAAGCATCTCAACAGTGATCATGCTCATTAAGAGGAAGGCCGCCACAGCCTGCTGGGTTCTGGTTTCAGAGCAGATGTGCCTGGGTATAGGGGACCACCTGATGAAGCCCCAGCCTCCTGGCTGAACCAGCTGCCCCCCCCCCCCCCCCCCCCCCTTAAACAGGTGTCTAATGGCTATGAAATCAGGTTCGTTCAGTTCACTTGTGCTTCTTGAATTTGCGCATTAGTAAGCCTTCTCCCTTTTATCCTCTGCTGTCAGTTCTTATTTATCTAATTGGTGTTACTGGTGAAGAGGCACTGACCCGCCGCCCTTCACCTCTTCCACCAGCCTGTCTCCCGTCTCCATGAAGCCCTGCCTCGGCCCTATCTCTGGCCCTTAAACCTCATGTCTCCAACTCCATACGTGCAAGCCCGCTGCTAATTTTATGCACCTCTGCACACTGAACTCTGGTTAACCCCTGCTAGTGATGAGCTTTGCTCGTGACAGATCAGAACTGGCTGGCTGTCTCATTGCTGAGAGACTGAAGGGTGCTGCAGATCTACAATACAGACCAACAGAAACCAGGAAGTCGAGTTTAAAGGCTTGTTGGATGCCAAAACTCTCTAGTTGTTTATATCCCTCTGAAGGTTTAAAGTTGTGAGAAGTTATCATGACAGAAATTACACTTTTATAGGTACATGTTTTCAACTTGTTGTTAAGGCAAATCTAATCAGCCAATCACATTAGCAGCAACTCAACGCATTAAGTCATGTAGACATGGTCAAGGCGACCTGCTGAACTTCAAACTGACCATCAGAATGAGAAAGAAAGGTGATTTAAGTGACTTTGAACATGGTACAGTTGTACAGACGGGCTGGTCTGAGTATTTCAGAAATTGCTCTACCAGAATTTTCCCACACAACCATCTGTAGGGTTACAGAGAAAAGAAAAAGTCTAGTGAGTGTGAGTTCTCTGAGAGAAAATGCCTTGATGATCCCAGAAGTTCGAGAAAAATGGCCAGACTACTTCGAGCTGATATGAAGACAACAGCAACTACAATAACCGTTTGTTACAACCATGGTATGAGGAAGAGCATGTCTGAATCCACAACACATTGAACCCTGAAGTAGATGGACCACAGCAGAAGACCACACCGGCTGCCACTCCTGTCAGCTAAGAACAGGAAACTGAGGCTTCAGTTTGCACAAGCTCACCAAAACTGAGAGACAGAAGACTGGAAAACGTTCTCAGATCTGATAGGTCTCGAGCTCTATCCATGAAAGCACGGATCCATCCTGCCTTGTATCAACAGTTCGGGCTGGTGGTTGTGGTGTAATGTGTGGGGCATATTATCTTGGCACACTTTGCTCCCCTTAGTACCAACTGAGCATTGTTTAAATGCCACAGTCTACCTGAGAGACCACGTTCCCCTTTATGACCCGTCGTCTAATGTCTCAGATCCTCTCAGATGGGTTTCTTAAAGACGGCAGTGGGTTCATTACACTCCACAATCACCAGATCTCAATTCAATAGAGAACCTTACGGATGTGTTGGAACGGGAGACTGACGTCATGGATGTGCAGCCAACAAACCTATCATGTTAATGTGGACCAAAATCTCTGAGAAATGTTTCCAGCACTTTGTTGAATCTATGCCACAAAGAATTAAGAACCTCATAAAGTAACCGGTGAGTCTCAGTACTCACAGAATACTACTCAGTATCAGCTATAAGCTAGTCTGCCTGTTATGTGCCTTTGATTAATCAGTCCTGCTGAAAAGGTTGAGACAGGATTATCTCGGTCAGTGAACACTTAGTTCTCAATGCAAATGATGGTGACGACAAAGAAATCATTCAATTCGTTACCAGTAATCCAGGAACGTTACGTCCTCAAAGTTACCTCTCTGATCACAGTGACGTCCCCCAGAATGATCAAATGTTGCCTAAAACAAAACTCACATTAAATCCAATATTTCCACAGTCTTCTGCGGCAGGTTTTCTGGGTGCAGAAATACAAACATGGGCCCACTCGCACTTTGTGACTCTACAAACAGGCATGACCACACTCATTTTCAGATCTGGTCTCTCCAGGAAGATCTTATTTGTCTTTACTGGGCTGCAAACATTAAAAGTGTCCGAAATAGTTTAGCAAAATATCAGGGCCTGGAGTAGTTTTGAATGTCAGATTGTCAGTTTTGGAAAGTTAATATGCAGGTGTGGTCAGATGTTTGGGAAGGTTGGTTTCCATTGCTTTGAGAGCATCCCTAACCATAAGTAACACTTGAGAACATCATCATAAGCTGAGTGGTTATACACGGTACTCTCGTTCCTCAAATAAAGCTTGCTTACAAACCTCATGAGCTGCAGAAAGAATCACAGTGTGATGCTGAGTCTTAAGATTTATTTGGACAGCTGAACCATCAACGTGCTGAACAAACTCTACTGAGGTGCATTTGAACAAAAGCATAATCACGTAGGTTAGACAAAAGGTGAATCCCTCTGACTGTGAATCATAATTTATACTTCTGGAAGCTGCACTCTCTATCCAGCGCTCCAACCTGCCATAAGCAAAGACAGGAGAGAGATGAATGTGTGTTTTCAGCACGATTAAAAGGTCTGAGTCGGGATAGCTAACATGCAAGAGCAGAGGTCACAGAGAGAGCAAAAACATCCAAATATATGACATCAACAAAGACCAGGGTACAGACAGGAAGTGTGGAAGGCTGACAGGAAGAAAGGCCTGATTTCACTGTGGGAGTGTCGAGAGGGAGTTTTGAAATGGGGAAAGCAGAGAAAACCAGAGCGAGGAGAAGGGGGAGGAGCCGAGCCTGAGAAATGAAAACTGGCCCTCTGAAGGAGTTTCAGTCAGGAAGGCACGGTGGCTGGTGGGTAATTTATAGCACAGAAAGGCTTGTAGGGTGAAAAACATTATTTTAGCGGCCCCCACATCCTAATAGAATCCAGATGTGGAGGGATTAACAAAGACCATTCCCCCCTTCTCTTTTTCCCCTCACTCTGCCTCTCCCTCTCTCACCCACCTCTCTTTTGTCCTCCCCCTTGTAGCTCAAGTCCCTACTGTCTCATTTTCTCCCACTCTCTCTTTCACACCGAGTCTCAGGCTTTCCCCCACTACACATGCATATTTTTCCTTCTGAGTGTGAGATGCACTGGGAATATGAGAACAGTCAACACTCTGGTTTTTGAGGTGAGACTTAGGAAAGCATCTGTGAACCTCTTCAAACAGATCCTCTGTTTATTCCTGCTCCCTGCTCGTGTGCAAATGGATGCTTTGTGGTTGCTGATGTCACTTTACTCTAGGGGTTGGTCGGGGTTGCCAGGCCACACGTCAGGCAGCAACAAAACAGGCTGGCATCACTTTACCCACTGCTATCAGGACATAATTTGTTTCTCTCTTCAGTGAGCTCCCTAGGCCACTTTAAAGGTATCATTATACAGTGGAGATACTGTTGTAATGTGGCGCCACAGCCTTCAAAAGCTCTTTATAGTTGTGAGCTTGTGGCAGCATCACAAAAGCCATTACCTGGCCAGCTTTAAAGGAAGACCAAGCAAGCCACCACACAGCAGACATGCTGAAACCCATATCGAGTGGGTAAGATAAACGCAGGAGCTAATGACGGCTTGATGAGAAAGTGGGACAGATGTTTCGAGTCTGTTTCAGCGCATTAATCACTAAAATGTGCTGAGTGAGAGTGCTGCCAATGAAAAGGTTTTGCGTTCCTTCCAGCAGAATGGTATCGGTTCCAAAGTCAACACATTATGCAAATTGAATAAGATTATTTTCGCTCTTCCCTCAGCACTTACATCATCACCTGGGAATAAAAGCTTGATGTTGCAACTTGTGCCGCAGCCTGAGAAGCTGCGTCGAGTCAGGGCAGGTGCTCCTGGGAAAGTTTGCTATGTGTGAGCTTTCAATAAACAACCGTCTCTGCTTACATGTACTTGTTTCAGCTGCGTATTTGTTGCACATTGTGCAGCATGCAGGTATGCAACTCTGTGGTAATTTTTTTATGCAATTCTCCAGGTTCTCTTTATGTTTAGGTGCGAAAAGAGTTCTTGTAACTTTATGTTGCGATTGCTTAGCCATGCATTTGTGCATGTGTCATATGTGTGTATGTATATGTGTGTGTGTGTGTGTGTTTTAAAGCAGCGGGGGCAGGAGCTCACAGAATGACAGCGTCTCTCTGGCGGTCAGAAACTCGAACCCTCTGATCTCGTCTCAGAGTCTCCTGTCTCCCAGCTGTCACTGTGCCTCTGGCATCCCACTCGGCCTCTCACCCCCTCCCGTTCCCTTTGAAGGCGGCTACCCAGGAAATTGAAAGCTGTTTTCAAACAAAGACAAGAGGAGAGCACAGACACTGCAAAATGGGTAGTGTGTGAAAGGAGTGTGGTGGAGAGGTTTAAGGGTTAAAAAGTTCTTCATAGAAGTGAGTTGATTTTTCCTGGCTGAGCTGCTGTTATGGAGATTAATCATTCTCAGAGTTAATCTAAGTGATAGTGGCCAGGTAGTTTGGGGTGTAACGTTACAAAACTCCACGGTTCTGTGAATTTCACTGCGGTTCATTTGCAGATATGAAGCAGTTATTTCTGGATCACGTGATGATTTATGCAACTAAAACAAACAAATTACTTAGAACTTCCTTATTCCATCCAAACAACAACAACAAACAACTTTCAACGAACATAAAAGCCACATTTGACTAGAAAACAAATGAAAACTGAGTAAAAAAAATAACTGATGCTCAACTGCTCAGTGTCTACTACACATCACCTTAGAGGTGTGCTATTGTTTCACTGCAACAAAACAGCCCTCAGAAAATAAAGCTAACAATAATCCTCTTCTGATGACAACTGAATTAATCAGGATCTACACATCACCTCATAATCATCTCGTGCTCATTAATTCCCGATACTGTCGCAGATACTGATTTTCAGCAGATCAGACCTGAGACCCTCCGGACAGCTGACAGGAGCCGGCTAATCAACAGCTGGTTATAAGCTAACATTATGCCAGCTAATGTTAGACTGAGCGTCCTTTAAAAAAAATAAAAATCACACTTTCCTCTGGTAAACAGTTTGATTACATTCTCACATGATATGAGAATTTATTTGCTAAGTGTCTGAGTCGTCCACAACTTTAGATCCACCTCGGAGACAGTTTAAGCAGCCCGGGCTAACAGCGGCTAACAGTTGCTAACAGCGGCTAACAGTTGCTAACAGGGCTAACAGCGGCTAAATCAGCGCTTACTAAAACAGCAGCGGTTACCGACAGATAAGTCCTGGACATCCTCAACAACTCACCTCAGCATCGCTGTCATCGGACAGAAGTGAGCTCTCACTCAGCGACACGTTTCGGTCTCTTTTCCCGGAGTTTTACAGCCTCCTCCAGGGGAAACAGACGCGGACGCTTCCTGAGGTAAACAGTGATCTTACAGCCTGCACACTCACTGGATAAACCAGCCAGAGTGTTTGAGGAGACTTGGGAGGAAAAACGTAAAATATAGTAAAATATTTAAAACATCTGTTTTTATTCTTGATTTATTGCTAAGTGTTTATTATTAAAATGTCAAAATACAAAGTGTACAAAAATGTTTTTATACACATACAGCAGCAGAGACACACTGGCCGGTGGGGTACAGAGCTTTAAACACAGACAGAATCCAAATTTATTTAGATCAATTTTTTTTTTTTTGTACAGTAATCATGTGATCCGTTCAGGTTCGGCTTCGTTACACCTCTACAACAGAAAGACACAATCAGCATCACTGATAAACTGTAAATTGATAGTTAATTAACCATCAAATATTTAACAGCGATAAACAGTGAAACTATAGTTAATAATGTCGACTAATTGGTTGATGGGTTGGTTAGAAGGTGATTACAAACATCATCTGTGTTAAAGCATGATGGAGCAGATGGAGTAGCTGTGGTTCTCTCGCTGGTTATTTTATCTTTTACTTGTTTACATTTTCTAGCTGTTTGTTTAGGCTTAGGAACCAAAAATGGTTAAAATATAACAACAGTCTAACTTTTCAGTTCCCCAAACTCAACCACAGGAGGGGTTACAAACAGGCAGGTAGGTGAGTGTGGTAAGTCCTTTCCTTTGCAGGTGAGAGTGGGTAGCTGTGGTAGGGTTTCTCAGGAGGGCAGGTAATCAGGAAGGGCCTGATTATCACTATATTGGTGTTAACGATCTGGCAGCGATCTGCAACACCATCCGGCCTTTAAATACCAGAAGTCTGACAGGATGATTCAGAACAGGCTCAGAAGGACAACCCGTGTGAGGAAGCTCTGCACAAAGGTGGATCAGTGAGGAAACACCACCCCAAAACTCCACCTGAGACCAGAGATAGACGTTTAAAGAGAGAGAGAAAGATAACCCAAACCTGCCTGGACCATAACAAAGTTGACTATGAATTAGTTAACTGTGGTTATTTTACAGTGTTGCCTGCTCTCTGACCATTGCAGTCCTATAACACTGTCAGCTCTTTGAAAAATATTTAAAAACACATTTTTATTTCCTTCATTCTTCAAGACCAGAATTTTTTGCTTTTCTTCTGCAGATCCACAGAAGTCCCAGTGAAGCATATTTCAGAGGTACAGACCTGTAAACAGATGCAAAGTCAGTGCAGCTCCCCTTCAAAACTGTGTGCAGTTATACCCTGAATAATTCATTTCTTTTCAATATGTTTTCTTTTTAGCATCATAATGATGAGTTGCCATTACTTTGTAGAGAAATACATGAACTGAATCAGGTGTCGTTGACACAAATGTGTTTTCTGTCACTCAGGTAAGACTGAACCAAAGACAGACATGCACACAGGTGTGGACGTGATCCGTTTACATGTTTGTAACCTGTTTTGTTGATTTGCATCAGCCCTGACCGTCCCTCTGTGCATCAGAAATGGATTTAAGTCAAGTAATCGAGATGTGATTGACAGACATGTGGCTGCACATGCACACTGAAGTCAGAGAACCCCGATCAAACGTGCGGGATATGTAGATAAGCTAAAACAACTTAAACAGCAGAGATTTGCCGACTGAATGCACGGATGTGTATCAGCTGAGCCAGCAGCTGATGTGGGCACTGAGATCAACTGATCTGATTGTGGCTGTGCTTGATTTCATAGCCTGCCTGAACTAACACCATGCTGGTTATCATAAACGTAAAAGAGTCCAGGAAAACTCTACATTGACAAAGTGGTAGTAAGCAGAACTTTGTGTACTTTTTAAAGTTAACAAGGCTGATATTAGACTGTAAGCGGTCTATGAATACACGTATGCAAAAGAAGAAAAGAAATCAAGCATGTAGGAGAAGAAATGGAAAGACTCGTGCAATAAGGAGTAAAACAGGAGGTGTTGGCTCCAACCACGTGTTCTCAGGGTTTCAGCAACAGATGAATTGGGGCCCTTTGACCCGACGTCCCGCTCGCTCTGAAGCCTTCAGCGTCCTGCGGAGACAATCTCTGTTACAGTAGAGTTCCCTTCATACTTTCTCTCCTCACTTCTCTGAGACAATGCAGGAGTGTGCCAGAGCATCGGGGTTCCAGCAGTTCTACTGAGGTTTACGCTGGAATAACATTTTGATGATCCGTGTCTCGGAGGACGGGAGCCAGGCAGAGGGCAGATGGTTGTGTGGTTTGGCCCACGAGTGGACAGCCCAGAAGACAGGCAAACAAACAGTGATGGGCAGGTGGGCGTCACAGGGGTGTGCTGCAGCCAGACTGGCAGTCAGATGGAAAGCAGCAGCAGAGGATTCGGAATGGCATCTTGGCACAAAGGGTTAGACTGACGCTCGAGCCTCCCGGCCAACAATAATGTCTGCCTCATTAGATCGAGACCACGAGACTGACCGGTTGTTCCAGAGGGAGAAGAGCTCGTGAAGCGGTCCTGGTCAGGACTGTAAAGTTTATAAACACAGAAGACGGGTTAACATGCAGTTAAATGATGAGGAAGAGCACTTTGGTTCCTCTTTATGGCAACAAGAAACTCAGTGTCACATGATTTCCTGTTCTTGTGTCTGCTCGCCTTAGCAGGTTAGCAGTCTGCAGGTTAGCCGTCTCTTTGACTTTGTAAAGTGCAGATTTTCAGTGCGATGTCTCGTTTTGTATATTTCATGTTATTTTCAGCATCACACATAATGGAGACAAAATGAGCATAAACTTTATATGCCGGCATTAAAAGTAGTTAACAGTTAATAAGGCGAGAAATGTGTTGTAGGGTAAACTGTAAACAGGACTCTTTTATGGCTGTGTTCAGACGTCAGGAGACACTGTGGGGAGATTAAGAGGCCGATAACTGTGGAAAGCTTTTAAAAAGTGACTGAAATGTGAAGAAAGCACTTAAAAAGTAACTCTCCACATCAAAGTATAAAAGTGATTTTGTAACAAGTTGTTTAAAAAGTCAGCGCCTGACTAAGTTTAATATCACTCTTCCTTCCCTGCCTGTGACATATTATTCTCTCAGATCATTTCTCTGAATGACTTATGCATGTCTGCCTGGATTTTTCTCAGATTACAGTCCATTCATGAGGAGCCCCCACGCTGCACATGCTGCTCTACAACAGCCGACTGAAATATTTAAACCATTACATGGGTAAGTATGAGTCGGGGAAAATGTGAAACCACGTAATTATGGACTAATGCAGCCTGCAAGGCTGGAGGGTTCATTTGCCCAGCTTTAAATGTTAACACACGAGTGCAGGTCTCTTTTCACACAGTGGATTTTCGTGGAGCCCGTGAGTGGATTCAGCTTGTTTTACGAGTACTCATGTTAGTATTTTTGGAAACTGCAGGAATCAGACCTCAAGAAGAAAACGAATCCCTGCTGTGTGATATTCCACTGTTGACTGGAAGTTATTGAGTTATGTCCTCACAGTTTATTATTTTGCTAAGAGATTAAAGTCAGTGTTGGTCTGTAAATCTGTAACTTTGCTCTCTGAAGGAGGTCAAGAGTTCACGAGAGCCTCTTATCACCTTCTTATGTGACTACGTCTGTAACCTCAGCGATGGGCTGCCTGGAAACTGGAGGAAAGCCTGGAAACTGTGTAACAACATTCATACCTACACAAACAGGTTGTTATCAAAATTTCAGGAAAATTTCCTATTTGCCTTTTCCTGGCAGTTTGGAAAATTGTTAGACAAAGGATCTCCATCTGCCTGTTTTTCTGTCTCCTCCTCCACCCTCTAATCAACAGCAATAAGTTTTGTGACCTGGCTCCCCAGGTGCAGAGGTGAGGGGTCAGAGCTTTATGGCGGAGCGGGCGGAGGTCAAGACATGCACTTTGTGGAATTTGGGTGTCACCACGGCTATCACAGCGGAGCAGCGAGAATGACAGGTATCCTCTGCGGGCTGTAAATAGCAGATATGCTCTCGTATTTGTGGGAGGGGGGAGCAGTGAGGGCTAAAGGTCTGGTGCTGCTCAAAGCAGGAAATGAGTATAAGAAGGAAGGACATGGAAAACAAAAACAGACAAATGGGAAACGATAATTGCATTTGAGAAGGAGAGGAATGCCACCAGCTGAGGGGCAGAAGCTCATATCCCGCTCATAAAATCGTGCAAACCCGAGTTCAACAGTTTATGACCGAAAAGCTGCAGAAATATCTGCACTCATCTTCTTGTTTTTAATCTGTGCACAAACACATCACAAACCACAGGAGAATAATGGTCCAGTTAGGGCTCAGAGTTGAGCAGACGGATGGCTTGTGGGTAAAAACTCTTCTTCAACCTTTCGGCTAAGACTGAAAGGTTGAAGAAGAGTTTTTACCCACAAGCCATCCGTCTGCTCAACTCTGAGCCCTAACTGGACCATTATTGCACAATGTAAATATTATAATTTATAAAAGTGTGTATAGTGTATAGTATATAGAGTATAGTGTATAGTGTGAATTACTTTTTTTATTTTTATTCTTCTTATTATTTATATGTGTGTGTATATATGGTTGCAGGTACAAAATACATTTCACTGTGCATTGTACTGTGTATAACTGTGCATGTGACAAATAAACACTATCTTAACACTATCTTAATCTAAAATAAGGACGAGTGGACTTAACAAAAATCTGTTCTTGAAGTCCATCCAAGCTTTTCAGGGTTGGGGGGTGGGGGTGGGGGTGGGGGTGCGGGAGTCAGTGATGAAAATCACAGAAGACACAAAAATGATGAACAAACAGTGGAAAACTGGAAAAAGTCAAATAAATGGAGGAAAAATGTCAAACTGGCACATGTTAGATCAGCTTTATAACATTTGCATTTTAAGTAGAAAAACATGCTCCAGGCGCGCGCACAGACACACACACACACACACACACACACAGACACACACACACACACACACACAGACACACACACACACACACACACACACATAGCAGTCCTTGAACACTGAGGCAAGGACACGAGCCTGAGACGGGCCGGCTTCATCCCAAACATTTCTCCTGGTTTGTCAGAAATGAGGAGCGAGGCGTGTTTTTTGAAACGTGTTTGAAAAGCAGAAAGAGCTCCAGCAACACTTTACTTTGGAGCGAGCGAACGTGTTTCTCCTGCAGAAAATTCCTCTAAGCCAACACGCATGTAGATCCGGCGCCAAAGACAGGCAGGAGGTACGACAGGAGGGTCAATATCAAAACACACTCATGCCACGTTACCTCTGAGACCTCAGCCACACTTTCATGAGAGGTCATGATGTTAAAATGAACCTGTGTGGATATTTTTACAGATTACTCTACACACGAGTTTGATTTGTGACTCGATTGGTTCTGGATCATAATTTGCAGTAAAGTTTTCAGGGGCTTCCATGTTTTTCTGTACACACAATCAATCCCTACAACCTGCAAAAAAACCCAGAAAAAATCCAAAGTGGAGCTGGAAACTGGATACAGCGGCTCTCTCTGCGCTGTCAGTCGATCCCAGAGAGAAGAAGGGACTCAGGTGTATACAAAATAAAGAGATGGGGAGGCACGGCATATCTCTCAAGGAAGAGGGAGGCGGAGGTCCCTCGCCCACCCCCAGGGTAGGTCACAGGCCAAGGACTGTGACCTCTCTGAAAGGAGGGAATTTAGGGGAGGGAGAGAGGAGCATGTCTGAGCAAAGCGAGGAGCAGAGGGAACAAAGGCTGGGCTGAAGCAGCATGCCGAAAGTCTATCCTCCTTTGCTTAGAGCTAAATTTGCACTGATTTTACCACACATCATAAATATCTGTACATATACATGTAATTTCAGACGACTCGTGTTTTTCCTTTATTCATGGTCTTTGTCAGCTGCAGCATTCTCACAGGCTCACCTGAGTGATGCTGTTCAGAGTCGGTCCAGCTTTGGAGCCACTACAGACGTTTGTTCATCTCTGCTGTTCATCACTTTTCTTCTTCAATCTGCATTAAAGGGCCCAGGTGACCCCTCACCCCTCATACATCTGTCTCAGAAGCCATGTGCCTTCCAGATGTGGAAATACCTGACATCTACTGGCGGATCAATTCATTGATCCGTCAGTAGATGGCAGCACACCAGGTTGCCTCTGAAACCACAAACAATTAGTTTTTGTTTGTTCACTTCTCCAATATCACAGTTCAAATAATGACAGAGATCAGTCTGGCAGAGCCGCAGCCAGCAGCTGATCATAAATATTATATTTTTGTTTCCTCTCTAATATGCAAACATAGATGTGTTCCTCACAGGAAAATGAGGGAGAGTATTTAATGATAACGTGAGGAAAGGCTGTCGGTGGGCTCAGCTTTGTGAAAGGACTGAGGTGGTAGCTGTAAGCTGAAGACTTGAGTCACACCTGAGTCATGAAAGTTAAGCTTTGAGGCTAAGCTGCCTGATGGTGGCTTCAGGCAATGGATTTGAAAAGCTCTGTGATTGCTTTCAAAGTCAGCAGGAAACTGATACAAACGAAAACCTGGATGTGCCTCCTAAACACACACAGACGTGAGGAAAGAGCATCAAGAACCATGATGTGCTAACTATATATCTACAGTTAGCACATTAGGACATTTTAGAGTGTAAAGCAAAGCTCCTCAGTCCCTCTGACGTGAAGTGACGACCCGTCTGGACTCACGCACAGTTCCTGAAACACTAAATGAGACGTGGGAGTAAATTGTGACAGTGCTGATCCCAGCAGCATTAATGTTTAAATATTCGGCTCATGTCATAAATTGAACAGATTTGACGGGACTGGATTTGCCTTTAAGGATTCTCAGCTGTCTCCAGGCTCGTCGAGGACTTTTCCCAAAAACATCCCTCGTCTCCACTGACCAATCATCTGGGCTTCATTTTGACTCCTAAAAAAAAATAAGAGGCCCAATAAGGGCTCCGAGCTTTTCCCCCACTTTTCCTCGTCCTTATGTACCACTCTTTCTTTCAGCCCGTGTTGAGCTGCAAACTGACTATATGTGTATGGCTTTTTCTGTCAACAGCCTCCACACCCGTCTCATGTCGTCACTCTTTATTAGGGAAGTGGACGCACATTTTCTCAATCCCCAAAGCTTTCAGCACTACAACAAACTCCTTCCCTGTCCGATTAAGCACACTAACAAGCTTAGCCAGTCTGTGAAAGACAGATTTACCGCAGTTCCTCTGTGCTGGTAATTACTGGCAGAGTGCACTGTAACAATTCTGCTTATAAAACAGCTTACTGCCCTGTCACGGTCCACATCCCCACTGACCCTCCAACCTCCATCCTTTCTTCACACCCTCTCTCTCTCTCTGGCCTTCTCACTTGATCTCCTGCTCCTTCTGCTCCAGTTTAGCTCTGGCTCCAGGATCCTCGGCAGAGCCAAAGAGCTAAGAGAGCCAGAGAGAGAGCCCTCTCTTCATGGAGGGGGGAAAATGCTGAGAACAAGTCAGAGCGAGAAAGGAGGCCATTGTAGGGGGCTGGCCTGGGGACAAGTCACCCATTCAGATGCGGCCAGCCGTGTACAATGGCTAAACTAACATCGCTGACATTTGGAGTTGCCCAAGCTTTAGACTGAGAGGAGTGAGGAGGAGTGCAGGGGGGTGGGGGGTACCATTAAGGGTGAGGAGGCTAGAAAGAGGAGTGGCATTTGGAAAAGGCCCTTCAGAGGCACCAGCCAGTGATCAAAAAATCATGTTAGTGGCTGGGATCAGACCAGCATGCCCTCTGTTAGCTTTCATGTGCTGGAGAAGCTGCAGGGTGGAGTCGGGGGACACAGAAGAATGGTATGGAGGAGGGGAGGACATCTGAGATAGCCACCTTTTTCAAACCCAGTCCCAATGGACCCAGCTGGGCCCGCAGCATTAGGCCACACAGGGCCTCCGGGGGGGCCAAAAGGGTGACAGAGACCAGGCAGATGCAACAGATAGCACTGCTTGTTACACTCTTTGGTTGCCATTAAGGGACATGGTGAATGCGATTAATGATAAAGTGAGCAGCCAGGTGGGCTTCATGGCAGCTCCTAACGAGTCAGCCTGCTGCTCCTGACTGATACGGATGTGGCCTGAATCAGTGGCAGCAGCGGCCCATTAGGAGATGGTCTGGAGGTAAAATTCCACAGTGAGCGGCCTCAGCATGACGTGAGATTACGGCCCTGTTCCAGAAAGGCCAGGCTCTAAAATCAGCCGTCACCACCCTTAATTCTGAACGCCCCCAAAAACTGTGGTACAAACAGCGTTCACACTCACACAATATAATCCTGCATTTTATAGAGTACATGGAGAATCATCTAAGGGACAGTCATGGTACTGCTGGTGAGACCATTTGTCTGATGATAAATCTGTATTGGGATGGACTACATACAGTTAGGTCCATATCCATCCATTTTCTTACACTTATCCTTTTCAGGGTCGTGGGGGGGTGGGGGGGTGGGGGTGGAGCCTATCCCGGCTATCATAGGGCGAGAAGCAGGGTACACCCTGGACCGGTGACCCGCCTGTCGCACAAAGAGACAGACAACCGTTCACACCTATGAATCACCAATTAACCTAACCCCACTAACTGCACGTCTCTGTGGGAGGAAACCGGAGAGAACCGAGACCAGCTTCCACCAGAACGATGGGGTGAGATAAGTATGGAGGCGAGAAAGAGCTCGTTACCTGACAAACATGGTGGAGACGGTGGAACCTGGTCACCAGTGTCTATTGATGATTTGATTTCTGATAGAAGCAGCAGGATGAAGTCTGAAGTGCACAGAGCTCTACTCTCCGCTCAGACTCACACACATGCTTTACACTGCAAAACGACAATGAAATACTGCAAAAGCAACCCGAGGGTTTCTCAAGGCAAAGACATGGGATATTCTTCAATGTCCAAGTCAGCCACCTGATCTCAACCCAACAGAGCATGAATTTAGTTATTAAACATAAAACTGAAAGCAGAGACCCACAAACAAGCAGCAGCTGAAGGATCCAGCAGAGCATCTGAAGGCAGGAAACATTTGCTGATATCCATCAGGCAGTCATTATAAAGTTTGAGCAATCTTCTCTTTGTGCCCCAAAACTTTACTCATTCAATTCAAAATGAGGTATTAATTAAATTAGTAGGACCGTTTCCTAATGAGAATAATAATTATCATTATTCGGACGTGTCAGGTGAGAATAACTTTGAGCTCCCTGAGCGCTTTAAGCTCTGTGGTAACGATCAACAGTCGCTGGCTCCTCTAAGCTAGCAGATGCTTAATAACTAAAAGATATCAAAGAATCGCCGCTCACAGTTTCACTGCCTGGAATTTTGTTGTGAAATGAAAATTGGGATCTGTGGAAGTCGTGACAAGAGCTGGAATTCTGGAGAAAGATATTTTCCCAATAAAACTGCACATCTGCTGGGCACAGAGGGAAAGAGGAGCTCCCACATGGTGGCCAATGAAGTGAAAGCAGCTTCACCTGTGACAGTCACTCCTCACACACACAAACAGGCTGTGCATGTAAACCTCCACACACACCACGACAGTCAGTGTCTGAACTCTGCACTCATATTTGGATGATGCAGCGTTGTGTTGGACGGCTGCTGAAAGTGTCATGGCCGGGGAGGAAACAGGCGAGGAATGGCTGACACGAAGGACTCCAGAAGTCAGCGTAACTGAAAAGGGATTTATTTCAACGGGAAAAAACAAATACAAAAACCTTGGATGACAGATAAGAGGAGACGAAGGGAAGCCACAGGGAGCACAGGAACATACGGGCACAAAAACGTCAACGACGCGACAACAGGCATAGAAAACGCAGGACTTAAATACACAGAAGGGCTGATGAGGGAAGAGGAAACAGGTGGGAACACAGGTGACACTGATAACTAAGACGAGACCAGAGGGAAGCAAAACTGAATACAACAGACAGGGGCTGGATGAATATCAAAATAAAACAGGAAGTATGACAAGGGAACAGAGACGCAAACCTGACACAGAATACAGAGAGACACGAGGGACTAGAAATAACTGAGGGCAACTCTAACAGATAACAAAACAACCTGAGAAAACGGAAACCATACCAAGAAAGCATAAAACACTGGGCCACCGGCCCAGGACATGACAGTACCCCCCCCCCTCAAAGGCCGGCTCCTGACGGCCAAAACAAGAAAACAAAACCAGACCAGGGCGGGAGGCGGGGGACCAGGAAGGAGGGCCCGAAACAAAAAAAACAAAAACCAGGCAGGGAGCAACAAGGAAGAAGGCCCAGGGACAAAACCAAAACACTGGGGAAGCACAGGGGCAAGACCTAGAACACGAGGGCAAAAAGACAATAAGCAAAAAGAACAGAATAAACAAAAGCAATGGCGCAAGGCTGGAGAGCTCCAAAGTCCAATACAAGGGTCAAAGTCCATGAACAGAGCAGGAGCCAAAACAAAACAAAAAACAGCAAACTGCAGGGGAAAAACAGTCCATAGTTCAGGGGAGTGTAGGGGAAGGCCCAAAACAGAAAACACAGTGCAGGAGGCCGCAGAGGCCAAGGGGCCACCAAGCAGAGTCTGGATGAGGGAGGCCGACCGCGCTCCCAGCGGCGGCGGCGACGACGAGGAGGAGTCACTGGAGGCCGACCGCGCTCCCAGCGGCGGCGGCGACGACGACGAGGAGGAGTCACTGGAGGCCGACCGCGCTCCCAGCGGCGGCGGCGACGACGACGAGGAGGAGTCACTGGAGGCCGACCGCGCTCCCAGCGGCGGCGGCGACGACGACGAGGAGGAGTCACTGGAGGCCGACCGCGCTCCCAGCGGCGGCGGCGACGAGGAGGGGTCACTGGAGGCCGACCGCGGGGCATGCGGCGACGGGGAGCAGACACTGGAGGCCGACCGCGGGGCATGCGGCGGCGGCGACGGGGAGCAGACACTGGAGGCCGACCGCGGGGCATGCGGCGGCGGAGACGGGCGACCCCGGGCTCTGGTGGGGAACCCTCGGGCGACGTGGAGCGCTCGGACTGAGCAGAGACCCCCACCGGCTCGGACTGAGCGGGACCCTCGTGCGCGGAGCGCTCGGACTGAGCGGGACCCTCAGGCGCGGAGCGCTCGGACTGAGCGGAGACCCCCATCGGCTCGGACTGAGCGGGACCCTCTGGCGCGGAGCGCTCGGACTGAGCGGAGACCCCCATCGGCTCGGAATGAGCGGGACCCTCTGGCGCGGAGCGCTCGGACTGAGCGGGACCCTCGGGCTCGGAGTGCTCGGACTGAGCGGGACCCCCTGGCGGCTCAGACTGAGCGGGACCCCCTGGCTCCGGCGCGGGACCCCCTGGCTCCGGGCGCTCGGACCGAGCGGGACCCCCTGGCGGCTCCGACTGAGCGGGATCCTCCGGATGCTCGAACACTGGATGCGCAGGCTGGGGCTGCTTTGCAGGGCATAGGTTAGGTGAGTCTGATGGCGACAGGGGAGCTGACTGGGACTCTGACTCAGAGACCAGGGACTCTACAGCAGTCGACGGGAGAGACTGGGGCTGAGACAGAGACGCTGCTGAGACTGACTGGGTACCTGACTGGAAAGGAACTGGAATCGGGGAAGCTGACACTGGGGAAGCTAAGGGAACCAAAATTACAGAGGGAGCAGGAGCTGAGCGGACTGTAGAGGGCCATGGTGCCGGCTGAGTGGGCGTCATCCTGGGCAGCAGGGGCTGCTCAGGGGACAGTTTGGGTATGTCAGAAGATGGCTGCGTGGAAGCAGGCCGGGAGACGACTGGCTGCGTGGAAGCAGGCCGGGAGACGACTGGCTGCGTGGAAGCAGGCCGGGAGACGACTGGCTGCGTGGAAGCAGGCCGGGAGACGACTGGCTGCGTGGAAGCAGGCCGGGAGACGACTGGCTGCGTGGAAGCAGGCCGGGAGACGACTGGCTGCGTGGAAGCAGGCCGGGAGACGACTGGCTGCGTGGAAGCAGGCCGGGAGACGACTGGCTGCGTGGAAGCAGGCCGGGAGACGACTGGCTGCGTGGAAGCAGGCCGGGAGACGACTGGCTGCGTGGAAGCAGGCCGGGAGACGACTGGCTGCGTGGAAGCAGGCCGGGAGACGACTGGCTGCGTGGAAGCAGGCCGGGAGACGACTGGCTGCGTGGAAGCAGGCCGGGAGACGACTGGCTGCGTGGAAGCAGGCCGGGAGACGACTGGCTGCGTGGAAGCAGGCCGGGAGACGACTGGCTGCGTGGAAGCAGGCCGGGAGACGACTGGCTGCGTGGAAGCAGGCCGGGAGACATCTGGCTGCGTGGAAGCAGGCCGGGAGCTAGGGAGATCTGGCTGCGTGGAAGCAGGCCGGGAGCTAGGGAGATCTGGCTGCGTGGAAGCAGGCCGAGAGCTAGGGAGATCTGGCTGCGTGGAAGCAGGCCGAGAGCTAGGGAGATCTGGCTGCGTGGAAGCAGGCCGAGAGCTAGGGAGATCTGGCTGCGTGGAAGCAGGCCGAGAGCTAGGGAGATCTGGCTGCGTGGAAGCAGGCCGAGAGCTAGGGAGATCTGGCTGCGTGGAAGCAGGCCGAGAGCTAGGGAGATCTGGCTGCGTGGAAGCAGGCCGAGAGCTAGGGAGATCTGGCTGCGTGGAAACAGAGAGGTGAGAGCTAGCTGACACAGGGGCCTGAGAGGGAGCTGACTGAGAGGGCACTAAAACAGCTGACACTGGGGACCGAGGGAGAGCGACTGGAGCTAGAGCTGACTGAAGGCGAGGGAGAGCGACTGGAGCTAGAGCTGACTGAAGGCGAGGGAGAGCGACTGGAGCTAGAGCTGACTGAAGGCGAGGGAGAGCGACTGGAGCTAGAGCTGACTGAAGGCGAGGGAGAGCGACTGGAGCTGACTGAGACCCTGCTGCTGCAGCTAACGCAGAAGACCGATGCGAAGGCTTGGAC
Source organism: Archocentrus centrarchus (assembly GCF_007364275.1). Classification (NCBI taxonomy): domain Eukaryota; kingdom Metazoa; phylum Chordata; class Actinopteri; order Cichliformes; family Cichlidae; genus Archocentrus; species Archocentrus centrarchus. Next base: position 14,335,052 of record NC_044358.1, on the reverse strand, counting down.
CTGGCTGCCCCCACCCGCGGAACAGGTACGGGTGCAGAGGTCAGCCCGTCCGTGGCTGCCCCCACCCGCGGAACAGGTACGGGTGCAGAGGTCAGCCCGTCCGTGGCTGCCCCCACCCGCGGAACAGGTACGGGTGCAGGGGAAGCTGGAGCTAAGGGAGCTGGAGCAGGGTGAGCAGAGGGAGCTGGAGCTAACTGAGGGGTCTGGGACTGCGACTGAGGGGGAGCTGGAGCTACAGCTGACTGGGAACACTGCAACTGAGGGGGAGCTGGAGCTACAGCTGACTGGGAACACTGCGACTGAGGGGGAGCTGGAGCTACAGCTGACTGGGAATACTGGGAAGAAGCTAAGGGAACTGACAGGAGTGGCTGAGAGGCTGCAGCAGTGGTCTGTGGTGCTGGCTGTAGGTGAAGGGTGGTGATTACAAAGTCTTTCACTAACCCGTGCAAGGAGTCCAACAGCCAAGGGAAACTGGCAATCAGGTCTTGAAGCCTGGTGGTGATGACTTCCTGTTCCTCCTTACACGGGTCAGATAACAAGTCCAAGCATAATCGGTCCACTCTTCGGATCAGAATTTTCCTGCTCTCCTCTGAGAGGGAGGAAGCAGCAGAGTACATGACGGGCTGAAGTTGCTCTTTCTGCTGCTGAGAGCTAAACTTCCACGCCACGGAAGCGGGCTGTAGACTCGGCTGTGCAGATGGCTGGGATAGCCGCGGCGTTATACCACGCGGCGCCGGAAAAAACTCCTCCCGCAGCTGCCGGGAATCCCTCCCCCTCCCTTGCTGCTCCGTCTGTGAGAGGGAAGAGGGGCGAGCGAACGGAGAGGCAGGTGAGGGAGCGGCCGGCGCCAAAAACAGTCCGCCCACGCGGCAGACCTGCGGTTCAGGCGGGGGCGGTGAGCGGCGTCGCCGGGAACCGTTCAAAAAAGCTGGTCCCCCCAGCGCCAGGCGAGTGCCGTTGTAGCGGCCGGAGCTTGCAGGGTCTTTAGTATGGTCGCGTCGTTCTGTCATGGCCGGGGAGGAAACAGGCGAGGAATGGCTGACACGAAGGACTCCAGAAGTCAGCGTAACTGAAAAGGGATTTATTTCAACGGGAAAAAACAAATACAAAAACCTTGGATGACAGATAAGAGGAGACGAAGGGAAGCCACAGGGAGCACAGGAACATACGGGCACAAAAACGTCAACGACGCGACAACAGGCATAGAAAACGCAGGACTTAAATACACAGAAGGGCTGATGAGGGAAGAGGAAACAGGTGGGAACACAGGTGACACTGATAACTAAGACGAGACCAGAGGGAAGCAAAACTGAATACAACAGACAGGGGCTGGATGAATATCAAAATAAAACAGGAAGTATGACAAGGGAACAGAGACGCAAACCTGACACAGAATACAGAGAGACACGAGGGACTAGAAATAACTGAGGGCAACTCTAACAGATAACAAAACAACCTGAGAAAACGGAAACCATACCAAGAAAGCATAAAACACTGGGCCACCGGCCCAGGACATGACAGAAAGATGAAGCTGAGCTCCAGATGTATGTTTTTATGTCACGCAGTCAGTTAAGAAGGTGAAACTGAAAAACTGGCTTCTACTCAAAGAGCGCAAAGACGAATGAATGAATGCATTAAGAACGGTTTCAGAATAAACCCTCACAGTCCCCGACCTTCAAACGTTACTTCATATCTGTGCACAGAGCTTAAATATAGTGTCCTAAAATATCCCACAATGTGAAGCGGTCTGCAGGGAAACTGTGACAGTTCCTACAGCAAGATTAGAAAGAAGGGAGGGAACCAAAACTGCTCACTGGATTGTCAGGAAACAACAGAATGAGGACCAAAATGAGGGAACAGGAATTCAAAAGAGAACTCACAGATCGCACAGACACAACAAGATAAAAGTGTGTGTACACAGGAGGCTGACACAGGTGGAAACAATAAGGGCAGAGCCGACCGACTGAAAGGAGGAAATTCAGACACAGGTGGAAACGAATCTGGGAATCGGCAGGAAGACGCACAAGGATACGGCAACTACCAAAATAAAACAGGAGGTGAAAGAAGAGGAAGGCACTGGAGGAAACACCTGAACATTAAAAAAAGAACAGCAATGAAATCATCAGAGGGACCAAAAATGAACAAAAACCATGACAAATTTATATTATTAATTAATTCATTATACATTAGACGTAGTCTCCGTGGGCGCTGGACGGGGCACAGAGCTACACAAATAAGGTGTACTTTTTATTTCCTACAACCCATAACAATAAACTCAAAAGTCTCCATGATCGCCCCTATGTGAGATATTAACTGCCCTTTCCACTGCTGCGTTCACCTGCATGGAGCAGGCAACAGGTGATGGAGTGGGTCTAAAGTGATCACAGGAGGAGCTGGCAGTACTGCGGAGTGGAAGAATGCTGAATTGTTGGCAGGAGAGTTCGACTTCAGGATCCAAGTGTTAATCAGAGCTGCCAGAGAGCCAAGATGTTGCTGCAGTTCCACCATCTTTCTTGGCTTACAGTTATCTGGTCAAACAACTGGGACAAGGGCTGCTGCGGTCTGAGTCTCACAGCTGGCAGCGTCTCCCTCTCTCCGGAGCGCACAGTCCAGGGTGCTCCAGGGAAAGGCCACATCAACACTCCCTGGTCTGATGACGTCCACAAGCCGAGCAAAGGCACCCACTTTGTTTAAACAAGCTTGTGCGTGCAGCTGAAGGGGTAAATAAGGGTGGACCACCTAGCCTGTGGTGCGCAGACTGCCAGCCTAGAAACAGCTTGGCACGGGCTCGTGTTAACGTATCTGTGCCTGTGCCGGGCTGCACTGCGTTAGCGTCACTGTGACAATCCTGCCTCCTGTTCCTCTCCACGCTGGGGCCCTCGAGGGCACCGGCCCCCTCCTCTGTTTATTCCTGTGATTCAGGACGTGGCAGCTCAGGCCTCTAAATGCAATAACAGCTGCTAAAAGCAACAAACTGAGAATCTGATATATACTCTGAAGGACTGACCCCTGCCTATGAATCAGACCTTGGACAGAAGGTATTGAGCGCGGGTCGTGAGCAGAGCTCCCTGTCTCAGCAGCTGGCTATTTTTGGGTCACCCTTTACCCATCAAATGGCCTTCAAATGTCCCTTCAGGGAAAAGGGAATGTTTCTGGGCTGATTTAAAGCAGACAATGTTTTTGTTTTGTTTTGTTTTTTTGGTTGTTAAATTATATCGTTGTTTGACATTGTTGTTTATTTTTGAATCCAGTTATTTTCTGTGGTTCGGCATTTGTTCAAAGAAGGAATGCCTTTGACACAAAGTCCCACACAGATCTCAAAAGACATTTAAATTACACAGGCTCAAGCTGCTGATGTGTTGCCATAGCTGTCGGTGTGTTTGGACAAGAAATGAGGCGTCCTCCCATTTCACCCTCGTTGAGATGAATTGACGTATGCATGCTGTGTGTGTACAGAGATTAACACATACTGCAACCCGCACACTGAGAGCCAGCGGTTCCTTCATCGTGCATTCCCAGGGTGCATTGCTCTCTGACAGCTGTGAAGGCCTGTTAACACCCCGATCGCCGATGTGATTACGACTCTCTTAAGATACTGAACCACACGCAGCTCCCGTTGGACAAAGACGGGCCTGTCTCCGCCGCCCGGGCGATCCTGACACAAGCCCAGCTGGACCAGACGTCGCATTTATCCAGGCCGGCGTCCAGCTCACCTTCTGTGTCCCGAGGAGGTGAGGTGCACGGGGAACTATGTTCCCCTTGGCGAACAGAGGAGGGGGTGTTACAATTGCTGCTCACACTGTACACAATCAACACTCATAACGTGCCAGGATGGGCCACCCCCTGAGCAAAGGCCACCCAGTGGACTCTACTTGTAGTTACAGAGATTTCTGCCATTTAACGTTTTTCCCATTCAATGTTTGCAGTCTGAGTGTTTCCCAGGATTTCAATGTGTATTTTCAATTTCATATCAGCCCAAACAGGTGATGGGAAATGGGTAAAACAGCCCTTCAAAAACCAGCGATGTCCTGCCAACACCTCACTTCATCTGGCAGAGACATTTCTGCAGGAGTGATTAAATAGAAAGCATGAAGTTGGAGTTTTCTTGGTTTTGTTTTTTAATGAGCGTCTCTTTTAGTCTGCACCACTGTCTAAACTCTTACTGAGGGTACAGATGTGTTCGCTGCTGCTGTGTAGTTGAAGGTCAACAGTGACAGCATGATGTCACTGAGGGGAAGGAAGTAAAACATCCAAGAAACAATTTTACTGCTGGGCGTGTGAGCGATGGTTTGACTTTCAGACCTGACCGCATCCTCGCTTCATTACAGCAGCAACAACTGTATGTGTTGGACGTTTTACAAATATGACATGATCTCCATTAAACACGAAGCTCGTGTGCAAATGGAGAACTTAGCAGGTCCAATCTGTCCTTCTCACTTAGCATGTAGAGGGAAAAATAAAGGAAAATGGGAGAAAAAAAACAAGTATGTCGTGTTATTTATGAAATCAGCATATTATTAGATGATTCAGAACTGACTTAGCCATTCCCAAACCTGCAGCTTGAAGCCTTCAGTCACGGTCACACTGTGCCTGGAAATGATATCATTAAATGCTCGAAAACCATCAGTTGGTATTGAGTTGGACCAACACACCCTGTTATTACACAATAAAATGTCTGTTTACATTTCTTAATAATAGTCGACTGTAGGATTTACACCCCAGTCCCACAATTTTCAGCAAAATTCAGCAATTTTCAGCACTCCTGAACCTTCACTTAATGAGTAATTAAATCTGGCAAATTCATTAATTATTTGTGTGCTGCAGACTGATGTCATGGAGAGACTTGCTCAGAAAAATAGTGACATCCCAGAGCCCGCCTTTTTCTCCCCATCCCTGTGAGGCGTTCGTGGTCCAGATGGAAATGTTTCCATCCCAGTACTCAAATCGTGATACAGAAGAGGAGCAGGCAAAAGGGAGGTTTTTGTAAGCCATTTTTAAAAACAGCTCAACAAATATGACAAAAATGTATGTATATACAAATTTGTGCATTTAGCTAGAAGACGCATCTTATGCGCAGCTTGTGTCTGCTAGCTAAATGCACAACAGTGAGAGCTGGAGGAAGATGGACTGCTGGCTTACTTGTGGTTCCTCGGATACTTCAGAGCAGAATGGGAGGCAGAGCCTTCAGCTTTCAGGCGCCTCTTCTGTGGAACCAGCTCCCAGCTTGGATTTGGACAAATTCCACTTTAACACCTGGTGAGAGGGGAGGGGATGATACCTGTGCTTACAAGCAATATAGCGCTGAACACAGCCCCTCCTGCAGGTGGCTCTTGTGCTAAGGTCCAAGCACCAGGTACATACCCCCAAGCCCCTCCATAATGGGCCGTGTCCTGTGTGCACTGAAAGGAGCCAGTTATGGTGGTTCTGGTATCTGACTAGGTTCTGGCTGAGAAGGTTCGGAGCATTTTACACTGGGGGTAAACCCAGGAGCAGACCCAGTGCTGGGATATTTTGTCTCTCAGCTGGCTCAAGAAGGCCTTGGTGACCCACCAGAATAGCTGCAGTGGTTGGCTGGGGAGAAGGAGATCTGGGCATCTCTGCTTAGACTGCTGCCCCTGTGACCTGGACTCAGATAAGCAGTAAAAAAAAAATAGATGCGTGGATGGTCTGGAAGATAGACTCTTGTTTTCTCCCCTCATAAATCACATTCATTCAGATGTGTTTCACTCCTGGTTGTGTACACTCCTGCTGCAGTAGTGGCAGATTAGTATTAATGGATTAATTACACTGAACATTTCAAGTCAAAATTTTAAGCTTTTCAGTTCATGTGCTTTTGTGTATTGAATATTTAACATGTACAAATATCTAACAAATGTATTTTCTACTTTATTATCATTTTCTCAGCCATAAGATGTTCATTATTTTATTTATTTTGCTTGAACGTGACACCTGAACACAGTTATGTTGCCTAAGCTCAGATCTGACCACTGACCTTGAGCTTTGTGTTGACATCTCAGGCGGCGTTAGCAGGCTTGACTGCAAACCACACTTCCTGATCAGAGAAACAGGAAGTCGCCTGGAGCAATCCGACTGATCAAACGTCTCTTTCTATCTGCCTACTCTCTTGTCACTTGATCTCAGTTCACAGGGATCGTACGCTCTGAACTGTTCTGGCCCAGCCGTTCTGTTCCAACAGCATAATTCAATTGTCTTTTTATCCACAGGCAATGAATAACCTCTGAATAGTAAATCAGCACCATGGCGTCTCATCTCTGGACTGGAGCGCAGCTCTAATGGGTCCGCAGGGGCTCGGATGGAGAGAGACCAAGTAGGCTCCATTCCATCCCCTGCTGGTGCAAATCAAAATAAAAGCCCCTCTGAAAGCCTCAGCATGTGCGCAAGTCATCTGAGGCCCCGTCGAGAATAACTCCGGAGAAAATACATCCCCGAAACTTATCTACGGATCGGCAGGCAGACAAATCAAAAGTGTCTTCCTGTCTCAAGCACATCCACTCAAACTTTACATTTTGACTGGTTGCATAAGGTGTGAAAGTGTGTGTGTATGTGTGTGAGATTGAGGCAATATGGTGTATTCGTAGGTGTGTGCTGTAGCACGAACTGTTTGTGTGCATATATTTGTGCACAGCTGTTGACGAAGATGCTGATCCTGCGGCTGCTGCGGTCCCCAGTGCTCCACGTTAAAGTCCTGACCCCTGACCTCAGAATGTGTCTTTATCTGGTGAGTAAACATTCGATATTTCTTTTAAAAAGTTTGATCCAGGAGCTCACTGGCTTCACAGCCGGTGTGATCACATCACCAGGTGGTGTCTGGTTTTCTGTGGCTCTCCATCCATGCATGAGAACATACAGTAGCTCAGACCTGCTTATTCTCTGCCTCTCACAAAAATGAGAGCACACAAAAAACAAGAAAACACACGACAAACAATAAGCAGAGAGGTGACAGTTCGGGGGGGGGGGGGGGGGGGGGGGGGGGGCACAACAACAGGAACAAATAAATCCTCAGGAACCTCCTCAGTAAAGAGTTAAGGAGGGGTGTATTGATCAGTCTTCAGGTAATAATTAGTTTAAGAAGAACTTTAATATGTTGACAGTTTGCTTCTTTAGTTTCTCAGATTCATTATGAATCAGTGACTGTTCTCAAGTAATCATCACAGATTCAGAGTTATAATAATAATAATGTTATTATTAATGTTGCAGTTTAGACTATGCCCAAAGGTTCAGCCTACACTATTTTAAAATCTTCAGTTCTTTGTTGATAGGACAGTTCATTGATTTATTTTATAAGCATTTATGTATTAATAATTCCAGGGGGGGGGGGGGGGGGGGGGCAGTTGTGATACGCTCCTCACTCATTACTTTGTAACTACTCACAGTTTTGTGCGCCATATCATGAAGTGTTGCCGTGCGGGGCAAATGCAGACACAGCTTCCAGAGTACATTACAAACAGATGAATGGGATTTGGTGAAGTCGGCCCCCTCCCACAATCTGTGAGATGAGCCAACAATGTTTATTTCAGTTTAAGTATTCAGGCCGAAGGATTATTAATAGATATCATTGAAATACCCAAAATTAGACTTGCCTGGTACACAGCCAGATTTTTCTTGGGTCTTTGTATTTTGAAGCATGTCTGTGTTTGCTTCATATACATGTATATGTGCATGTATATGCTATCAAAGCAGATTTGTGTCCTATTAAGCTGCAGTGCACTGATGGTGCTCATGGCTACCAAACACCCAGCATGCACCACTAAACTTGACCTTCTGTATGTAAATGACTGTGTTTGCATGTGTGTTTAATGAAGGGGTGTCTCTCAGCAGCAGATGTTGGTGTTTTGTTAGAATAATTTGGTGGGAATTTTCATGAGCTCCATGAGGCCACAGCTGGGTTACAGGTGGGAAGAAGGGGATTGGATGGATGGCTGTGGGGAGGGCTAAGTAAGAGCGGAACCCCGGACCCCTCGGGGACAAAACTGTGTCTGGGGCCAAAAACTGTCAGCGAGTCAGAAGGAGATACAAGGAGGTGGGATTTGGCTGTTGTCCAAATTATTATGTGCACATATCATATAGTCCACGTTCTTCCAGGTTTGCATGTATTCTGACCTTTTGTTCCTCCAAAATGTTCAGTTTCAAGCATGGATGCTCCTTCTGACTGCATTTCAAACATGCTCACATGCATGCTAGTTTTCAGAGCGTGGACTCCATTCAGCTCTGTTTTAAAGTATATGAACCAACAAAAAAAGAAAAGACTTCTTAAGACGTACAGAGTGGCAATTACCTCAGCGCTTGGCAGGGATTCTAATTAAAACCAAACTTGTTTCCTTCAGTGAACAAACATGACAGGCGCTGAGCAGAAGAGCTTTTTTCCCACTCCTGCCAAAATATTAAGTGAGTGCAGGTGCTCCAGGAATGTCTACAAGGGTGGGGGCAAGGCAGAGCTGACCTTTTTCTCTCTCCATCGTGTATGTGAGTCTCCATATGTGTGTGTGTTTATGTATTTGAGTATGTGTTTCCTCCAAACCCCGACTGTTTTCACGCATGCTTTAGTAGCACAGCAGAGAAGTGCACCCAGCACCCTTCTGTAGCTTCGCCGTGGTAGAAAACTGGAGCAAACGGCTGTTACGTTATTCGGGAGGGGCTGGGGGGCTGCCCTAAGCAGGACCATATGCAAGGACCCTGGCGGCTCCTGGGCCTGATTGAAGCAGGATCAGTAGCCCCACTGGAGCCTCTGACGGGACCTGCGATCTCTTTATAACACACTGAATACGCTGGATCGCTGTCCTATACAAACCAATCTGAGGCCATAAACAGACACATACGCTTTAATTATGATCCAGAAAAAGAATCGTATGTTTGCACCCCTCACAGTGATCATAGGACCAAACCAGTTACAGAGCAGCACCCCTGAGGGGCCTGCTCTCAGGCATGATTGACTTCGAGCTTTCTACTTGAGAGACAGGCTCTGTAATCAGTACACCGTCCCGCTGCCTCAATAATTGTTCATTACTCATTATTAATGTCCATCTGTGGCAATAACTCACGCTCATTAGTCAAGATGCACATTTAATCAGTTCCATTCCTGGAAGTTCACAATTACCCCATCGTACCTTCTACCAATCAGCAGTGGAGGGGTTGGAGCAGCAGGACATTTGGAGAACTTCCTGCAGGTCAGACATGTCTCACCAGAGAGGGTAGAAAGGGACATCTGGTCCAGATTGACACCTTGTGGCCAGACAGCCAGGTGAAGTACGTGAGGACAACTGCCTGAAATTAGACTGCACTGAAAGAGAAGCAGTGATTGGTGGATTTGAGCTGTTTTAATGAGTTTCTGCAGAAGAAGCACCAGGACAGCATAAAGCCTGATATTTCCTGCCCCATCTTCACTCACTGGAAGGATTTACAATAATTTAAAAAGGCCATTTTGTTTGGATCCCTGGCTCACTGGAAATGGTGCAGTTATGACTCCTACACTGCAACATAGTGTAGCTATAAGAATTGAGAAGATTTCAGATTGTGTTAAAAAAAGGTCAAAACTAAGTTAAAAAAAATTATCTCACATTTGGTTTGTTAATTTTCTAAATTAAAGCTACTAAACAAGATGATGATTCTTACACAAGGTGTGATCAAAAAGATCTGCAAGAGATGCAGAAAACTCTGAAGCCTTACCTGCTGCTGCAGCTCTGGACTGTTTCCAGTGCCGATGCTGTTTTCACATCTCTGAGTCGAAGTCCCGTCGTGTCTCTTTGCACTTGTGCCTCTGCCATCGGCAGTGGATGCGTGCTCAGGCTCAGATGTGCACCTTTTAGGCTGGGAAAGGACTCGGCACTCATCACCACTGTGAACCTTCATGTGAAATTTGGGTCACTTTGACAGGGAATGCTTTCTATCTGCACATTTGTGGGTGGTGGTGAAACGTGCGGTGTGAGTCATCAGAACAGGATTTACTGGGAGAAATATAAAAATAGCAGCTCCTGGTCATACCACAGCCTCCAGTGTGACTCTGGCCAAATGTAAATCAGCTTACATTTTATGGAACAGTTCCCAGAACCTTTTGATCACACCTTCACTTACATAACACCTTTCAGAAGTGCTTTACCTTGTTTCTCATTCACCCCCTTCACACACCGTGGAGCCCTGCAGAGGGGCAGAGATCAGAGCACCGACCCTGTGATAACCATTATTTAGATATGTCCACGACAGCTGACTCACTGTGCTGGTTTTTAAACAGCAGTCATTAAAATTACACTCTGAAAATGTTTGTAAACAATAACAAAGTTTTTAAAGATGTGAAAATGAAATGCACATTGAGCAGCCAGCTCAGGTTTAAAGATTTAGCAGGAACTGAAGGCACAGTTACAGTAAGACTTTAATAAACAGTAACTGAGACAACACATGTTTTGGACATATGACAGCTGACTTATGGGGTAGATTGTTCACAGTATAATAGCTTTATCTCAACAGATTTCATTGAACTGCAAGAAGAACGATTATTCTGTTTTTTGTCTTGAACTGCAGATTCACTGATCAGGATAATCATTATTTATCTCACATCAAGCCTCCAAGTTCACTTCCCCGTTCTTTTAAGTCAGCTTTTTTCTGATTGGCTGCCTCTTGCAAACAGATCACAGCAGCACGTGGGCAGGGTTAACTGAGTTGACTATATTAAGGATATCCACTTCTTCTTCTTTTAGCTGCTTCCTTTAGGGGTCACCACAGCAGATCATCTGCCTCCATCCCAGCATCCTCCTCTGTCACACCAGCCCAGTATAACCACCCTCCCTCCTCTGCAAATGTCTAAACCATCTTAGCCTCACCTCTCTGACTTTGTCTCCAAAGTGCTCAGCCTGAGCTGTTCCTCTGATGGACTCATCCTGTTCACTCCCATTGAACATCTGAGCATCTCCAGCTTGGCCTCCTGTCTTTTTGTCAGTGCCACCATCTCCAAACCATCCGTCAAAGCAGGTCTCGCTACCATCTTATAAACCTCCCCTTTCACTCTTGCTGTCACAGATCACCCCGGCACTGATCTCCACCTGCTCCACCCTGTCTGTACTCTCATTACTCTGCTTGGTATTTAAACTCATCTATTTTCACTGTTACACCTGTCTCTCACACATGTATTCTGTCTTGTTTCTACTGACTTTCATTCCTCTTCTCTAGAGAGCATACCTCCACCTATCCAGGCTCTCCTCCACCTGCTCCCTGCTCTCACTACAGATCACGGTGTCATCTGCAAACATCATAGTCCGTGGAGACTTCCTGAAACATCAAGCATGTTACTGTTGAGCAGGACCACAATTAGCTACGGAGCCAAAATCAAATGCCTTCGTGGATTTTGGATATTTAGATGCAAATGACCAGCTGTCTGTTGGAATAAGATATTTAAATTTTTTCTTAGTAAAGACGGATGAATGTCACAAAATAAGAAAGTCTGTAGCTTAATTTGTAATTACAAAGAGAAATTAGTGTATTTAAATTTGACCACCACCTTCTCCCCTCCCTGGCTCTGGTTAAATGTTGGCTCTCCTGGTCATGTCTGCCTCTCACATTCCTCTGGAGTCCCGCCTCGCAGGGCCAGGCGTCTTGGCACAGCACTGATGGGGAATTTTCCACAGGTCCTCAGTGGAAGGGGCACACAGGCCTACCTTTGTCTGTGGCTGTGCTCTGCCTCCTTCTCTTCAGACCTTGCTCTTTCAGAAGCACATACACACTCATTGTATAAGCCATCTTATACCCACAGAGACTCACAAATGCACACACACACATAGCAAACACTGACATTAAGCCAGGTCCAGATGTTGGCATTTAAAGTCTATATTTTCTCATTCCACTCTCAAACATTTGGCCCAAAGCTGTATTTTGAGTCTCTTAGCAGTATCACATAAAACAATGCATAAAGTGAAATGTACAAAATCAGTTATGTTTACAGCCTGGTCTTAACGGCAGTGACGTCATTGTTGGCTGTGGCGACTGTTTCTGTGGGTAATTGGCAGGTGCAGCAGGTCTGATATGAACATCACGGACACGTGAAAAAAATGTAAATATTGACCAAGAAAACTAAGAGACGTTTGTTTTTCAAGCAGGGAACAGAGCAACAGACAAACCACTGCTGTACACATGCATACATGTCATCCATCTGTACACAGGCTGATGAATTCACGCTGATTCTCAAATACAAAAACACTGGAATGAAACTTGTCCACGTCAACTGATTAAAGTGTTACTGATATAGCTTTTTAGATCTCATGGTTTTGGTTGGTTGGCCCTGCGACAGAGTGGCGCCCCATCGAGGGTGTCCCCTGCAACCCTGAATTGGAAACGGATGGATGGATGGATGGATGCTGGATGGATGGATGGATGGATGGATGGATGGATGGATGGATGCATGGATGGATGGATGCATGAATGCATGGATGGATGGATGGATGGATGGATGCATGGATGGATGGATGGATGCATGCATGCATGTATGGATGCATGGATGGATGCATGCATGCATGCATGCATGGATGGATGGATGCATGAATGCATGGATGGATGGATGGATGCTGGATGGATGGATGCTGGATGGATGGATGGATGAATGCATGGATGGATGGATGGATGATGGATGGATGCATGGATGGATGGATGGATGCATGGATGGATGGATGGATGCATGCATGCATGTATGGATGCATGGATGGATGGATGGATGCATGCATGCATGGATGGATGGATGCATGAATGCATGGATGGATGGATGGATGGATGGATGGATGCTGGATGGATGGATGGATGAATGCATGGATGGATGGATGGATGATGGATGGATGCATGGATGGATGGATGGATGCATGGATGGATGGATGGATGCATGCATGGATGGATGGATGCATGAATGCATGGATGGATGAATGGATGGACAGCCCAGTGATCAGTGTGAATTTACATGACTTGACATATGTGAAGAAAATACAGATACAAAGTAGCGCAGCTTCTTTTCTGCTGTTTGTGGTTTTATTAGTTACCTCATAGTTTTAATTGTTTGAGCCTTTTTAGTAACAACGCTCAAAAATATACACAACACCATCTTTGCTGTGGTTCAGTGATGCAAAATCAATTACATTTCCTGACACGAGTGCTGTGAAGTCGTCTTGACCTTTTGAAGGTAGATATTATTAAACAAACACAGATGCTTTTAGGTGTTATTAAAGTGCAGTGTGTCACAAGCCTAGCAGTCAAGGTTAAAAATGGTTGTTAGTGTTTAGTACAAAGTGACCTGATCAGAGGCTCTCAGAGATTATTCCCATGTAAAGACAGAAGCTTTTCCTGCACTCCCTGCTTGATACCCGCTGGGTTGCTCTGAGGCCCCCTGGTGGCAGTGTAATTAAAGTACCATAGCCCAGCCAAGCTGCAGTAACACTCCCAAATCCACAGAGAATGACCAGAGCCATGGGTGCTCCTAATCCAGTTTGCGGCCATCGGGAACTACTCCAGTCCCAGCCGGAAGACGAGGAGGTCGGGGACCATGAACAATAGCTCAGCAGAAGCAGAGGGAACAAGGGAGGGTGGGAATGAGTGAGAGTGAGGGCGAACCTGTATTCATCCTCGCTCCACGTCTCCCTCTGTTTTACTGCTTTAGCTGGAGAAAAACACTCTGCAGAACCTCCCTCTTCTTTTCACCGCTGTCATGGCATGTCGGACAAGCTCAGCCTCCATTTTTTATTCAGTCAGTTCATTGAACAGGAAGAGTACAAAGCAGTAAAGAGTTCAGCAGATGAACAGCCAGCTATGATTGATTTTCACCTGTAATGGACTCACAGGTGTTTCATAAATGTGTCATCATAACAGTGTGATTTGGCCTGCAGAGAACTTTGAGAGTAACTCTGTGCAGGTTCATGAACTCTGTGGATGCAGGTTGAATAGCACCAACTGACCTATGCAGGATTATCGGATTCAGAGCACACTTCACGTAGCCTCACATGACCTGCCCTTTTTCTTAACAAGCTAACCTCATGAAATGCTTTCTCACCAGTTTCTCTGCTCATACAGACCATAATCCCCTACCTTGGGAAGACAGAGCAAGAGATAAAAGGGCACAGTGGTAATCCAGCCCACAGGTTTGTCTCCCTCATCTATCCACCCTTCAGGGGGTTCAGACCGGCACCGCCCTCTGCTGAACGCCGCAGCACCGACCCAAAAAATCCAATTACATTCCTTCATTAACAAACCCAGCAGGAGAGGTCCAAACACAGGCCTGTGCACAGCTGCACGCTCAAACAAACACACATGCACACACGTGAAATCTGCACCTGTGTATTCTCCCACACTGTGGGGTGCAGACAGGACCAATGGCGCGACACATGCTTTTGGGAGTTTCCTGAGTCATTTCCGACAAGGCTGCTGAAAACCGGCCCGTCCGGCTCTGCACAGGCTGAGCTCTGTGCTCAGCTTTCCATGATGCGATGGCCCCAGCGGGCAGACACTTTCTCACTGACACCCTGTTACAGTAAGTGTGCGAGCTGCTCAGACTCACCACCCCCGGGCTGACGGCACCAACAATAACCAGCAGTCAAACTCCTTCTTTCCTCTTTACATTCATGACTCAATGCTAAGAACGCTACTGCAGCCAATGCAGATGAAACCCCACACACTGATATTAAAAAGGCAAACTTTATTCTAGGAGGTTAAACTGAAAAGTCCACCTTAAAAATGTAGGTTGAAAAGTTTATAAAAAGTGATTGTTTAGCTGAGCAGAATGAGTTGAACTTTGAGGCATATCTGACAAACTTCGCTGCTATTTTTATACTTAAAGGTCAGCTTTTATTTCCTCAGGATGGCTTCTAATTATGGGGGCTATAAAGCTTTTCTCTTAGGGAGGACGATCCTGGCTCAGTGAAGAATGAGCTGAGACACGGAAAATCATGTCAGTGACAAAGTACTCGCACCCTTCACTCTTAATTCCCACCTCTACGCTCCAGTTCCCCTGCTCAGGACAAATAATTACAAGCGTCATTTATTCCGACACTAGTGAGCTGTAGCGGGAAATCCAGTATAATTAGGAATAACTGTAACTGCCTTCATTGCTTTCACTGAACCACGATGAACTGCATCTGTTATTTGGACTCTTTATGATGTTTTCTGCTCTTCTCAGGCTGAAAAATCATCACCGCTCACTTCTAGGCCAAATAAATCTCAACTGTGATGCTTTTATTATAATAAATCTGCTCGACCAACATCTCTGCGACTCGTCGAGTCCAAGAAATCCTGAAATGTAAAGTATGTCCTGCCTTGGCCTGGGAGAGGTGGCGGGGTCGGGGAATTATGCAGGTCGGGAAGCTTCTGGTGAAATGGCAGGTTGGCAGCCGGATAAAGGCTGGTACCCACGACCGATGCTGGCCAGAATAAACGATGCCTGGCAGCCATTCCCGTACATGCACCCTCTCTCCCTCCGTGTCACACACCGACGCTCCGAGCAGAAATGGAAAACGTGTGCTCACATAAGGAGTCAAAACACAGAGACGTTTGTATAAAGTTCTTTTGTTCCCACAGCGGGGGGTCCTGATTAACTGGCCTGCAGTGGGACCTCTCCTCACATGATTGGCTCTGCCTTGTCTGACGGCTCAAACTGAGTCAGAGGTCTGCACAGCAAAGTTAAAGTAATGCATAAAAGTATGAGATGTTTCTACCAATCATAGCATTTTATAATAACTAATGATGATGATAATTCAAAGTTGCTTTAAGAGTTAACATGTATCTGACATTTAAAAGAAGATCATCAGTTTATACATAAGGATTTATGATATGATACAGATGACATTACGCAGCTTCAACATCATTAGTTGCTGTTCACACTTCCTGCCTCAGTTTTTCTGTCCTCTGTTGTTGAGTCAGAGCATGAAGAGTCTGAGGAGCTCGCTTTCAGCTGCAAACCCCCACATTCCAGGAGAAATCGCAGAATCAACAGCCATGAAATTCATTTCTCACATGGCCGCATCTGTGCCTCCTAATCATAACCTGGACTGACAATTCAATCCTGTCCTCCATCTCCTGCTTCCTTCTCCCCGCTCTGGCTTCCCCACTCGCTCCCCACCTCCCGCCGCCTCCTTCAGCTTCCCTAATTGCACTGCGACATCCCCCCGACTCATTAGGCCCAGCAAAAAACAATTAACAATGCCAACTTTAATTACAGTAATGGTTGTTAGGGAGTTAGTGACCTGGTTGCCCACCACGGCTCCATCCAGCCAACCTCCTAGCAGCGCATTCACCTTCTAACCTGTGGGATAATGAACGAGGTGGGGTGGAGCTTGGATACCAGACGTGGTGTCGGGGTCAGTCTGAACTGACTGTCAGAAACGGTGATTAGGCTGTAAGGGGGTGTCCAGTTTGGCCCCCCCAGTGAGAGCAAGAGGTTTCCTGGACTGTTGTACTCGGGCCTCATCATCGCATGTGCCTAGTATTTTATGAAAGTGATGAATGTGTAAAATCAGGTAAATTACAAAATTAGAGTAATGGATGATTACAGTAATTTGCCCTCAGCACTGCCAGCAGTGTGCATTCCAGGCTGCAGCACACAATGCTGGCAGATCCCACATCTCTGGGCCTGCAGGTGAGTGAGGAGGAGGAGGAGGAGTGGGGGGGGTTCTGGTCAATGTGAGGCCTTCGTGGAAGAGAACCACAGCCAATATTACATATTTGGCTTGATGCAAAATAGACCTGCGGGAATAGAAAAAGATGATCTATCAGAAGGGAGATAATTAAGTACACCTTGGCTGAATGGTGCTGCAAATTATAGCAAGTATGGCAGCTCATACAGGAGAACAACTTTGTGAACACCACTTAGCTGTGAGTGAGCAAATCACTGTCAGCTCAACTCTGGACTAAAGACAGTTAAATAACAGCTACAGTGGTTTGAAAAAAATCCACTTCCTGTTGTATTTTTGAGCAGAGCACAGGAACAGTGATGCAAACACAAAATACCTACATGGCCTACATGATACTGCATGTCCAATATACACTGTACTGCCAACAGGATTCACTCGTTTGCCTTCACACACACATGAGCCTGAGTAACATCCATCATTAATCCAGAGGGTCTAATATGATGTGGGCCCACCCTCTGCAGCTATAACAGCTTCAGCTCTTCTGGGAAGTCTTTCCACAGGTTTAGAAGTGTTTATGGGAATTTCTGACCATTCTTCCAGAAGCACATCTGTGAGGTCAGACACTGATGTTGGAGAGAAGGCCTGGCTCACAGTCTCCACTCTAATCCATCCCAAAGGTGTTCTATCAGGCTGAGGTCAGGACTCTGTGCAGGCCAGTCAAGTTCTTCCACACCAAACTGGCTCATCCATGTCTTTATGGAGCTGCTTTGTGCACTGGTGTGCAGTCATGTTGGAACAGGAAGGGGCCATCCCCAAACTGTTCCCACAAAGTTGGAGCATCAGACTGTCCCAAATGTCTTGGTCTGCTGAAGCATTAAGAGTTCCTTTGACTGGGACCGAGGGGCCGAGCCCAACTCCTGAAAAACACCCCCACACCATAACCCCCCCTCCACCAAACTTTACACAATGCAGTCAGACAGGTACCGTTCCCCTGGCAACCACCAAACCCAGACTCCTCCCTCAGATTGGCAGATGGAGAAGTGTGATTCATCCCTCCAGAGAACACGTCTCCACTGCTCTAGAGTCCAGTGTCGGCGTGCTTTACACCACTGCATCAACCCTTTACACCACTGCATCAACACTTTACACCACTGCATCAACACTTTACACCACTGCATCAACACTTTACACCACTGCATCAACGCTCTGCATTGAGCTTGGTGATGGAAGGCTTGGATGCAGCTGCCATGGAACCCATCCATGAAGCTCTCACTGTTCTTGAGCTGATCTGAAGGTCACATGAAGGTTGGAGGTCTGTAGTGATTGGTGACCTCTGTGCACTATGACCCTCAGCATCCACTGACCCCACTCTGCAGGGGCACGACATGCACCACCATCCACCTACAGGATGAGTGGGGACTTCCAGGCCATAATGTATTTATAAAATATACACATTTAATAAACAATAAACAAGTCTAAAAACCTCCTTCTTATTTCTTATTCTTTAAACAAAGTTTGAAAGTATCTGGCATATGTGTGTTCGGGGATGTTCGTGCTAAGTCAAAGCCTGCTGTACCATGTCTGATCAAAGGCTGCTTGAGTCTATTAGTGTGTGTGTCTTTGTGTGTGAAGAGGTGTAGTGTAGTGTAGTGTAGCATGTGTCAGTACAGGCCAGGGTGAGAGCGCTCTGGCAGTCTGGCAGCACTGTGCTCCCAGCCCCTCGCACTCTGGATTAATGCCGATTGTTTGGGAATGACTTGAAGCTGTGGACCACACAAGGAGAGCGAGGGGGAATGCCGACCTGTGCCGTTCTGCAGGAGAGGGAAGCAGAGGAGAGATTTTAGCAGGCAGTATCCTTCTACTTCTCAGTGTTTCCTTTCATTCTCTGTCTTCCTCCATCACACACACACACACACACACACACACTTTCTCTCTTTGTCTATCACTCAGTTTTCCTTTTTCATTCACTCTTTGAAAGCTGTAAGCTGCACTTGTGTCTTTGCTTTCCTGAGGTCAAGATGTAGCCATATTACTACAGCCCTACCTGTCCTGCTCTGTGTGTGTGTGTGTGTATGTGCGCGTGTGTGTAAGTACATGTGAATGTATGTTTGTAATGTTCTGTGGGAGGTCTAAAGCGCAGTGTGGGTGGACGCTTAGGGAGGGATATGAAGAGGACATCAAAAATAACACAGGCACTGGCTTCAATTAGCTGAACTCTGTGTACAAGGCTGTTTTCTTTGGTCTGACTCATTAAAGATGGCCAGTGTTTTGCTGTAGTGTGCATTCCTGGTGAATCCTGCTCTGTAAACACAAGGGTGCATCCCAAATATATTTCTTAATCCGTTCAGTCAGCAAGTAAGCAGAACTCTCCCACATCCAGCAACAACTGCAGAGGATGCTGACTGGGAGCTCTGTGCCTGCTCAGCTGTGAGGAGAAAGAGGAGAGACTGAAACCCAGGAGCTGGCAGTGGCAGGAGACACAAGACTGACAGCTGTGTTTACAGAGCGGGGTGTGGGAGGCTGGAGCCCCGCCGATTCACTCCATCCAGAAAATGACTCCCATGACCTGCCCACATGCTCGCTGTGACTCGATAGCATTCATGTGGAGGCTCTTTATAAATCAAACAGGAGCTTGATATCAAATGCGTTTTATTCACTGTCTGAAAGGGTGATGTCACAGTCTGGGACGGTCGGCTTTGGTTTCCCAAAGGACGAAGTACAGTATGTGTGTGTGAAGCATGCAGGCTGTGAGTAATGATGGTGGTGAAAATCTGAGTATGTGTTCTTGTATTTTCTAACAATACAGTGTGTATATTAGCCTTCCTACAGATGCTGTGCATCTGCAAGCTGCTTTGCTACCCACCTCCCTCTGCTCCTGCTGTGTTGTCTCTGCTGTCCTTCGTGCCTGCTCATTTGTGTGCTGGACTCTTGCTGCAGCTCTCTGAGAACAGCAGATGGAAATAACGATCTTCTTTTGATTGCATTTATTTTAAACGCTCATGGGAGGAAACACCTTTAGTTGTATTTTCTCTGCTCTCAGCATCACTGTCCACTCATGTTCCCACACATGGGATCACCTGGGACACATCAGATAAGTGTGGGATTAAATATGAAAGGCCTGCAGTGTTTCTGGCAGGTTTGTGCATGTTTGACCTGCTCACACTGTAACACCACCTTACATTCACACTTTAAATCTGAGCTGATGGAGAACAAATTCCAGCAAGTTGCCGATAACGGCGCTGCTCGCAGTTTTCTTCTGCTGCTGTTGTGATTTTCATCCCACAGCTGCACAGAAACAAACACCAGCCTCCAGTTTTCCTTCACCCACATCCCTCTTTCTTCACTCCCTCCAACTTTCCCTCCATTCACCTCCCCCTTGTACACTAAGCCAAATACTCCACATCCACCCACCCCATAGGCTGCCTCTCTCCACTGCAGCTGCCAAGAATAAGACAGGCTGATGTGGGGGCCCCATGGGGGAGGCCCAGCGCTGGTGAAATAGTGCTTCTCCAGCCTGAGCACTCACTCCGCTGAATTCAGCCACTTGGCTCTGTTTATTTAATATTCAGTCAGCTGTGGGGAGTGGGGTTAGCCACAGCTTATAAAACGCAGTCAGCATGACCAAGTTATACCCCCCCCCCCCTTCAATTACACATGCATGCACGCACATGCTTGTACATGACACATGCACGAACACACACCCTGTACTGCTACACTGTCACCTACAGGTTATATCATCCAAAGTATGCATAGATGCAGACTTTCATGTATACAGTGATTTTAATGCAATTATAATAAAATAATAGCTTTTATTTTTACAGTGCAGGGAGGCTGCAAACTCACCTTCAGTTTAAATGCATTCTTCTAAAAGGTAAAAGCATCATCAGTTTCACATGTTTAAGTCTGAAAACTAACATAATGCGTGTCCGACATCATGAGTGGAAACAAGCAGGGCCAAAGTTCCACGTGAGCCTTCCTTTTTGTCCTTATGTAAACTATAACACTTTTCCTCCCTGCACATCAAAGGGAACTCAAGCATGTAATGGGCTTAACTTTCTGCCTGGTATTAAGACGATTTAAACAAAGCAGGAAACAGGAGAGAGCAGCTCAGGGGCTCCAGTTCAAGCTCAGAAAGCAACTTCAGACCATCATGAAGTGGTCCAGTATGGATCTGAGATATGAGCTATGAGAGAGGCGGGGGTGGGACCTTCATAATTCTCACAGCAGTCAATATTCACCCTACCCCGCTGGGCGCAACAGCAGCATGCTTCATCCACGCATCGACTGGAAGGCTCCATGGTAACTCCCGGGGTCAGGGGTCACACAGAAAGGTTGCTTTTATCTGCTAATGAGGTCGGTACCTGGGGATCCACGTCTCCCCCCTCTGTCTCCCTGCCTCTCCTCTGTGTAGTGAAAGGCGGGGGGGCGGCAGTTATGAATGCCTACCGAGTGACACCAATGCCATCTTCACTTGTCTCTGCCGTGGCCTCTGAGCCGTGCACTTTGAGCCTGGCATGGGGCAGGAGGGGGGGGCGTGTATCAGGCACTACCCCATGGCTCAGAAACTGACACACACCCCCCCCCCCCCCCCCCCCCCCCCAGTCTGGCTCCTCATTGTGAAATAAGTGTTCACATGCAAATACAATCACCCCACAGCTCTGTGGACGGTGCTGCTGCACCTTCACGTTAGGACTTTGATTGATTGCTTTCGCACCAACACGGTTTGTGTAGTCAGGCACTTCCTGTTACAGCGGCCCCTGACTGATGTCGTGGTGTTTGGGTTCTAATCAGCTGTGCCGACAGAGCAGTGACAGAACGGTCAAACAAACCACATGATCAGCATTCGTCTTTTTAACCATTTCATGAAAGCACCAAGTCGGTGTGTCGTCCGACTGCTTAAAACAAAGAAGCTGCTGATGCGCCGGGAAAACACGCTCCCACTGCATCACACGAGGCTCACTGGCCCATGTGCCCCCTCAATGGGGCAAACAGGCACCCTCACAGCCCCTGCTCCTGTTCCACACCCCCTTACTCTCACACACACGCCCCCTGTCATGTTCTCAGGACTGAGAAAGGAGTCCATTAACTCTGATTTAGTGGCAGTGTCATGCGGTCTCCTTTGTAAGGTGGTGACATTCAGTGAATGGGAATCAGAATTTGGCCCCCTCCTCCAACTTTTCCCCTCCTGGCTCCATGTGTGGAGTATGCGGAGGAGTTTGTGTGGCTCTGGTGGGAGTGTGAGGGGTTCGCCGCTGTGGCTGTGGGGTGGGGGGCATGGATCGAGAGGGTTTTGCTGCCACATGTCTCTGAGTGGCAGCCCCTTTGTGCCTGGGCCAGCCTGTTGGTTTAGCCTTTCCTCGGAGAGCCGCCTCACACATCGGACAGAAGAGACGAGTCCAGATTCTGAGGACAACTGTTGTTGGGTTAGTTTGGAATAATCCCAGCTTCCAGCATTCCCGTCAGATAGGACTCAAACGGCACCATCCATCCAATTAGACTCACAGAAAGGAAGTTTTAAACAAACCTACACAAAAATTCACAAAATTACTGCTCATTAAAAACATTAAAATAAGACTCGTTAAACAGGAGCTCAGGGTTGGGGTAGGACTGCGATCAGGAGAGAAAATCTGGCCACAGATTTCCAGAAAACTGTTATTTCTCAGGGAGGATTGTTTCGAAATCAAACATCAGTTTCTGTGGCAACAGAGATAAAACAAAATGATTGGAGGCAGGTGGTGCAGTGATCACTGGCTCTGTTATACTATCGCTGAAAAAGCTCAAAGATTTATCATGCAGGATTTAAAGCTGCAGGAAGAATCCTGTAACTTTCAGATTTCCTGCTTTTTCACTTCTACTCCTTCAAATGCAGCATAACTTTTATTTTTTTTATTATTATGCAACTAAAACCTTTCAGTGATTTTTAATCAGAGAAGAAACTCGAGTCCATAAAATTGAATGTGAAAGAAAGAAAAAGGCTTTTTAATCATCTGTTACTAACTGGTATCAAACCGTCCCCTCCCTGCAGCCGTGTCAGCACTGCAGGTGAGCTGCATTCAAAAAAAAAAAAAAAAAGAGAGGGGTCAGAGGTCAGCCTTCATTATTCTACCCTGCCCGCTTGGAAAAACAAAATAAGAAAATATTTACACCAACAGGAAGCAGAGCATTTCCTAATGATTGGAAACATGTTGAGTGTGACGTTTGCTCCCTCCCTGCAGACTGTTGGTGCTGCACACACACACACACACATACGCACACACACACACACACAGAGGCTAGAAGTGTGTATGCACCATCAGAACCGGCATTAAAGATTAGAAAAAGATTTTGAGCCTTCTTTAAACTCTGGACGACGGAGCGTTTCAAACTCAGAGCTCAGGCTGGGCTCCCCTCCAGCCACGTTAGATCAGTCATAATAAGTTGTGAGTTTATGGACCTTTGCTCCCCAAATGTCTACCATGTTGCTAATTGCGTACATCTGTGGCTCCAGTTTTGATGTTTTGTCACAGTGTGCAGCTGTCCCCTCCATTTCCCTGAACTCTGATTAAAAGTGGCACGGCCCTCCTCTTATCGCTGTAATAGCAGCCATGCTTTTCTTTTCAGAGCAAAGTCCAACGAAATCTAACTCAGAAGCAAAGCTGAGCTCAATTATCTCCTTCAATATGAAGAAAAATATGATTCAGTGGTTTCATAGAGCAGAGCTCACCTCGCAGATATTTGCCAGGATTCGTGTTTGTGCAGAGACGCAACAACAAAAAACAGAGACGTGTTTTTGGAAAGTATCTTTTATATGCACTATATTTACAGCTATATGAAATTACAGAAACCAAAGCACACACTAACAGCATGTGTAGACCGATTACTCCCATTATTATTCATTAATTTTTATTGTTGGACACGACTGCAGCAGCTTTGATTGGTTTGATTAGTTTGTGCTGCTGCAGCACCTCAGACCTGCTCTCAGTCACACCTTTGTTCTTCATGGGGTCCTAAAAACCAACAACTTGTTTCAAGTATTTTTTATGAAATGATACACAGTATAAAAAAATATGTATGATGACATGAAACAGGTCAGAGATTCATGTGAGAGCACGATGATTCATTTTTCACTCGAGGACGAGTCTCTGCACAAACATCGTGTTTGATGAATTACAGAGGTGATGTCACTGCATTAATTTAAAAGGTTAACGAGACCCCGACCGTCCACACACACACACACACACACACACTCACACACACACTCCTGTTGTGAGTCCTTGTTTCTTGAATAAAATGTTCACATTGTATATTTTTTTTGTTTTCTTCTTTTTTTCTGAAGCTTTTGTATCTGTGAGCAGATTTTAAACCTTCAATGTGGATCTTCAGTTGGGGGGGGGGTCGTCGGTGAAACCTGATCACGTGTAATTGTCAGGATAAGGCGAGGGATTGACCTCTGCCATGAACCATATTTTCTGAAACAACACACACTTGAGCCGGCTTTGAAACAGCCTCTCCAACAGAACCGGGGGGGGGGTCATCAACTTTTCAGTGTAACTAAACAAATCCATCTTCAGCTGATGCCGTCCCTCTGGTGACCACGACATCACGTAGCAGCGACGTGAGGTAGGAGCTCATCGGGACACAGCCAGGATGTTCCCCACACCGGAGTTTGTCGCTCAGAGCAGGCTCGACTCTGAATTCATTGATTAAATCACGTCATAAATCAATTATAAATGTCTGCCGTCATCTTCTGACTGCTGGACCTCAAAGCACATGTGGTCACTGTTATTGTAACCAAGCATCCAACACAGTTCTTCTCTGTCCTTCCATCACTGATCAGTGGAAACTATGACAGACCCCTGAAGCACATCAGTGATTTATTTTTTAATTCAGACTCTTTTAAGTCCACACACACACACACACACACACACACACACACGGTGTGTGTGTCTTTGGTGTTGTGACAGCTCAAATCCAGCAGTGTTCAGTTCACATTCCTCTCATCTCAGATCTCCCAGGGGTCAGCCCCACCGCGCCCAATCACAGTGTGAGAGAATCAGACAGATGCGCGATCTGGCAGCTGGGAGGAAAGGTCAAAGTGACATCTATGCCGCGCGTGCTGCACAGTCCCTGCAGCCGTGTGTCGGCAGCCGTGAACGAACCAGTTCAGCCTGAATCAACACGTCCTCCAATCAGAACAATATAAATCAGTCACTTGCTCCAGAATGAGTGCTGCTACGTGTGTCATATCAGGGGATGGGGTTAGCTGCAGCTCAGGTGGTAGAGCAGGCCACCTCCTAACTGAGAGGTTGATGGTTCAATCCCTGGTTGCTCCAGTCCACATGCCAGAGGATACTTATTATAAAAGTGTCTGACTGAGGCGTGTTGTACAAAGTGCTTTGAGTGCAGCAGAGGAGAAAAGCGCTGAACCCAGCTCGTTATTTATCTAATGCCATGCAGTCCCCACAGGTTTTACAGAAATAAGAAAAAATCATATTTACATATTTATTTGAAATTTGCCGGGAAAGCCAAACATGTTATTCAAACACTCTTTCCTGCATGACCGCTACAGGTCCCTTCATTTTATTTTAAAACACAGAAATCGGTCATAAAACGTGCAAAAACGACCTGTGAGGTCGGCTTTTAAAGGACAGGCTCGAAAACGATGCTGCCTTCAGTGTAGCTACGGGGTGACTGAATCTGGACCTGAACATTTGTTTCATTTAAAAAGCTGCTCAGCTTTTAATAACAAAAACACTTTCAGGCTCCTCCTGCTCCTTCCATCTTTCTCTCGCACATTTTAAGCTCAGCCTGAACTCCTCTGACGAGCTCAGGCCTCTGCAGTGACCCTGCTGACGGAGGCAAAGGAAACAACGAACACGAAACATTTCAAGAAAAACAACTAAATTAAATTCTCAGAGCTGTGCAGGATCTTTGCTCAGAATCTGTACAGAAAGCTCCTGAAATGTTGGCCTGAATTAAAGATTTCTAAATAATTTGTGACTGACTGAAGTTTACGTTTGTGTTCAACACAGAAATGGTTCCCACGACATCTCAGGACAGAAACCTGAGATCGGGGCCTGTTTATTCTCTAGTAACTGATGAAAGTGCGCCCCCTTGTGTTTCAAATGTCCTTTACAGTGAAACTGTTTGCTCTGTAGGAAAGAGCAAAGCGAGATAAGCGGAAATCAAAGCAATGCAGTCACAATAAATATGCAAACTTAATGAACCAGCAAATGATCAACATTTGAAGAGTCCTTCCCGTGCTTGATTTTTAAAAATCACTTCTTCCTCCCAGACTTACGCAGCCGTCCGATGCTGGAGGAGAACTGTCGTGCCGACCTCTGACACAGTGAGAAGGTGTCGTCTGTTCCTGCGGCTCCACCTGCATCCACTGAGGAGGAAGACGTGGAGGAAGAGGTCGAGCGGCGGTGCTCCGGTGACGCTTTCCTGTGGGCAGGTACAGAAGTCTGTGGCAGTCCGGAGTCAGCGTGAGCGGCGGGCCCTGCATGCTTTCCCTGAAGTCCCTCCAGGTGGGCCTGGAAGTTGGAGGTCTGCTGTTCCAGAGAGAGGAAACTCTCCTGCACTTTGTCAAACTGAAAGCAGAGACACGTTTTTAGTCCTGCTGAGTTTTTAAACCTTTTTAAACACGTTTGTCTCGTGTTTAGTGTACCTGCTCAATATTAGACTGAAGCAGGAGCTCTGCCCACACCGATTCACTGCTGCCGTTCACACTCCTGCTGAGGTGAGTGTGACTCCAGGTTAGCTCCTGTGGAACGGGACATCAGATTAATGAGTGGCGACGGCAGGAAGTAACTGATTATTTTGGTCTTCCTGGAGGAGTTTACCTGCAGTAGCTGTGTGCTGTCCTTCAGATGAACCTGGCAGGACTTCAGTTTATTCCTGCGGTGACCCAAGACTGACCACAAATGCTGTGGTCCAAACAGAGCATTACGAAGAGCAGTCAAAGGCGAGGACACAAACAATCAACACAATTCATGGGTTTAAAAAACTAAAGTGACCACAGTTAAAAACATGAACCTGAAGTGAACTGTTCCACAGCCTGCTGACTGGCTTTCACACGTCCTTACCTGTGTGTCTGTCTGGGCAGAGGTCAGGTCTCTGTGGCCGTGGCTCTCCTGTTTGCTGAGTGTGACTCCAGTATGCAGCTCCTCCAGCTGAGCCCAGAGGTCATCTAAGCCCTGCAGCATGTTCTTCACACTGGCCTCAAAGTTCCCCTGGACCTGGACGAGAGTACGCAAGGACGCTATCCTACCAGACAGGAAGGTGTTTGTGGCATTAATACAACTACACAAATGCT
This sequence comes from Archocentrus centrarchus, assembly GCF_007364275.1. Taxonomy (NCBI): domain Eukaryota; kingdom Metazoa; phylum Chordata; class Actinopteri; order Cichliformes; family Cichlidae; genus Archocentrus; species Archocentrus centrarchus. Next base: position 14,308,151 of record NC_044358.1, on the reverse strand, counting down.
GCATGGAAGCAGATGGCCGGTAGACCAGCAGCTCACCTCTGCTGCAGGTAGGCACGGAGGAGTTTCACTTTGTCTGTCACTCTGGAGCTTTGGCTCACCTCCTCCTCTGATCCAACATCAGCCTTCTCAAGCGTTTGAGACACCGACTAGGACGAGAAAGAGGACAGAGAGGCTGACTGTTAGTGTTTTGGTTTGTTTATCAAGAAAGGCAGAAAGAGACAGAACCTTATATTTTCCTCTTCTGTCAGTCTGCTTCATTCACAGCAGCACTGACAGCAGCTCAGTGATGGCAGGTGTGGCCTGAGGCTAGAATATCCGTGAGTGGAAGGTCTGATCTACACTACGAGCAAACACTTTACACTGATCTGAATGCAAAAAGCAACTGAAAACACAGAGGATGAAACACACTGCTGGAGGCAAGTCTGTGTGTGTGTGTGTGTGTGTGTGTGTAGAGAGAGGGTGTATCTTGTGTCTTCTTACCTCCAGCCTGCAGAGGAGCGCCTGGATCTGGGGCACGCTGCGCTCTGGCAGGGGCTCCTGCAGCACACACAGCAGCAGGCTGTCAGCCAGGGCAACGACCATGTTAACACTCACACCTGGGTTTGTTGACATCCTGAAGAAAACAGAAAAAACAAGATCACAGATTCATTCATTGTTTTTCCATAATTTGTATTTTAAATGAAGAATGGAGTGGGCTCATCACACACACACACACACACACACACACACACACACACACACACACACACACACACACACACACACACACGTGCATCTCATACTGGTCTGGTTGTTGGTTGTACTGAATTAATGATATAATAAAATCAATAAAATATTTGAAAAGTCCATCTGCTGAAGCTCTTTTATGCTCTGAGGTGGGTTTATGTTAAAAAATGTTAAAAACAGAAAATAATAAATCCTCACCACGAACACTGGTCACTCCTCATTTCAGTCACAATCTCCTGTCCAGTCTCTGGAGCTTCTCCCCTCAACTGAGGCAAAGTCAGAGTACAAACTTCACAAAAATAAAAACACAAACAAGCTCAAGGTAGATCCAGTTCATAAGGCTGCGCTCACCTGGCTCTGTCCTGGCTGCAGGCAGCACTTCAGGGCATGGAGGCAACCTGCCAGAGTAATCCACACAAGACACACAAAGAGCAGCCTCCAGCACACATCCACGAGCAGCACAGAGGGGTGCAGCAGCGCCTCCAGCTGGTAGACTGACCACACTACAAACGCTGGAGTAAAACCATACCAGGCTCGCAGTGTGCCCCCAGCCAGAGACCACAGTGAGTGCTGAGACTGAGCATCAGCTGGTGTTTGAGCTGAACTGGAGGTAAACGAGACAGCATGAGAACACGGTTACTTAATAACTAAAAACACTGGTAACTGGTTACTTTACTGCTTATTAAATTCCCTTTAATAAGCACTAAAGTTGGCTCATTCCTTACTACATGACTGAAATTTAATAAGTCCCGTTCTTAAAACAACACAGTAATAGTGATGGAAAAAATGAGGTACAAATTCATAATAGAGCAGCTGTCCTTCCAGTTAAGTCAAAGAGGTTCAGGCTTAAATTAGCAGTAATTCATAATCACTTCTTTTTCTTCGTGTGTAATGGTAAGAAATTACATCTGCTGCCAGCTGCCAGACAGAGCAGAAAACCTGCCGCAGGGCCATCGTCGCACCAACATCTCCTCCTGTTAGCGGCACACAATCAGCGTACTTCAGCACTCAAATGAAAGGCTAGCAGAAAGACACGGTGATGCCCACCTCTGCAGGTTTCCACTCCTTTCTCCCTCCCCGACCTCCTCTACCTGCTCCATCCATTTACAGGTCCAGCCCCACGCTGCCTGTAACCCCCTGCTTTTTGGTGTAGGGGCCGGTTAACCAAGGCATCGGAGCGATGCACGTACAGACACCCAGGCTGGAATGACAACAGAACCATCAGTAATGTACTCGTGTTCACAAAGTGATTAACAGGTGACCGAGCTCGTTAAACTGGTCCAACTGGAAGAATTGTTTTATTTAAGTAGTGGCTTTTTCGTTTTCCTGCATTCCATCCATGTGGAATGTGCCAACATACTGATCACCATTGTACAAAGGACAAGCCCTGTTCCACCCATCTCCACCTGCAGCCAGCCTCCAAACATCACCACGTTCTGTGTGACTCACAGGCTCAGAGCTCTTAAAGCAGCAAAGATGGAGGTTTATGAATGAAACTCTTAGGTCACGCTGACCTCCAGCAGCTGGAACAGGAACAAACTTCCAATAATTAACCTGAAGAGACACCGAAATTAGGTTTTCAAGGTTAACTACCCTAATTAAATCAAATAAATTTCATTACCAAGTAATGATGATAGTGTGGCAAAGGCCTGAGCCTTAAACACAGAATAAAACCGTTTGTGCTGTTTTCTCTCTCAGACGGTTTCAGGCTGTTAAACCTCCTGAAACCGTTGAGCTGATTTCGAGCTCCTGTGGATGCATACGTGATGGAACGAGATGCTCATAACCACGCACACTTTTATTTTTTGTGATTCAGGTTATGATTATTTGAGTGTATTGATGTTACTTTATTGATCTTTGTTCTGACCATCCCATCAGCAGCATGAAATGTGTCACCTGACGAGCCTGTTTTTAAGGGTCAATCTGAGACATTAATTCAGTGAATTTTCCTTTAAGACATATCTGCTTAAAATCTAAAGTGAACAGATGATAATTGTAAAGAAATAAAACCTTTTTTTATTCTCTTTTCATCTTGATTTGTATCCAGGGAAACAGAGGGGCAGAAAAAAGTGAGAAACACTGAATCCAGCAGCTCCGCTGGATTAAGAAGATGAAAGGCATCAAAAAGCATGGCAGCTTCTGAAATTAACACAATATCACAGTGTATCTGAGGAGTGTCTGTTATACATACACACTGGGACCACAGCAAACATTTGCCTAATTCAAACCAAAAACAGAATGACAACCTGAAGAAAGAAGCACTTTAAGCATCTCTGCCAACGTTACTACAGGTCATACCAGCTGAGAAGAGCAGCAGAGAAAAGGCCTCCAAATATCTGCTGGCTTCTTAGTTTAAACTTCAGCAATAAATGTATATTCTTACAGTAAACACCAACATGCTGCACCTACTGTCCACCATCTTCCCCTGCAGTCTCCTGCTCCTCAGACCACCTTTATTCCCTTCTAGAGGCTTCGTTTTAAAATAAAAATACATTTAAACCTACCTCTGTGCTTTATTTAGGCCCACTTGTTACTATAATATAATAAGGTATATAGTTTGAATTATTTTTCTCAAATTTAACACCTGACATCAAAGAGGAGACATGGTTCAGCGCCTTTGCCTTTTTCACTGGATACAATCACAGATACTGAAACACGGGAGGCACGATAGGAGACGTTTAACTTCTCATAACTTTCCATGTTATTTATGAATACAGGGAAAGGAATTTCTTTTCCTCTCTGCTGATGAATAAGAAGGTGTGTTCTTCCAACTCCCATTCCCCACCCATTACAGCAGAAACAGCACACACACGATGGTACATTACTGCAGTAAATGTGTGGACATCAGCATCACAGAGGTCCTCAAAACCCTGAGAAAAATACATAAAAAATGGACAATTAACACTGATTTTTACAGCAAATTATAGCAACTGAACATTTAATGTCCATAAAATCAGAAAGTTTACGTCACAGTGCACTTTCAATCTGGCAATTTAAAGAACAGCAAACTGAAATTTACTACAATAAAAACCTTAAAAAAACATGCAAACCCATGTAACACAGAATATTATTGTTCATGTTTATGTGGTTTGGCATTTTAAATGATGTCTGGGTGATACACCAACAGGATGCTCAAACCAGTTTGCTGCATGACACCAACTTGGTACAGTTTCTTTTTAATAACAAACATGAGTGAATCAGCATGGAGGTCCTGAGGACGACTCTGATTTTGAGTCATTGAAGTGTGACGTCCTGATGTCCTCGAGTGACCGTCCTGTGGCTCAGTGAGGGCTCACGGGTGAACCGGCAGTCCTGCCGACACTGGGACAAACTCGGTGAGAACACAAATCCACTAAAACGAAGCTCTGAAGGAAACCTGCGGCTCTGAGGATGTGATTCAGGACAGCGGAGAATGAGACCTCTTAGGGTCTTCTGCTTTCTGATTAGTGAAACATGGGGCGGGTTTGGAAACTTAGAACTAAATTTTCATTATTTTCTTGAGTCACAGTAACACCAAAAACAGCAGAGAAATTAAACAATATGGATTCAATACATGGTACATTTGCTTCAAGAGCAAGAAATGAAAACATGGCACACTGGAGAAAAGTTAAAAAAAGAGAAACCTGTAGGCTGCGGGGTCCTCAGTGTCCTGAGACAATACTCTCAAGACTCACCTGTCAGAACAGCACATGGACAAGATTATCTTTTCATCCAAATAATCTCATCTACAGCCATCCATTTTTGTGTCCCTGATATTCTGAACCATGCAGCTGTCATTAGCATCTGACAGCTGTTTAAACCTCATTAAGTCTGGTTTAAATTCAGATTACATCAGGCTGAAACACTAAGAATGAGGCAAACAGATGCAGCAAACTCAAAAATAAATCAAAACCAGTTAACATGTTTACCTGCTTAACTGGTTGAACCGTGTTAGCTGCCACTACCTTTTTTAATATTTAACTGCCATTTCAGCTCCGTTATGAAATTACATTTCTACTGCTGTCACTGTTTTTAATAAAGCTCAGATGTTTCACACAAGGGCATGAGTTTGGGTCCAACATTGGGGGAGGGGCGGGGGGGGGGGTAAGCTCTCTGCCTATTTATTTATTTATTAAATCATTTACTTTTCTAAAAGGATTCAGGAGATTTTAGGTTAATTAGAAATGTATTAGAAATACATAGTAATGCTTTTACTATGTATTTATTTAACTTTCTTTGTATTTACTCTGCACCTTCAACAATTAAGGTTTACATATTTCACATTTCTCCCAACAGGAACAAATATCTTTTATGAACCTGTTTTGTTTTACTACCAATTTTGCAGCCCCTCATTCCACTTTTAAAGAAACTGTTTTAATTTGGCCAAATATAATAAATACAGTATTTTACAGCAGTCTGTCCTCCACTGAGCATGTGAGAGTTTAATGCAATCTTTACTATTAAACACGTTCTGTAGAGAAAAAGGTTTGAACTTGATGTGTTTGAAATATAACGAGTCTCATCCTGGACCTTTCTGGGACGCTCATCTTCAGTCCTGTTATCAGTACTAATATTAGTCATTAATAACTAAATACATAAAATGTTCTGTGTGTATTCACATGAGTAAAACCATATGCTTGTTTAATGAGTTTAGTTTATTACATATTACAGGTATGGTACTGTGCGCAAATAACCACTTTTATCTTCTTTCTCGCTTCTGATCAGTTTCTCGGTAAAAGTCTTTTACAGAGTTTATTCCTCTCATCAAGAACAACAACTCCTGTGAATATGAAAAGATTTTCTCTTTATTTGCCAAAGTTACACGGGGGAACCAAATATTTCAGCCATCCAAATTATTGTGTTCCCCCTCCATGACATGGGAACATATTGATTTACCAGCAAGTCATTCTACCGAGAAATCGATCAGAAGCTCCGTGAGGACAGTCGGGTCCGCCTGTCTGGCTGCAGTTCGTGCTCCGGACACAGGGGGAACAGATTTTCACGGGGGAACAGAATTTCGCACAACACGTGTATTCATAGTGTGTCTGATACACAGCGGCATAGTTATTAAATCATCAGCTAACAATATACGTCTACCTCATTTTTCCGCTTTTTTACACGGGGGTGTTGTCGACCAACAATTGTTAGCTGTCCGCTTTTTGGCGCTCTTCCTTTTTTCAAACTACACCCCCTCCCCAGCAGCTGCTTCCACAAGCAAACGGTGAACGCTGCTGGTTGTTGTTGGGTGATACCAAGTTTTTGAGGGGAGAGGGGGGGTTACATTACCAAATGATTAAACATGCTAGTAATTTACCCAAAATTGATAATGAATAAAGAAAATTAACATGTTATTCATGGAAGATGTTTTTTGTAAATCGAAATGATGTGACTTTATTGGGGGGGGGGGGGGGTTATAGTGATTGGATCAGATTATTGGGGGGGGGGGGGTTAGAACCCCCCCATCCCCCCCGCAAATTACGCGCATGCGTACACACGACAAACACCACGAGAAAGCTGAACTCTGACAGCCGTTAGCATGTTAGCTGCAGCATCCGCCTGCCTCTGCAGTCAAAGACGAATTCAAACGATTTAACGACACATTTATTTCACAACTAAACCAACAACTCGAGTTTTATTTGCTGTGTCCCAATTTAATGTTCACTAACGTTTTACAATCAGGCTGTAACAGGTCAACTTTACATTTGTACTGAATATAAATGTTTTACGTTTACCTCAGTTATTAAAAGGTCATTTTCACTGACAAAGGATCTGCATTTATTAACTCAAGCTTAATAGCATGAATGGATATGAAGAAATTGTTTTCCTTTGTTTCTGGTTTTTAATGGAAAATGGCCCAAAGACAATCATACACCGTGGTTTTCTTTATTTATGAAAACTGAGCCAAAAGAAGAAATAAAGACGGCTTTGTTTTGTTTTTCCTGCTGCATTTAAGGGAATTAAAAAAAAAAAAAAAAGATAATTTGATTAGAAATTTGATTTTAAAAAGGATAATTTGTTGAATAAAAATATTGATTTAAAAAAAATCTCTTTTATTACCTTGCAACTTTTACAATATTTAACAAACAATTAAGGGAATTATTTTTAGTAGTAGATTGCTTATAGCCTAAATAATAAATCTTAAATATTGCCTTTAGCTTCTCCAGACCCTTTCACATCTGGACCTGCCAGTTCTGGTATTCTATGGTAAATGCCAATCAGGCTCCATTGTGCCGGGCAGTGAGCACAGCACCCACTAGAGGACGCTGGGCCTTCAGCCCCCCCCCCCCCCCTCATGAAGTCTGTGTCTGATTGTTTGCTCAGAGACATTCACACCAGCAGCTGCTGGAGGTCATGTTGTAGCTCTGCAGTGCTCATCCTGTTCCTCCTGCACAAAGGAGCATATCCTGGTCCTGCTGATGGGTTAAAGACCTTCTCCTGTCCAGCTCTCCTACAGTAACTGTCTGTCTCCTGGAGTCTCCTCCATGCTCTGAGACTGTGCTGGGAGACACAGCAAACCTGCCAATGGCACGTATTGATGTGCCATCCTGGAGGAGTTGGACTACCTGTGCAGCCTCTGTAGGGTCCAGGTATGACCTCATGCTACCAGCAGTGACCCTGACCCTAGCCAAATGCACAACTAGTGAAAACCAGAAAAGATGAGGAGGGGAAACTGTGAGTGTCCTCCACCTGTGAAACCATTCCTGTTTGGGGGTTTGGGGGGTGTCTCATTGTTGGTAATTTGATGAACACCCCCCCTCTGATACTTACTGACCTCATCAGTATCTCAGAGGTTTAAAGGACTTGATGCTGAACTCTGATTAAAGTATTCCTTTAATTTTTTTGAGCATATATATAAAAATTACAACTGACATCTAAAGTCAATTGAGTATCTTGAACTACTGGAACAGATTATTTCATTCTCTAAATTTTACTGAGCAGAGGCGACAACAGTAAACTTTTATCAACTTGTAAAAATAAAAACAAGCACATACCAAAAACGAAATGAGTAAAATCACATCAGACAACATATTACACGTGTGAGGACCATGACCCGTTTCTGACAGTCTGGAATATTTATTCCATATTCTTATTTTTTTAACAAATATTTAAAGGAATGTGTGCAAAATTACAGAAATGCAGAACGGAAGATCAAATCTGTTTCCATCACGTCAGTAACTCAAGTATCAGCAGTTTCAGTGAAAGTATTCCTAAAAAAATAAAATAAAATTCCAGTAGCTTTTTTAAAAACATGTTTAGTTTTTGTTTATAAACTCTGTCCAAAATAAGAGCATCACATTTTTTTTTTTTAAAATGTCAACTAATTTTATTTTTCTCACAAACTTCTGGCAGCTTGCAACACAACATTTAACACTTTACAGACACATAAAACTGTGCTGATGCATTTTATCTGTATATACACACGTGACAGTGACATGATCACATGACAGCGTATTTGTTCATTCATGTGCATACAAGCTGCTGAGGACAACATGCAGGATTAGTCCGTGAGGCTGCAAAGTTGCATCACTGAGCAGTTCAGGGTTTGGTGATGTGAACTTCACTGGTGCCATTCCCATTGGTGGTCGTGGTGATGATGTACTGCGTGGTAGCTTGCTGATTCGCCGGCTGCTGCTCCAGGTGTTCGGTGTGGGTCTGGGTTGCGCTCTGAGGAACGGTCTGTTTGGTCTCGAGCTCGGTCTGACCCTCAGAGATCACGTAGTGTGTCTGTAAGGATGGCGTCATGTGAAGTTACACAACAAGCTTTTAACCGTAAACTGTGAAGAATGCCTCTTTTTAAATGTCAGACTGAGCAACACTTTATAGTATGAAGCACTGAATATGAACACATGATGTGCTGGCTGTGCAACACACAGCCAAGCATTCACTCACCGTTTTCACCTGGTTGCTGCTGACTCCGGATACAGGAGTACTAGCCTCAGCTATCACGTACTGTGCATGAGGTAGTGTCATCATCTGGATCTCAGATGCTGGAAGAACAAGTTAATGTATAATTCTGACTGTAATCAGAGCGCAGAGCCATCAAAACATACAGGGGGTGAGTGGATATGGGAGGGGTACGGCACTTACGGTAGCCTCGGTAGTTCCAGTTCCCGGGGATGTAAGCATGCTGCACCGTCCCCTGCTGCTGGGTGCTGCCGGCCTGGAGGGTGTGGCTCTGGGCTAAAGTGACCGGAGTCAGCTGGGCAGGGCTCAGCTCCTGACTAGTCTGCTGGGAGGTGGGGCTCAGAGGCTGGCTGGTAACCTGAAAGAGGAAGGAGGGTTTCACCAACACGCAGGAAGAACTCTCTGACTTCTCTAATAGGCTAACGTTTCAAAAGCACATTAACTCTGTACTCTTCCTCAAAGCTGTCCTCAGAGTCCGTGTGGGTTTACCTGGGTGGCACCTTGTCCAGAGCCCGAGGGCTCAGTAACCTGAATGTGTTGCACCTGGATGGGATGCTGACTGTAGCCATGAGGGTCGTGTAGCTGGTTCACATCTACTGTTGGGTGCTGGGAATGTGGGGAGGAAGCCTGGAAACACAAGGTAAATATTACTGATACATAACCGATAAACACTATTTAACTCGTATACTTTCACATCCAGGGAGTGAAGGGCACTTTAAAAATACGTGATGACAAAGCTGCAACCCAAAGCAGTCATTTCCCAGAAGCTGCTGGTTATTTTCAGCTGTAATTACAAACTCAAACACCACAAAGGAGGCAACAAAAGCTTCAGAATTGCTGGTCTGAACCCTTAAATCAACAAGTTCGATTTAATTAGATGATGAGAGAAAAGGCTTCTTTTCATCAGCCTCGTTTCTGGAACCGGACCCAAGCTTACACCAGGACGTTGGCACTTCATGGAACAACTGCATCTGTGAGGCAGAAGACTGTAGAGACGATCCAAGCCTGCATAAAGTTTTCAAAACTATGGAGGTTGGATTTGTATTCTTACCGGCGCTACCTGGACCACCTGCAGCTGAATGTGCTGGGGCTGGGACAGGCTACCTCCTGCCTGAGACACAGGGATGTACTGGATCCTCTGGTAATCCCCCTGCGCTGGTCTGTAGTCTGTAGTTAGTGTTTGAGAAAGTTCTGTCATGGCCTGGGTCAGCAGATCTGTGGTCTGTGAAGAAAAGCATTTATCCATGTTAGGCCATGTTCTCATTAATGCTAATTCTCTGCTCTTTCCTTTTCTTACCACTACAGCCTCGGCCGTGGTGCCGTCTGCACTGATGACCGCAGGAGCACTGCTGATCACAGCTGTGGTTAACGGAGCCGGGATGGTGTTGGCCAGCTGAGCAAACTCTGGATGCTTTTTCCTGATGTGTTGGACCATCTTAGTCTAAGAAATAAAACAACACGTTACTGTGATTACTAGAAACAATCTGAATTATAACAGATGTCCTCTCTGATCAAACTTACCTTGCTGCTGTACTGTTTGGAGCAGTGTGGACAGCAGACTGGTGCAGTAGCAATGGTACCAGTCAGCTGCGTGTGGGTGCTCAACATGGGGTCCGGCTCACCGGGAGCAGCCGGGCGTAACTTACGGATGCTGGGAGGCAGCTCTGCCCCCGGGTGGTTTTTCAGTATGTGAGCTTTTCTCTTACTGGCACTCTTGTACACCTGCAGAGATCAGGTGTGCTATCATTAGATCGATGAAGGGCCCTTTCACACCGTGGGAATCGGTACAACTGCCATTTATTCTCAGTTCCAACAATGGCAGTACACAGGGCTATTTAAGGGCTGCCGCTCCAATTAGCACTTATGGAGAAATGACACCTAGGTGGATGCACAAATTTGCTATGAAGTTGTTTTAGTTGTTGCCTCCCATGGCAACAAAGTTGCCAAACGTATTAGACGTGTAACCAAAAATCAGAACAGAAATCTCCTGTGACAGTGAGAGGAGTTCATGGGCTTTCTTTAGTTTACCCAAGTTTACCAAACCTTCAATTATAGTGTTTTTGGTTTAAAAACTGTAATAATGTAACACTTTGAGATGGAACTCCTGCCCTGTGACAGCTCGGACAGGATCCAGTCCCTCTGGGTTGGATGGATAATGGACTGTACATCAAAATAAACCAATGAGTCCAGCCCCAAACTCCCTGTGGGCAGAATGGGGGGGTGAACAAACCTTGTCACAGTACTGGCAGAAGTAGTCCCTGTTGGGCTTGATGATTGGCAGCGTTAGCTCAGGCACGTCATCAATACGCATCTCTGGATGACGCTTGGACAAATGATTAACCTGTAACCAGAAGAAGAGTGAAGAGCGCTGGAATTCAACATGAAGTTAAAGCTCTCGCTTTGAGTCGCAGCTCACCAGCATTCCTCTGCGTCTGAATCCCATCATGCACACTCTGCATTTGAACATGAAGCTCTCGAAGTCGGTGGTGGGGACCTTTAGCTTGAGGGTTTTGGAGCGGTGGATCCGGTCGGCCTTCTTGGCTTCTCTGTCGGGATTGTGCATCCGCTGCATGTGCTCTCGCAGCTTATCTTTTCTCTTCATGTCACAAGAAAATCTCAGATTAGAACTTGCATAAAGTAATGTTATAAAGGGTTACTGCTCAGTGCGGTTCCTGTCCACCGTACCTTGAATTGTTTGCCACATGTTGAGCACAGGAAGTCCTTGCGGTCAGAGTGGCGCAACATGTGCAAGCGCAGCTTGTCTGGCCGGCAGAAGGCCTTTTCACAGTCTGGGCACTGGAAATTCTTCTCTGAATGGAAGCAGCGGATGTGCTTCTTCACCTAAAGAAAGGAATATTTTGTGGTCTGGAACTGAGAATACGAAGTATTTACACCGTCTACAAACCTCACAACAATATTAGAGGGTTCAGTCACAGATACATCAGAGTGATGGGCTCAGAAAACCAGCTAAATGCCTGATTAGAAGGCTGAAGAGGCTGCTAACTGAAGAACATATTTATTTAGAGCCACTTCTAAGGAGAAAAGAAATTGAGACCATTTTAGTGGCTTAATTCACATAATCTTTCTTCAGCAAACCACAGGCATGCGAGTAGGTATGAGGTGTGATCTGAAACAAAAAGCTGCAGTTTAACTTTGTTCTGTCTGCAGCATCACCCACTCTGGGTGGGTTTGTATCATTTCCTGAAAGTCTCATTCTAACAGCTCACAGAAAGGAACAAACACAGTCTTAACTAACCTGGATGAAGTCACTAAACGTCTTCTTGCAGGTAGGACAAGTAAAGCAGCCGTCCACAGCGTGCACGCCTACGTGGTCTTTGAGCAGGTCCAGCCTATCAAACGTTTCTGGGCACAGGAGACAAGCGTAGGAGCGATTCTCTGTGTGCACCAGGAGATGGTCCTCCAGTGCCGAGTCAGTCGTGAAGCTCTTGCTGCAAATGTGGCAGGAAAAGGTGTAGGCATCCCGCCCGTGGACCCGCAGGTGCTGTTCCAGCTTGTCTTTATCTCGGAAGGCCTTGCCACAGTGGGTGCATTTAAAAGGACGGAAACTCTTCCTGATGAAAAGGTGCTGCAGCGCTGCATTCTGAGATGCAAAGCAGAGAGACAGCTACTCGCAGGTACCCCAAAAATGTTTTATTAAATCAGCTAAGACACAGGAAGAGGCTGACAGATGCAGCGCAGTGTGCCAGAGGGAGACATATCCTGAGAAAAACATTCAAACTCTGGAAAATGACAAAAGAAGCCCTTGAACCGTGTGTTTTTCTGCCATCCCCCAGGTTCCACCTACCTGCACATCCATCTGTGAGGGAAGCAGGCATTGAGGAAGAGAGACACACCGTTGTAAAGCAAGGCATGGCCGCTATGACACCAAACAAGCTAACATCAAAAAATAAATGTTGCTTTTAAGCAGGCAGAAGGTCTCCAGTTTTACCCGTATTCTCTTGGCACGACGCATGTCCTGTGATGACAGATGAGCATCTGATTGGACGCTCTGTGCCGGATCCTCCTTTAGTGGGACAGGCAGGTCTGTGCTGGGGGGCGGCGCTGCAGACTCTGGGACTGGTTCCCCAGCAGGAGGTATAAGCTGGCTCTCTGCCTCAGTCCCCACCTCCCCCTCGGGCTCCATCTCCACCACCTTGAGCCCATTCTGAGCTCCCTCTGCACACTCTTCCACCGGCTTCTCCGTCAATTCAAGCATTTCCTAATAAAAAGATGAAGGCCATGATTCTTCTACTCAGTATTTCTCACTAATCTCATGATTTGATAAGTTAGTATTTTTTACTTTTACTTTGCTGTCAGTCAAAGGTGCAAACAAGTTTCGTCTCATCAAACTCGCATTTTATGCAAATAACTGTTTCATAATAGCTTAATCTGCCAGTTTTCAAAGAATCACTTTGTCTTTGAAATGTCTCAAATTGATGTTAAATCTCAGTAAGTGGTGTAAATGTTCCACTTACCGCCGTCTTCTCTCCAGCAGTGTCTGCTGGTGGATCCAAACGTATAAATTTGGGTGGGCGTCCGGGTCTTCTTCCTGTCCCGAACCTCTTCCGGCCTCTTCCTCGGCCCCGGCCTCTGGATCTGAGCGATGACAGCGAAAGTGAAGAAGACATCTGGGCTGAATGCGGCAGAAACAAAAAGGGGCAGTATGAGCTGAGGAGATAAAAAAATAGTTTTACCTGGTAACAGAGTTTAATTTGTCATCGTGCATGTTGAGATGTTGCTGCAGCTGCTCAGAGCTCACGAAGCGACGGTTACACTCGTAACAAGGCCAGTTCTTCTCCTGCTCCCGCAGCACTGCACAAACAGGAGAAGGTGAGGAGCAGCTGCAGTGGTTTTAATGGGACACTTCCCATTAACATTAGCAGGGCTGAGGCGTGGTGTCACTATTACTACGAAAAGTAAGGATGGAGTGCTGAGACTCACCTTTTCGCTCTTCTTCTGTAACATCATGAATTTTTTGATTTACAAACTCTGCATAAGATGCTGCATACCAGACCTGCAGAGGGAAATCTCATTAAAAGGATGAACTCCTGGTTCATTCAGATTTGCTTCTTTCTTTGTACTGAGTCGCTCTCCGGTAGTTTTGGTTAGTGGCCTCTTGAAAAGGTTTCATTAAACTAAAACAAAGTGATTCTGCACCGCACTGACCTTCAGCTCCTGCTTGGGTTGGATATTCTTGATGGTTGTGTAAAATATGTCTGAGCCGTACTGATAGGCCACCAAGTTCTGCTCCAGGTGATTCTGAGCAGGTCTCACAAACATCATCCAGTTACAGCTGTCCTCATCAGAAAGGTCCAACCACATGTCGGACTTCTCTCCGTCCTTCTCTGCATCCAGCAGACACACCTACGTTTAAAAAAAAAAAAAAATCACCAATCCAGGTTAAATCTCCGCAGAGCTGCTCGTACACACGTAAAAACTTCAGCTATTTTATTCATTATTGTTTTCTTCAAACAAACACTGCAATAAAAAGTACAACTAGAATTTTTTAGTAAAGAAATCAGTGCTGTGCAGCCATTACTTACTTTCAAGTGGATGTAGTGGTCCTGCAGTTCGCTCTGTGGAACCAGCGGCCCCTCCACAGGGCCGAACTGTGTGCGTTTTGGGATGCGTCTCTTAGAAAACACCCCGCCCAAAAAGCGGTCGACGTAGAGGACCAGAGGCAGACTGGCTCTCGCCTTGGACATCACCGGCCGGTTGGGGATGGGGTGGAGAGGACCGTGCTTCAGACAAACTGAGGAGTTTGCAATATTACACTCCTCGCACCCTGACAGGCCACAAAAAGGACAAAGTGATGAAGCAGAAGCTCCACAGCAGGTCCAAAAAGAAAACCTACTGAGGACACTCACGGTCCCTAAAATCTAAAAGGAAGAGCTGCATAAGGAGGAATAACCGTAACAACTGGGACTTCTACTACAAATACTTCACTCACAGAGGTTGTGTGGGTTAAACGATTGAGGCTGACGCGGCTCCCAGTCATCCAGCTCAGAGTCTTCATCCTCATCTTCATCTGAATCCTCGGTAGAGTCTGTGGCCCCAAGAGGACTAGTGGGAGGGTCTGCGATGTCACCCATGGAAGTGAGAGAATTGGACACAGAAAGCTGCTCCTGTGTGCGGATTTCAGAGCAACAACGTTCTTGGACGTTTTTACACAACATGTTAAAATAAATGATGAGTCTTCCAAAAAATGTAAAAACCAATCACATGGTTTAAAGTCAAGAAACCTTTATTTACCCTCTCTCTGTCTTTCATGCTGACATGAAAATGTAGATAATTCATCATGATATCAGATATCAAATATCTCAGTGTGGGAAAAAGACCGCATGTACCCGTAATAACCACTGATGGAATTACAAAACAATGTTTTTCCTCAAAATTGCCGATTGGAAAATGAAGCATATCATTGATGAGGCAGTTTGTGCTTGTGTTCCCCCTCTTTGTGCCAGTGTGACTGTTAAAAACAACAGCAGACAAGGCTGTTCACTTGTTTGGAAAGCTAGAGCTGCACACAGACAGTGTGTCCTCACCTGGGAAACTGGCTCCAGGATGGCTTGTGGAGCATCTGCTACATTACTGAGAACATGCAGATTGGCTGCATTCATGTTCTGCCCGCCTGGCAGGAGAACTGTGACCTATAAACAACATTTAGCTGCTTAATTATTCTGTGAAAACCATGTGGCATGCAGAGAGCGAGTAATATGACAATACCTGATAAACTCACCTGCTGAGTTGTACCATCCTGCTGAATGTAAGCCACTTGTGGCTGATCGGCAAATACGGTCTGAAAGAACAACGTGGTGAGTATGAACGCTGTGCAGTGAATAAAGTTGTCAGCACAGGTGTGCAGGCCTCAGTCCATCCCCCGTCTAAAACCATGCTCCTCACCTTTCAGTTTAAGCAGCTCTTAGATGGGAATATCTGTCCAAACTGAGACCACAGAGCCGAAAAAAAAAGTGTCTGAATCTGAGCATTTAAAGCAGTCTGCAGACTCTTCGGGCTCACGGGGAGTACTTGCACATAAACTAACCTCATTATTGAAACTTTGGCCATATTTAATATGAGCACCTGCCCCTGGAGCAGCATATACACCGATCAGGCCTAACATTGGGACCACTGATCATCCCTTCATCACGGCACTGGTGATGAAGCCTCATGAAGCTTCAAAGCATCCGACTGGTTCAAATAAAGGTTCATTTGAGGCTTTATGTGCACACAACCCCCCGCTGGCCAAAACCTTTATTACCATTTCAGCTGTGACGGCCTCACCACTGTCAGCATGGGAATAATCACTGCCAAGAATCCAAATAAATACACCGTAACTTGAGTTTGTGTGGTTCATTCATTCGTCCGGTCCCACTAAAGCAGTCCCAGCAGGTAAAACACCGGTAACTACCACAGATTTACGGCACCATCCACAACCAGTCTGTGCAACCAGCTCAAGTTCAAACCCCGCAGCCCTGCCAGTATAACCAATATAACCAGTATCTGCTGTGTTGGCCTGATTCATTCTGATTTAGTCTGAAGCTGAACATGTTTCCTGTTTGCTCTGGACTATGATGGGCCAGCTGGAACCGAATATAAAATTTGATTACGTGAACAGGACCTATCAGCAGTCACTGACAGGTCACTAAACTGTGAGCTAATTTTTTTGGTCTAAATAACTATTTCTTAATATTATTACGAGTAAATGGTATTTCCTTTCTATTTATTTATTTATTATTTGTGTTTAATTTATAATGTATGTATGTTGTCATTTATTTATAGATTTTTTTTTATATTTTTAAACAGATTGGAGAAATGCACCAGATTTGAAGGTGTCCACTGTTGTGTAAGTGCAGTAAATGCAGCTGGTTTACGAAGTCAGAGAATAATCGTGTTAAAATTCGTGATTACAGTTTTTTCCATAATGGAGCAGCCCTGCAGCAGGACACGACATGTTCATGTTGAAACTGTTGCAGCGTTTTCCAGAGATGGTGACTTCATTATTATTATTATTAAGATATAACATTTTCTCCACTGTGCTTGGACTCAGTCTGCCCCCCCGCCTTCAGAGAAAACCCTTTGACGTGACACTGAGGAGATTCATCGTGCTTTCATAAATCACATCAACGCGCAAACCAGCAGGGCTTCAGACGTCACCGGTGACGTCGCTCGCCCTCAGTGAAGAAAGCCTCGATACGCGCTTCATAAATGACTTCCTGGATTTCTCGACACGTGCTCTGAAGCCTCGGCACAGCAGTCCCATCAGTGCATGGCACCTGTTAGTGGGTGGGATCTATCAGGGATCAGGTGAAGGTTTTGTCCTCAGAGTTGATGTTAGAAGCAGGAAAAATGAGCAGCGCGAGGATCTGAGCGAGTTCGACAAGAACCAAACTGTGATGGTGGACGACTGGGTCAGAGCATCTCCAACCCTGCAGCTCCTGTGGGGTGTTCCTGGTCTGCAGAGGTCAGCATCTATCAACAGTGATCCAAAGAAGGAACAGTGGTGAACCTTTAACAGGGTCTTGAGCGGCCAAGGCTCACTGATGCACGCGGGGAGGAAAGGTTGGTCCGTGTGGTTCGATCCAACAGACGAGGCTCTGTACTGGTTCTCATAGAAAGCAGTCAGAGGACACAGGGCATCACAGTTTGTTGTGTATGGGGCTGCAGACCAGTCAGGGTGCCCATGCTGTTCACTGCTTAATGCACCAACAACAGGCAGGTGAGCATCAGAACTGAACCACGGAGCAATGGAAGAAGGTGGCCTGGACTGATGAATCGTTTTCTGGCTGAGTGCATGTGCGTCGCTTACCTGACGAGAACCTGGCACCAGGATGCACTATGGGAAGAAGGCGAGCCGGGGCAATGTTCTGCTGGGAGACCTTGGGTCCTGCCATCCATGTGGATGTTACTTTGACACGTACCACCTACCTAAGCATTGTTGCAGACCATCTACACCCTTTCATGGAGACAGTATTCCCTGTGGCCTCTTTCAGCAGGATAATGCACCCTGCCACAAAGCAATCATGGTTCAGGAATGGTTTGAGGAGCACAGCAATGAGTCTGAGATGCTGACTTGACCTCCAAATTCCCCAGATCTCAATCCAACCAAGCATCTGTGGGGAGATATGCTGGTGCTGGACAAACCAGCCCTGATCCATGGAGGCCCCACTGCACAGCTTCCAGGACTTAAAGTATCTGTTGGTAGCTTCTTGGTGCAGATACCACAGCACACCTTCAGGGGTCTACTTGAGTCCATGCCTCAACAGGTCAGGGCTGGTTGGCAGCAAAAGTGGGACCAGCACAGTATTAGAGGCAGGTGGTCATAATGTTGTGCCTGATCAGTGTATGTGAAAGAAAATATTTCCCCTTTAGTACTTATTTTTGGAAACTGTCATATAGGTGACCAAGAATGCCCCTCATATAAAACGGGGCCTAGTTTACACATAACACTTTGTGTCCGGTCTGTACTGAACACCAAACAGCAGCTGCCTATCAGGGCCCGTCGTTCTGCTTACAGGTGACATCTACACGCCCAAAATGTCAGATAAAAATATCTCTCCTCTGAATAAGATCCCAACTTACCTGAGTGCCATCTGCAGGGTGTATGTAGACCAGTGTGTGCTCCGCAGATTCCACTGAGGTATAGGAGCTTCCATCTGCTGTATAAACCACCTGCTGCTGTCCCCTGTCCGCCTGATCTCCACTGTACACTATCTGGGCCACTGTGCCACCGTCAAAATGCACCTGCAACATGTGCACACGTAACACAAAAGCTTTGAGCCATCTGCAACATGACTGCATCTGTTTTGGTGGGTATGGAACAGGAGTCTGGGTCGCTCTTTCCTATAAAGGTGAATTTAGGATTTAGCAGCCAGTAGAGCGCCAGCTGACAGAGGTAGGCGTGTACAAAAGACCAATTATTAACACGTTTAAATTATGATCATTAAACATGTTGCATCTTTTCAGTGCTCATGACTCAACTGAAGCTGTTCAAACAAGTCAAACAAGACGATGGACCTGTGTGCCGCTGTTTGAGTCACTGTTCACAGTCTGACTCCACACTGCTGAGGGCTCCTGCTTGGTCTCCATGGCAGCACTGTGCCAGGCCTTTCACCTCAATGATAACTTCCCTCCTAAGACAGCCAGGGTGCCTGCAATGCACAGACATAAGAGGATTCATTGGATTTTAATTAGAAAGCTCCAACACGATGATAAAACGGGACAATCTCGGGTCACTGGTGGTTTTGACGTTATCAAATCATGGACTAGCATTCAGATTTTTCTCTACAGAAATGTCGAGTTTCTTGGGAAAATGTATGAATGGTTGCATATACTGTCACACCTTCATCCATGTCATGTTATATGCTGGACTTGTCTTTGTGCTGGAAGCTGTGAAGCTGCAACACTGAGGCGCTGCAGCAGCCACCTCTGAGCTACATGACACCAAATTCAGAGCCACATGCCATTTGAAGCAGAAATTTTGGCTCTCCAGACAGTTTCGCTCGGCTGACATGCCAGCCTAAATACGGGCGGCATGTCTCTTCACGCACAGAGCGCAAACACAGGACTCTCAGCGGGGGTACGAGGGAAAAGGCGGTTTGCCGGCGAGGCCGCCCGGAAAACGGCGTCTAAATGCAACCGCACGTCGGTACAAAAACCACGGTGAAAATTCACGACTCTGTAAACTCATTCAGAAATCTAGTTGGTATAATCAATATTAGATTCAATTCCCCCCTATTTTAACCCCGCAGGTTCTCGGTCCCAACCGGACCATACCACAAAAACCAGCGCCGTAGAAACCCGGGCATTTACTGCACCGCTGCATTAGCATTACGGCCATATAGTCCCAATGTAAGGCCGCACTTTGAGACAAACATAACTTGTCAGGCTGAATGACGCGGGCCGCATTTTGCAATTTTTAACTACAGTGGTTTAGAAGCACTAAAGGCCTGAATTATTTGGGTAGACCCACCCGTCCCCCATTTCTAGTTGAGTCCAGCCCTTCAAGTCTACCGTGAACAAGGAAGAACAGGCTCCATTTTGGGTGGGACTAACAACAACGGCTACATCCGAAGAGACCTTCAGAAAAAAATATATATATATATATTGTACCGATTTAGCTACGCATAAACAATCCGCACATTTAATGTACAGTAACACAGAGACTGCGGAGCAGTCAAGCTACAGAACGAGTCGTTAATCAGTCCCGGGTTTTCTTTGATTTTCTGGAAAACGTACAAGTTGTTCTTACCTCAGAATGGTAGCTGCAGAGATGGCTGCATTGCATATATTAACATAATCTGCCTGGCAACACGCAGGAGCGTGGTTTCTGATTGGCAGTTATTTACTTATGGACAGAGCTGCATGCTAGTTTGAGACGTTATTTTAACTAAGCGAGTTCTTTATTCGGGGGACACAGACAATATTTTAAAATAGACAATGATGTTATCGTTTGTTTCTTTAATTCTCGTTATAACGCTTCCGTTTTTGCAGCACATTTACAGCCAATCAAAAAAAATGTATACCCTGTGGTCGTCCAATTGAATGTAACCTTTTGTCCGTAGAGGCGATTGCAGCTCTTTCTACGTTTTACCACAGCCATATGCAGCACCTTCTGTTAAATCTCTATTATTTCTACTTCTTTAAAAAAAAAAATTTATTTCTTTTAAAGGGTGGAGTTCAGAGACGACGATTGACCTAAATACAACCGGAATCAGGACCAATCAGTTCCTAGTATTTACTTCCGGTAAATATTTTCAAAATAGAGTCAACAAACAGCGTATCTGGCCAAAACAGTAGTCACCTGGTAAATTCATCTTTTTTCAATAACATTATGGCGTTAAATGCTAGTAATTAGTTTAAGACAATTCTGTTTCTTCCTTTGTGGTTGCTAATTGTCTGAGTGTGTTTTGAAGGTGATTACCGGAACAATAACGTTGCTCCCTTTCACTCCTGGCAGCTGGTTTTCATGTACAAAATTCAGCTAAATGCCCTTAAAAAGACTGGAAAAAAATTTCCATAAATACACAAACAACTAAATAAGAGGGCAATCCATAAAGTCAACACAAACAAATTCTTTAATCACAACAGTATCCCAAAGAGAAAAAAAAAAAAAAAAAAGATATCTCTTTTAATACAGAAGTGGAATTTTCACGTTTATTCCAGCATGAAACTGCTGGGTTTATAATCATTAAAGTTTGCCACCCTCAAAAAATAAGGCTACAGTTGCTGCTCTGACTGCTGTAAAAAGATCTACCATCACCTCTGCCAAGTCCAGTATTAACTCTGCGATCATTAATTCTTGCTCCTCAGTCTACTCTCAGTCACCCATCATGACAGTGAACATGTCTGTCAGATATCTTATTTTATTAGTTATATCCTGTTTGCTTAAGAAGCCATTCAGGGTGTTTTGAGTGTTTTAACACAAGAGCCTCTTTAACTGTGAAATACAAGAAGTTTGGAAGATCTTGGGCTCTTCCTACTGGAGCAAGCAAGGATATGAGCAAGATTGTCAGGGAGGCCACCAAAAACCCAATGGTTCCTCTTACAGAACTTAATAAGTTTGCCAGAAATGCAAATATTTGCATTTGCCTTTATGGTAGAGCAGCTACACAGGATCGACTCTAACAGACACATGAAATCCTGCTTTGAGTGTTTAGGAGAGCATTTAAATGACTCTTAAAATACTGAGGGAAAAAATCTCTTACCTAAAAAATGAAAAGCAGCTGTCTGCTCATTGTAAAGCATGGTGATTGCAGCATTGTAGGAGTGCTTTGCAGCACAGTGGCAGGGAAACTGGCCAGAAATGAGAGAAAGGAAAATGCAGCCAAATGCAGAGAGGTCCTTGAATAAAACCTGTCACAAAGTGCAGGTGACCTGAGACCAGAGCAGTGATTTCCCCTCCAGTGCAGAAATGATCTGAAGCAAACAACTTCAGGACAAGTCTCTGACTGTCTTCAGGTGACTCTGCCAAAGCCCAGACTCCACAGACTATCTGCAGACAGACCTGAAGATGCTCCTCATGGAGCCTGAGAGAATCTACCAGGAAGAATGAGATATGCCATTTGAATCGTACTGTGCAAATCTTGTAGAGACTTACCCAGGAAGTTGTAATGGCTGCTAAACTGGCTTTACTGTATCATGAGTCTGATTATAGCTGACATAACGTCCATAACACAAGCCCACTAGATCTCACTGACTGAAGCTAATGCCTCTATGGTGAGTAAATACTTAACTGGGGAAGCTGACAGCTCTCTGTGAGTTTAGTTACTTCATACTGAATCAATTCATTGCACCTCTAATATTTAAATGTTCAAGTCAGGTTGGAGTTTGATGCTTGGAATTAATTCACAGCTACAAAAGCCTCTGGGAGAAAAATACTGAAGACCTTCAGATAAATAAAATCATTAATAATTAGCACTGCATTCCAGTCTGTTTGTTTTATGTATTCAAAACAAAGTTTTTCTTAAATAAATAATAATAATAAAAAACAAAGTAAAACATTATTTTCTACATTCTCACTGGACTATATTAACCGGGGAGCCAAAACAGGAAATTAATTCTCTGCTCTGTTTTTTCTGGATGTGTTTTTCCTCAGGTATCTGGGGATCAAACTGACACACACCAAAATGAGTCTAAATGTATGCAAATTAGAACTGCTCTGACACGTCTAACAACTGATGTTATAAAAATTAATAACCAATCCGTGCATGCTGCCTGCAGCGAAAATCAAATTTACATGATGCTTTTTTTCCATCAGAGAAAAACAGAACTGACACTAGGAGACAAAATCAAATCACAAAAGGCCAAAGCTGCGTGTGTGTGTGTGTGTGTGTGTGTGTGTGTGTTTATAATTATCCTATTTAAACAACCAACTGAACAAAGAAAATGAAATTCCCATCTGTGATTTTATCTTCAAAACTGAAAGATGCTGTTCAGATCAACTGCAGTCTTGACAGGATCCATCAATAATATTTGCTGTTTCTAAACTATAAACAAGACTAAGATTGATATATTTTTGTGAAACATGCTTTTCTGTGAATGTGCTGTTCTCAGCTAACAACCAGAATAATTTTCTGTGGGTCAGGGTCAGGGTCAGGGTTAGGGAACATTGTGGAACGACCATGTGGAGGTCTGGATGTCTCTGGAGACGTTCCCCCTGAAAGCACCGAACGTCTCCAGAGACATCCAGACCTCCACATGGACTGTTTATTTGTTTATTGTAGTATAACTATTTTTCTTACATATGGAGCTGAATGCTTCCATCACTGGTGATCTTTGCTACTGTAATGTGTTGTTTCTTAAGACAAGTACCATCCAGAGGTTTAATTTATGCCAGGGGGCACGTGAAAAACAGGGCCTGTTGTGGAGGGCAGCACCAGCAAGCTTAGCTCAGTTCTGCTCAGTGTTAATTGGATCTTTTAATAAGCTTATTGGTCCCGCCCTCCACGGCACTCACAGTTTCTCATGTGGCCCCCTGGGGAAAATTAATACCCCTCCTCTGATTTATGGATTAAAGTAACCCAAATAAAACATGTGAAATGAACAACAGTGACATAAAGTGAGCATCTGTACTTTACCAGTGGTGACACTGTGCTTACATCCAAGTGCTTATAATTTACTTTTCATAGTTTGTATTCTGTTATTGTCTCTCTGTGCCCTCCTTTTTCCCCCTCACCCACCGGCTGCAGTAGATCACCGCCCCTCGTTCGCCCTGGTTCTGCCGGAGGACTCTTCCTGTTAAAGGGAAGTTCTTCCTCACTGCTGTCGCCGAGCGTCTGATTGTCTTTACCTTATATTATGAAGTGCCTTGAGGTAACAGTGGTTGTGAATTGGAACTATCTAAAAAATGATGATAAAATGATCAAATCATTGGCATCAGTGTGTCAGTGTGAACCCTTTAATGCGCTGAGTAAGTGTTCCAGCACATTACAGCAAAAACAGTGTTCAGCAGTGTGTTAATTATCCTTGTATAGATCTGCTACTATTAAAATGATAATATTAATTGTATTTTGTCTACTAAAGTACATGCATCATGTTTTAAATATTGTATTCAGATCGAATATGAAGCAGCTGTGCTCCACATTTATGGTGCAGTTATAGGGATGCAAAAGTGAAAGAGGTTCAGATGGGATACATTCAGGATTCTGCTCAAGCTTCCAGGATGGATAAAGTACAAGCCAGATGATTATGACCAGTAATTTTCCTGCCTTTCATGCTGTGCTCGTGAATAAATGTATTTTTATTCAAATGTAGTCATAACAGCTTTGTTTACAGAGAGGTTGGCACTAAAGCTTTGTCGCGCTGGACCTCACTGTCTGAAATAAAGTTTGTCTTTAAGAAGAATAAATCTGAAGCCGCAGCTTACTACAAATAAATGTAGTGAAACATATGTCACAATAACAGGAATCCCACTATTGTGCGTCAGCTGTCGATTCTGATGTACTTTCTGTTAGGGGTGGATGGTGAGTGCGCGCCGGCCGCCTGGTGATGGCGCAGTGCGCACCGCTCCGGATCAGACGAGCCAGGGGAGGGAGGAGGCAGCAGAGGCAGACCAGCCGCGCCACAGACACGCAGTCCACATTTCCAGAGGAGCGCGACACTCGGGCCCCCTCCAACATTTTCTGTCGAGCTCGGGTAACAAAACAAGCGGAGCAGGACTCGTGTCGTTCTCCGGGCTTTGATTGTTCCCTGGACTTGATTTGCTCTTCATTCTCTCGGAGGTCACCTTACAGAAACAGCTCTCGGGATAGAAGTTATTTACAGTAGCAGAACCCGAGATCCTGGAAGATGGGTTCGGTCCCAGCGATATCCGTCCTTATTTTGGGCATTGTGGTTCCAGCGCTGGCCGGCTACATTGAGGTACGTGACAAGAAATGTTTCTGGATTTATTGCGAAGGCCTACCAGGTTAGTGTGAGATCCAAAGACCAGCGTGGGTGCTTCGGGGGAAAGCAGATTATTTTGTTGCGTCCTCACATGAGGCGCTCACGGCTGAGCTTTCCTAACCAGTGCTCTCTGTTACCCTGATGTCAGATATACTGAAGACTTTAACTGCCACACTGAGATTCCCACAGGTCGGTGCAGCAGTGATCAAAGGCTTTATGAAATGTACGTTACTGCTTTTGTATAGTTTCAGACGCTGTCCGTGTGTTCGCACACAATAAAACTGCTAAAATATGAATCAGCTCACTGTCGGGTCATCCTGAGGCACTGATTGCAGCTTATTAGCGAGTGTGAGGCTCAAATGTCCGGGAAGGAGAATTAAAGCAGGATTTGGTGCAGAGATCAAACGAAAGACAACTGGTGCTTAGTCAGGCCTTCGGGGACACACAGGACCTCCGCACTGGATCACCGCCTGCTGCACATCATGCATGCACAGGCCAGATCATGGAAGAGGGAGTCATTTTACCTGTCAGGGTATTTAAACTGTAGCTTTTCCTGTGTCAACAGGATGCCCACCTTTTATAGCTGACCTCAGAGTTTTATTAGAGTCCATGATATATTTAGAAAAGCTGAAATACCTCTCAGCAGTTGATGGTCCTCTTGTGTAAGCACTCACACCTGCACACTTACATACACTGTGTCCTGTTTTTCTGCTGGCTCACAGGAACTGTGATGCCTGCAGTGTCAGATGTGTGTGTGTTTGTGTGTGTGTGTATGTGTGTGTGTGTGTCACTGGATAACAATGCACCCATTTTCACAGCAAACAGCCCCACCACCCTCCTCCCCCTCACAGGGTAAACACAAGTATTGCTGCTTACTGTTGAAGCGACCATGACGAAACATTTTCGCAGAGATGTCCTCCTGGCACTCGTATTTATCAGGGAATGTTTCTCTCTCCTGTATTTGTGACCAGAAGAACCCCTCAGCCATTTTGAGGCGGTGCTGTGTGTGGAAATGATGGTTATTATGTCCCCAACCAAATCTGTGCTGCTGCACTCTACAAAGACCTCTTCCCTCTGCAGTGATTGTCTCCTCAGTCAGCCTTTCTAACCACGCAGACGTGCTGGTCGATACAGGACAGACTCTCCTGAGATGATTAATGGATGAAATCAATGAATTTCCTGATCGGTTCAGAAATGTATGGAAGCTGCTGTGCATCTGGACTGTAAGGTGCATGCTGAGGATTCCTGTGGTTTAATCGATGGCTGTCCTGGAGGACGGGGCTCTTCTCTTTGTTGGATTCAACACTACATGGGCTGAATGTGGATGTTCATATCCATTGTTGCACCTGCCTGCTTTGTAAATACACTTTCATCATGAAAAAGAAGACAAAATCCAAACATCAGCTCACATCTTTAGTTCATTCAGGTCAAAGATTATATATTCACAAAGATGGGCTCTTTCTAAGAATCCAGCTGAACATTAAGGTGTCTCTAAACTGGCACAATAATGAAGTCGAGCTGTTTTTGGCTCTTTCCTCCATAAACATCAGTTGTTTGAAGCAAGAAGTCGTCTGCCTGCTTGTGCTGCTGTTTGTGCGTGGAGCTGCTGTGTGTGCAGATTGTGCCGTGTTAATGAGGTCGTGGACACACGGCTGAAGCAGAGATTTGCTCCAGTGGCCCTCGAGTTTCAGTTTATGAGCCAGTGACGGCTTTTCTCCCCCTCTCCTTCCAGTCTTCCTCATTTCTCTTCAGCCGTGATGCTCGTTTTTGTGTTTCGGGAGCAGCCCGCTGACTTCAGCTGTGTAAACACCTTTGTTTAGTCGGATACCTGTGAGAGTGTCAGATTGTGGGCTTTTGTTTCTCCAGCTGTGGGTCATCTGAGCGTCTCTGTACTGCACGCTTTGCAGCCTGCAGCGGTTTAAAAAAATGTTTTGTCCTGTTCATTTCAGATCCAAAAAGAAAACAACAACCAGGTGTTTTATTATAATTTCAGCCACTTGTGGTGAATTAGTCATGAACAGCTGCATGTTTTATGGAGGTAATTTGGAAATGAGGAGCAGGTTTTTCCCAGAGAGTTGCATCACACTGAGACATTTGCCGATACGGCTCCAACTAGATTAATAGAATACAGAATATCTGGAACAGCTTTTACATTCAGTACATGTTATTCTGACTTAAGCAAGCAGTGATTTCCACAGCACACACAGTGTAAAATGAAGTGTTATGCAACACCACATCACATTTTTGTGCCTGTCATAAAATAAAAATGTTGGTGTTTTCCTTCCAGCTGGCCTGTAGCATCAAATATATCAACATGTTTCTCAGCTGAAGGCAGGACTGAGCTCGTATGGGAGAGGCTGCAGTGATAACTCATGCTGGTAGAGTGACTTTGGCTAAAGTCTGTTTGCAAACATGCATTAGTCAGAACAGCCTTAGAGGAATGGACAGGCAGAGGTAATCAAGAGGAGATATGCTCAGCATACCCCACCCCACCACCACCACCACACACACACACACACACACACACACACACACACAAATGCCTGTGCTGCTGAGCTTATTGCTCTTTGGTTGCAGCAACATTTTTCCTTTCATCCGAAGGCTGTGTGCATGCACGCTGATATTAAAGTGTACTTTCAAGTGTGTATTTGCTCTGGATATAGGCTGATAGTGAACAATTGCATGTGAATGACCGCCCCCACTTGGCTGTGATTGTTGGGGCGGGAGCTATGGAGCTCTCAGTTAGCAGGCTTGAATGATTTCCTATGAAGGCCTTTTGTGCGTCCCTGAATAGCCTGAGACAACCCAGGGCGTCCTCACCACACAGAGGGGATTGAGATGCCGAGCAAAAATAAGGACAAGGCCTGTTGGCGATGTTTTAGCCTTGGAAGGAAAACCACAATCAGCAGCATTTTGATAATGATCTGTCAACAGAACAGAGTGGGAGGTGGAGTACAGTTAAAGCTTTCCATAGGCTGCTGCTTTTCTTTGTAAGCTGTGAAGTTTGCCTTCTTGACTTTGAGGTGAAGGCGGTGGCACGTGCTCCATCAGGAGAGCATCAGCGTCACCCGCCCTTGAATTTGTAGATTAGCACCTAAAACCTAGCTTTCAATTGTTGGGACAGCCCCGTATCCCAAGAATCCTCTTAGTGACAAGAAACACTGGGTGCTTGTAGATCTGCAAAGAGAACAGTACTAATCCCAGAAACCCGGCCCAGCACATGCTCACGCTCGCTCGTTTCCCTCACCCACTCAGTCAGACCCTCATTTCCACACCCTGCAGAGGCAAACCGACTTCAAAGTGGCACGGCAAACAGTGAGTCACCTGTGTGTGAGATCAGTGGCGTTTGCTCAACACCGAAGTCTGATCTGCGCTCCATGACTAACAGTAGGAAGGGATGTCTGATTGAATCTAAGCCCTTAATCTCAGTCCTTTCATTTCCTCATAGATACCTTCCTGCCACTCGGCTCATCTAGACTTTTCGGTCTCCGTCTGTCTCTCCGTCTTCCCTTTCACTGCCTTGGCGGATTCTTCCTCCGAGCTCATGCGTGTCTCCTGGAGTGATTCCATCGACAGACACGCTCTCGGCTCATCCCGGGGATTTAAATAGAGAGGCCTCATCAGGCGAGCCTTGTTCTCACGATGCCAGGCTTTGTCTCCCAGGCTCTGCGTGCGCCCTAATTATCCAACGTGAGCAGAGTTGTCTCTTTTTTTTTTTTTTGCAACTGGAAGTGTGTGTGTGTGTGTGTGTGTGTGTGTGTGTGTGTGTGTGTGTGTGTGTGTGTGTGTGTGTGTGTGTGTGTGTGTGCGCCCGGATCCTCATTACATATTTAGTCAGTTTTTCTCAGTGAGAGCTCCTGGGCAGCGGGCACTTGGCTCGGAGTCAGCGGGTCCAAATCAACACACCCATGGCTGCACATCACTTAAGTTGCATCAGGACCTCTGCCATATGTAGGGCAATCTGCACAGCCACAACAATCCACCCCATGTATATGCAGCCAAGGTGAACGCTGCTACACCTGAGTCTGTGTGTTCTCAACAATAGGCGGGCTCAGCACAGAGGTCAGGATGACAGGTTGTATGCCAGAGTGCTCAGGAATGCATAGCCTTAAGTCCAAAGGCCTCACTTTATTGTGCTGTGAACAGGCCTGCTGCTGTGATAGCACTGAAAGTAACTACACACTGGCTCAGCAGACAAACACGTCCCTTTTAATCCCTTTTAAAGGAGCTCTGCCATTTCAGACTTTATTGTTAATGTATTTTCTCTGTGACAAAGAGAAGGCAGTCAGTGCAGGTTGGATAAACCCTGTCACCCCCCCCCCCCCCCCCCCCCCCCCCCCACCTCGGTTTCAATGTGGGCTTGTGTGTGTTTGTGTCCCTGCAGCTTGGTGAGTCACTCTTGCTGCTTGAAATGTTCTTCCCATGAATAAAATATCTGGCGTGCTATCTATGAGTTACAGTGCACTCGTGTCTCTGCTTATGGCCCCACCTG
Organism: Archocentrus centrarchus; assembly: GCF_007364275.1. NCBI lineage: Eukaryota > Metazoa > Chordata > Actinopteri > Cichliformes > Cichlidae > Archocentrus > Archocentrus centrarchus. Next base: position 14,279,164 of record NC_044358.1, on the reverse strand, counting down.
TCTCACCCCGAGTCCCTGCTCGTCCATACGTGAGGAGGACTTTGTCTGCTGTCCCCTCCCCACCCTCCCGGTCTCACTCAGGTGTGTAAATCAGTGAGTCACATGCAGGCTTAGGCGAAGCCGGTGAAATGAAATCAAAGAATCGAGGAGCCAGTTTGGCTGAGTGCCAGGCACTGTTTCCTGCTGTTTGCATGTTCATCTGCATCACAACATGTAGAAGCATAAATTACTCACAGGCTCTTTTTCCTGTTTGAACGCTTCTTCAGCTCAATTTTGTCTCTCTTGACAAACAAGAGCCCTAAAATCAGACCTAGTTTTCCAAACTTCAGCCATAATTGATGTCTTTTCCTGGATGTTGTTTCTCATTTCTTTATTTGTGAGTGTGTGTGGGGGTGTCTTTCTGTTTTTGTATGTAGCTATATTTGTATCTCCATCATTATTTTCCGCTGTGTGTGCGTGCAGCGTGCTGGGAGGTCATACCTTTTGATGTGTTGTGCCTTGCTGTCACATTGGACTTGCTTTAGGGCGTGATGGGGGTGATCACAGCCTCAGTGCCTGTTCTTCAGTTGTTTTGGGGGGGCTGGGGTCCTGCTTCATTAGGGTCTGCTCTGAACTTAAGCTGCATGCCCGGGTATGAACACAGAGCCTTGTTTTGGTTGGTGAACGTGGAAAGGTGGTGCTGCTGTGGAGCTCTGTTTTTCTGAACACAAACGCTCCGCCCGCTGCCAGGGAAAACTGAGCAGCCCCCCCGTCCGTCCGTCTTCCTGCTTACTGAGCTTCCCAAGTGCTGCTTCCCACTTTGCCCCCATGCCTGGAGCAGAAATGGTATCACCCAAACTGAAACGAAGGACAGCGCCTTTTCTTTTTTTAAAGTTTATACTCTTTTTGTCCCCTCCTTCTCCAATGTGTGTGTGTGTGTGTGTGTGTGTGTGTGTGTGTGTGTGTGTGTGTGTGTGTGTGTGTGTGTGGAGATGAAAATGTCAGCATGGTAAGAGATAGAAGCATTGCAGTGTAACCACATACCCCCAGAGAGAGGCCTGCTGCCGCCGCCGTCACCGTCGCTGGTACTCGAGCTGTGTGACGGCCCTGTTAGCGCCGAGTCTGAAAAAGCATTTTCTCAAGGAGAAGGTGGCCAAGGACAAACAGCAGGGCTGCAGGATGGCCCCCCCAGGACTAAGATGTAACAAGGAGAGGTTGTACCCACAAAGGAGAAAAAGGAAAGCCTGAAGCATGGGAATTTTTCTTTTTCCTGTGATAGAATATAGATGGACACTTTTCCTTTGACCCCCCCACCCCACTGTAATCATACCTACCTTCAAGCTCTGTAATTCATTCTGTAATAGTCCCCCCCCCCATAATGGCAGTAAATGGAAAATGTTTGTGTGCTGTGGAATTTAACAGAGTTGGTTTGAGTGTGTCTGGAATGATGGAGCAAAGCAGTTTAGTGCCGTTTGGAAATAAAGGAAACTGATAGATGCACTAAAGAGTGAGACGTATGTAATTATTGTGACTCTGTAACTGAGAAAAGTCTGTTTGGCTGCATGTGAGGATTCTTTTCGATGGGTTTCCGTGTTTAAAAAGTGAGAACTCGTCTTTAAAATCTCATGTGCATCACGAGGGTCGTTCTGTCAGAGAAAAGCAGCAGATCCTCGTGTTGGTGAAGCTGTTTTTTTTTTAAAGGATGCAGTTAATATTCTGTTGGTAAGTTAATTAATCAGCAAATTGTTCCTGCACTGTACGGTCTCCTGAGCGTGCTCATTGCTGCTCACAGTGTGCATCACTGAGCATCGCTGAGATCCTGGTTGTAGGAGAATATTTAGCATTCTGCTCCTGACTTTCACCCACCCAGATCTGATATTAGCCAATCTTTGACCCTCTTATTATCCTTGTGGTTGTTCTCTTTTTAATCCTCTGTCTAATGACCAGTATAGGTTTCCATTATCTGTCATTATCAGCCCACTGGGACAGGACTCCTGAAGCAACAGTGACTGTGCATCCAGCCTTGAATTTAGAAGTGCTGTCAGGTCACAAGTTGAAGGACTTTCATTTGACATTATGTGTAAATTAAATTTTTTTGTTCGAGCCATTTTCATTTTCTGCATTCATGGCCTGAAATGGGCAGCTAATGAATGCTTCTGCTGCACCTCTATCAGCCATTTTGATCTGAGATAATCCCAATCAAGCACTCGAGAGAATTCCATTAGTTTGATGAGATATGAATATGGCTCCGAGCACAAATCTGAAATAGTCTGCTGTTTTCAGACAAACCCATTAAAACTCATTTGATCTTCTGCAGCTAATTATAGAGCCTGGTGAGCTGCTAGCTGCCTTCAGCAAACTCCACCTCCTCCGTTCCCCACCTTCCCTCCAACCACTCCCCTCAGTGTTCATCACATCCCATCCTTATGTTTCATATTTAGCATCACTGCGCTATTATTGAGGCGCTCGGAGCTGACAGGCAGACTCTGCGGCCCAGTCACACGAGGGCGAGGGGATTTGTCAGCCTCATAGTCGCTGTCATTGTGCTGATTTAGATTTGGGATCTCACCCTGACAAGTAGCGGGACACCACAGCAGGGTCTGATGGGTGTAAGCTGTAGGGAAAGAAACAGGAGGTGGCAAACCAAGGTCAGATGATTGACAAAAAGCAAGTAACAGGCGGGCTCAGAGATGGATGCTCCTGCTGTGAAGTCGGTGTCTTCTCTGTGGGGACGTGACTGATTAGCTTTTGGCCTCAGCACGTCTCACTGGAGTTATATTCTTCACTAGTCTGATTGAAATCCCTCTGCCCTCTCTCTGCTGAGAGGCCAAGGGAGGGCAGAGCACAGCTTAATGACAGATAAGCATATCTACATTACATCCATCATGGTCCCCTGGTAAAGATGGCCTCCCTTGCATTGCCTGGAGCTGCACAGGCTAATACAGACGTGTGGGCTGTGTCTCTGCTCCGCTGCTCAGGATCTGCAGGGGAGAGAGAAGAGCAGGGAGCTCTGCAATCAGAGCACAGATTCATTTAAAGTCGGCTCGGGTGGTCATGGGAGAGCGGCGGTGCACGCAGGGGCCAAAGGCAAGCTCAGCCGCCATCCACAGCAGGCCTCCGAGTATCAGAGTCAGAGAGAAGAAATACAACTGCAGCAAGTGATGAAAAATGAACTTAATATAAAAATTTAAAACATTTAATATTTTCTTTCTGTTGAATCCATTTAACGCGAACTCCTCGGGGCTTCCATGTAAATTTGTAATGTAAGAGTGATGAAGATGATGATAATGTTCCCGTGAGCAAGATTCAGACGTTCAGTGCTCCACATTTGGAAAACTGGAAAATTTGATATTTTGGATGATAAAAAGGCTTCATTTGAAAAGAAGAGTCCAGTTAACTCAGATCTATCTCTGACTTAGAACAAAGTGTGATTTTATTTTTTTAAATGGTAAAAAAAACTGAGCTAAGAGCTCCGCCGTGTGCAGTGATTTCCACAGCAAGGCTGAAAGTCAGGAACTTCACATTCCTCCACGAAAAGTTTGTTGTTGGTCCTAAAACCTCTCAGGCTGTTTCCTTCTTGTTGACCACAAAATACAAGCAGCACAACCTGCTTTCAGCACCGTGCACTTGACTAATCTGTGACATTTAGCACAGCTGACCTCTCCCCGACCCTTTGCGATCCTTTAGAAAGCGCGGATGTTTTTGGGTGGTTAATCATTTTATTTGTATCCCGGTTTGTCGGCTGGAAACGGTCCGACTCCTGTGGGAGAGTTCCCGCAGTCAAAATGCTGCCGTGTGGTATTTACTGTGTCTGAGGAAAATGTGGCAGGCGACTTGGTTTAGGTTCGAGCACGCTGTGGGCTCAGAGTCGAATCCCTGGTATCACTGAGCAGGTCAACAACTTTCTCCTCTCCTTCAGCGTTCCCACACAGGAACTCTGTAACCTGCTATCATTTCCTGTTGTCAGTTATTTCGGGAACATTGCTACGTGTCCTTGATCTCCTTCTTTCTCCAGCAGTTTTCTGGCTCCACTCCTGCTCCAGCGTGGCCTCACCACAACTCATGGCTGCCTTGTAGCGACTGAATGTGAGATTTCCATGTTGCCCTTGAAGCTGCTTGCTGTCAAGGTCAACTCCTGCTGAGCACCACCACCCCCCCTCCAGCCCTCTGATTTAAACATAATGCTCTTCCTCCCCTCCTTTCTTGCTGCTGACTCCACTGCACCACACATTTTAGGACAAATTGGCTACTTTATGTCTTACTTTGTTCACTGGAACAGTCTGTCCTTGTGCTTCCCCCTCTCCTCTCACAACACTATCTCTCTACTGCACCTCTCACCTCATAACTGCTTTTTCCTCCTCGCTTTCCCAATTTCTCTGCTGCTTGCTCAACAATTACATGCTCATTAATTGAGGGAGTTCAGGCAGCTGAGAGAGACATCAGTGACAGGGCTGGAGGCCTCGCTGAGGTGCACCGTTACGGGTTCCTTTATTGACAAGTCTGCCTGCCTGCCAGCCTGCCTGGTTCTGAGGAGCAGCCGCGTGGTGCTGCATGCTGATGAGCATGGAGCCATCCAGCAGAAAAATGAAACGCCAAGAGTGGGAGTGAAGGAAGGAAGGAAAGATGTGAGGAAGGATGGAAAGATGCAGCACTGTTTTCACTCAAGAGGAGCTGAAGAAAGTGAAGGAGCACAGGTCATTTCACCAAAATCCCCTCTCCTCAGCGTCAGAGATTAGGTGCTCTGGCAGACGGGAGAGAGGCACACTCCTGTGTCTAATCCTCCCCTTTTAAACTGCTGAGAGTGCAGTACAAAGTGGAGGAAGAGTCTGCATCCACATGAAGTGGCCTGTGGAAAACACAGGCGTGCAGTTCAGAAGAAGCCGAGCCGCGTCCAACAGTTGCCTGAGCTCCAGACGTCCTGCGAAGCCGCTGATAGAGTCGTCCCCACACCGGCTTTTTCCTGCCGGGTCATCGCTCCATAACATCGCCTGAAATCCTTCACAAAAAGCCTGCGTTGACTCATTAAGTTCTCGGCCTCAGACCACACGCAGCCCATCCCCGTCTTACTCCACTCACTTTCCACCCACCCAGCACAGACGGGCTTTTAATAAATGGGCTGCAATGGTCAGTTTAATCATGCTGATGTGTATGTTAGAGCGCTGGGAGCAGAATCAGGAGAGGAAAGATTAGAAAATAGGACATTTAGTAATAAGTGAGAAGAGGGAAACAGTTGTGAGGAAACAGGGGAAAGTCATTTTTTGGCATATATGAAATTATTAATGTTGTTATTATTAAACCAGAGGAGCCTCCCGTCAAGTCAAGCATGAATGCATTGTTTTGACTGAGCGGTGAGGTTAGTTGTTATGTCTATTTTGGTCATAAACATCTGGCATAGTGATGTCAAGAATGTAATCCGCTCCAGGCCACGTGGATGGTAAGCTGGGATAGAGAGAGCCGAGAGGGTCGCCAGCTCACGTGGCTCAAAGAGGGGAGCGGGAGAATCGGGCCGAGAGGAGAGTCGAGCGAGCGGAGATGAAAGGAGGAGGATGAAGGATTGGAGGGATTGCTCGTGCTGAGAGCTTTTAGTGTGCAGAAGGGAAGAATGGGCGATTGTACTGACAGGAGCTCTGCAGACGAGGCACGCATGCTCAGCATACCGCGCAGCTGCAGACATTCACCTGAAAATGGACCTCAATCATCGCAGTCCTCGAGTCATTAACGGAAAAATGAGGAGTAATTATCTTCTTCCTGGAAGAAATGGTTTCTGCTCCAGTATATTATTTATGCAGTCATGCACCTGTTTAGCTTTGCAGCTAAGCAACATGCTGTGTGTAAAGCCCTCAGTGTAATTATCACTTTATTGTTGCAGCACTGCACTTATTTGCAGTCATTTCCTTATTTGAATCCATGCAGCAGCCTTCTGTGCACACAGCACCACAGCACTGTGATCAGGTCTCAGCATGTTTTTGTTGTTCTTCACGTTCAGATAAAATGATAAATTCTGAAATTCAATTACTCGTCTGTAAGAATCGCAGCTCTTAAGCAGCAATCAACACTTTATAGAGTCTTGTGCTCTTTTCATCTGCTGTTTGAAGGCTGTTGTGACAGCTCATTGCTGTGCTCAGCTCAGGAGAGACACAGATCAATTTTTCATGATGGATAATTATTGAGATGGTTAATCAATAGATAGCAGAGTCCATGTTTTATTCTCTAACAGTCCCAGTCTTCTGCCCTGCCTCTGCCCTTCGTCGCCTCTTTGTTGCTGTATTCTTTCCCCGACATCGTTTGACGCTGATTGGACTAACAGGGAAGCTGTAGTGAGCCCCTTGGAATCACTTGGCGTGTTTCCTCCCAAATTTGGCAGCATATACTGCAAATTCTTCTCCCCAAGCAGAATCATCCACCCACCCCTCCATCCGCTGTGCTCTCTGCCTCCTGCTCATCAACCAAACCGAAACCAATCTGCTCTGGATCTAACCAGGTAGGAGAGAAGACCGAATGCAAAATGATGATGGCTGTGGATGGTCCTCAGGCAAGGTTTGATAGGGCTGGAGAGGTGCAGGGGTTGGAGAAATATTCCAGGGAGATGAATGCGGCCTAAAATCTATGTCAAGAGGGGCTGTGGGGGGAAATGGCTCTTCATTTCCTTCCCACTCTGCTCGCCTCGCTTCACCAGCAGCTCCTGGCCTCAGAATGATAAAACACAGGATGCAGCAGGCATGCTGATGTCAGCCATCGGCAGCTGAACGCGTGTTCACAAACGGGCGTCTGAGCAGCAGCTCGCTGTCTGCTGACGCGCCGCAGATAACAGCTGAGAGAAAGATGGTGTGACCACACAGTGCTGACAGACAGGCTGAGAAAACCTTTGTCCTGTGATGTCAGAGGATGGAGACGGTAATTGTACCAGAGGACATGTTCCCCCACGCGGTTGCTCTTCAGTCGACCCTTTGGACTCAGCTTATGGATATATGATGTGCACTTTGCATGGATTCATGTGTCTTTGATTGCTCCCTCTGCCCTCTGAACCAATCAGCTGTGAATTTACGGAGAATCAGTAGAAAGATGAATTCTTTCTTTAGATTAGAGTTTAGTGATCACATGACTCACGTGTTCATGTGTACAGGTAGGAAAAGGCACAGCAGGTGTACCGACGCTGAGGGTAAAATAAATAACTCATTCTGCATTCAGAGCACCTCACATCACCGATTCACAAATGGATGCAGTGGAAGATAAAATAATCGAAGCTGTGAGGATTGTAAAAACCCTGACAGCCATTCAGAGTCTTGGATCTGTTTCTTGAGCCGTTTTCCCACATGAACAGAGACGATATTGGGCGAATCAAGTCGGTGCTTTGTCTGAAGTTGCCCTTTCTCACCTGTAGCACGCAGCAGAAGATGGATTTTCACTACTGGAATTACTTTGATTTAGGCGAGGCTGCTCCCTGGATAAAGCCAAACCGTACAGTTAGCTGAGCTGCAGCGAGCTGGCAGGTTAAAGACTGAGTCCAAGTCAAATGCACCGACATGCAGCTGCTTCTGCGCCTTCATGAAGTTCAGCAACACCCACATGAACAGGGACTCCATGTGCAACTGTGCAAAGTGAGAAACTGCACAGAGTGACACAGCTTATATTTAGTGACCACAGTCCAGATGCGTGATGTGGATCTCTCGCGGCTCTTCCACTGAATACAGTCAGGCTCATTTGGAAGGTAATGTCACAGAAGCAGGTTTTTACCTGTAACAACCACACCACCTTTAACCCTTCACCCTCTGAGCTCACCATTTTAAAACGTCTTCAAATAAAAAACAGTTCTCATGAGTTTCTCTTGAAAAAAAAAAAAATAGACTGAAGGTTTCAAGTGTATGTTTTTCTTTCTGAATGAGCTCCATTGGTCAAGGCAAGCCTCCAGGACAAGACCCCACTGGAACGCCAACTGGAGCTGCTCATAAATAGCCCAGACGCACCTTCTCCCCAGTGAAAAGACTGGAAGGAAAAAAGTACTTTGCTCTAATTAACAGTGTTTTTTTTCTCTCCTCTTGGCCTAGTATCTCTCCACTTCCCTACATTTACATTTACATGGCAGGCTTTTAGTCGGCTTTTGTGTCCACAACTACTTAAAATAACACGTAGCATAATTACTAGGTAATGATAACAAGGAGCCTGCAGTTAGGAGTGCAGGGATGAGAGTGACGGCACCCCGGCAGCATCCCTGTGATAACACAGTGATCCTTTAAGAGAGCAGAGGAGAGGGAAACGAGCTCGAGCGAAGGAGGCGTCAGTTTTCTTGTTTTTTGGTGAGAGCAGTATGACTGAGCTCCGAGAGGCTGACATGAGGCTCATGTTGAAGAGATGTATTTTCAGGCTCTGAGTGAAAATGTGAAGTGACTCTGAAGGCCCCTAACAGGGTCCCAGCTGCCTGACGGAGCTACATTTGGAAATGATATCCAGTGACTGTATATATATTAGGAAGCTGCAAAAAGGGTCAGAGTACCCAGTAAATCTGCTGCTGAGCACACCGAGTGTGGGTCAGTCAGTACAGTGGTGCCTTCATGAAAGTCAGACCGCCTGGGAAACGTTAAAGCACGCTGCGTTCAGACACAATAGGAATTTGAATTCGCTCCGACTATGATGGCTGAACACATTTTGAAGTCTTTTCACCATGAAAGCAGACTGACGTGCAGGTCCTGCATTTTCATCCAGACTCGTGTAGTTTTGCTCGTCAGGACTTTATTCTGTTAAATGACCACGTCTGTGGTGATGTTTGTGGTGAAGATGAGCTTTTTCCTTATTTGTATTTTGCAGCTGTTGTTCTTACTATACCCCCCCCCCCCAATTGGATAAGAGGTTGGAAGTCTGTTAATATTTGTAAATGCACTGAACCTCAGACCTGACTGTACTGCAACCTTATTTCCCATAATCCTCTAAACCTGTTCACACACTGGAGACACAGTGTAACCAACCAAATCGCTCCTTTGTATCTCCTTTATATTCACGCTTCATCTTTCAGTGAAATGATCAGAATATCCTTTATTGTCACAAGGCGGTTGGTTAAGTTTGTGTCTGACGTCTTTAAAAACAACAAAAAGAGTTCAGACTGAGTTTCCAAAGAAAGAAAGAAAGTGTCTCTGAGCTGGAGCTTCTTGCAGAGGAGGCTGAAGAGGCCGTGACGTTGCTCTGCTGAGAGTATCCAGTATTTTTATTAAACCCTGCTGGTTCTCCTCTCTCTCCTCTTTGACTGAGCAGTGTCACAACATCATGACTCGTGGTTTAACTATAATAAACACAGTGAAATAATACCTAAATACAACATCCCTGCTTTTCTGTCCTTTAATATTTAGTGAGTCACTGTATCCTGATAATGGTGCTATCTCTCATTTATAAACTGCTTTGATATTTTATTTTATTCTATTGAATTTTAGTTTTAGTTTTTAGTTTAGTTATTTGTTCTTACTCATCCTTTTCATTTTTTCTCTGTATTGAGCTGTTGTAATGCACAAATTTCCCCGTCGTGGGATCATTAAAGTTTTATCTTATCTTATCTTATCTTATCTTATAAAGTGAAGGCAGTTTGGGGTTCGTCTGTCTTAAAAATCAGGAAGTGGCTGATTGCTTCTTCCTCCTGTCTCAGTAAGAGCCTCGTCCCTCTGGTGTAGCTACCATGTTGCCCCCCCATTGTTTTTCAGGCATGCTTCTGTTGCTCTAAAGGCGAGCATGTGAGTCAGTGTGGACTGACTTGCTTTTGCAGGCAGCTTCAGATGGTCCACAGAGGAGCTGCAGTGTTTCACACTTCCACGCTGCCTTCATTATTTTCCTCAGCCCCCGAGGTTGCCACTTGGACGTTATATAGCTAATAAAACTCTTACATGGAAGCTTGTTTGGCTAAGTCTGTTCTTATATTTGCTTTTTGGAGCGTTTTCCAGTTTCTTCTGTTCTGCCTCCGGAGCCATGTGCAGCTCGTAGTTGTCCTCCAAATGCTGGAACTGTTTAAAGTTAGTCTCCCTGATCAGGATCCCTCCCAGAAGTCAAGCTGTGACTTACTGTCTGGTAAATATTTTAGTGGACCCCAGCAGCAGTCGGTGCAGTATCTGCTCGTGACATTGCTGAACACACTGTCGCACACTGCCATGGCAATGAGCGCAGCTTTTTGGTCCAGGAGAGTCCCGACACAGACGCGTCTTTGTGTGCTGCACGTCTGCTCTGTGTGTGTGTGTGTGTGAGTGCTGTGGGAGATGTGTGCAGTCTTACAGAGCTGAGGGTCATTTTCATGTTTGCACACACTGACAGAGTTGCTGAATGCACCAAACAGGGCTGAGCAGCTGTCATTGTCATGTTGTCCCCGGTGCCATTCGCTCAGCCCTCCCAGCTCCTCTCCCTCTCTGCCACCCTGGCTCATATGCCACTCTCTTGCAACTGTGGCCTCATTCCCCCTTCATCCATTTTTTCCTCTCATCGCCCTCTTTTGTCTCTGTCCTGTCCTCTCGCTCTGTCGCTTCTAATGATCCATCTCCCTGCTTTTTTCCCCACGCTCTCCCCCGCTCCACTCCTTCAGTCTTCCCCCCTCTTTTCCTTTCTTCTGCAGCCCCAGTGTTCATCCGTGTGAATGGCTGGGATGCTTTTGTGGATCGTTTCCATAGTGACGGGCCATTTGAAGGAGTTGTTATTCACGTCCGTTTGCTGTAAGCTGGAGAGAGTTATCTCCCCCCCGACACACTCACAGTCAGCCGGTGACCATCGACGTGCTGGAGTTTCCTCACAGACGTGTCTCAGCCTCACTCAGCTCGATGTTAACTGTGTTTCAGCGTGTAGAAGATTAACACCAGTGAATAACTGACTCCGCAGTTAAAGCATAACTCCACCGTGTCACAAGGTTCTTGCTTAAAAAGTGCAGAGATGAGCAGCCACACCTGTCACACAGGTATGTCTCAGATCCCTCGAGTTTCTTACCACTATCAGATGTAATGATGTCATCATGTTGCTTGGTAACCACACAGCGACTAACTGATGTGACATTTCTATAGTAGAGCAGGAACCACAAAAAAAGCAGATTTTCATTTAATCAGCCTCATATTTATCTGTTTATTCGTGAAAAGAAAATGTTTGTTTTCCTTAATGTGAGTGTATCAGTTCACCAGCAGCACAAACCAAAGACCACTGTACCATGGAGACTTTATTTATCTTCATAACCACCGTTTCATGGTCACGAGGCTGCTGGAGCATTTCCCAGCTGACTCTGGGCTGAAGGCAGGGTCCACTCTGGACACGTCCCCACGAGCCAACGAGCCAATCCAAAGTCTGCAGTGAACCTTTGGAAGACCCACACACGCACAACATGCAAAACACAAATTCCACACACACAAGGCTTGGAAGCAGAAGCTAACAAATGAGCATAAGGTCCTGATCACTGGGGTCCTCTGAGTGTGGGGTTTGTTCCTGAGCCTGGGTGGGTTTTTCCTGCTGCTCCAGCGTCCTCACAAACACACGTTAAACATTTTCTGACAAATAAAGGTCAAATAAAGGTCAGCAAGCACAGTAGCATCATCTGTCTTTTTTTTGTTGTTATATAAATCATATTTCTTCAACTTAGTTTTGCATCATATTTTTCTCCTGGTGGTCCTCCAGACTTTAAAAAGCACCGGGTTAGCTGGTGATTGTGAATTGGCTGTAGATGTGAGCGTGTCTCTGACAACATGTCAGGGCTGCACCTCAGCTCTTACAGTCAGCTGGGAAAGGCTGTCAGTGGATGGATGACACATCATGACTCACACAGGTTTCCTTATTGCGTCTCACTGACAGCCTTTGAATCCTCAGTCCATCGACTCTTTGTCCAATCTGAATAATTTTCTTGGCTTGAAACATGAATGGAAATATAGGACGCAGCTGCGTCAGAGGCATTTCTGCTCTTTCACACTTTGAAGCAGACGCACACACTGACACAGGCTCATTAACAAAGGCATGTTCAGTCACGCACAGGTTGAGCAGAGAAAATTACTAATAAGCTGGCTGTCTTATGTGGGGCTGGGGTTGGAGCCGGGCTGGGGCCGGTGTGTCACGGGTGGGTGTTCAGGGGTGCGGTGACGGTATTTTTCCGCTCCCACGTGACCGTTTGGAACAGAAGGAAGAGACTTTTGTCTCGTGTCCAGTGTGTGAATGATGGGAGGTTGATGAAGCAGCTCCTGTCAGACCCTAACAAACACTGAAAGATGCACAAGACCAACAAACTTTCCTTCAGATTTTGGAATATTTTTTAATTTTTTCCTTTGTCAGTGTTGAAGGAGAACAAATGGAAACATTTTTTATAAAAATGGTTCTTTTTTACACACTTAAACACACACAGACGTTTTCCTCGGACTCAGAGAGGAAGTTCACAGTGAGAAATGTTTCCATGTAAAGAGGAAGCAGGATCCTGCTCAGAGTTCAGGTGGAGGTCTAACTTTCACAGCTTTACAGGGGAAAGTGTCACTGACTGGAGTGGGCTGTTCCCTGAACTGTGAGGGCGCTTTTGGCTCTGTGGGTTCGGGCAGTGACTCGGGGGGCATTTCCATCCGGGGGAGTCTCAGACAGAGGAGCTCATTTGCATTGCAGTGATGGGTTACCCTTTGGATTCACAGTCGACAAACATGACGCCTTCTTCCTTTAATTATTCAGCTTACTGGCTCCCTTTGGGGGCGGGAGGTGGCAGAGGTGTTTGGTCAGTAGGAAAATGTCACAGCTGAATGTCTGCCCCCCCCCCCCCCCCCCCCCATTCGTTATTTACTGCTGGTAAGTTCTGTGTGCAGTGATGGCACCACAGAACTGTGTGTGTGTGTGTGTGTGTGTGTGTGTGTGTGTGTGTGTGTGTGTGAGAGCATATTTTTACATTCAGCACAGACACTGAGTGATCAGCTTTGAGTGGTAGTTAGATAGTTAACTAACTAAGTATCTAAAGCTTGAGACATTTGGCCTCATAGTCAAACCAGCCGCACTAATCTAGATACATATAATATTAATATTAATACACTAATATTATAAAATAGATTTTCATCATTCTCATACTAAATGATTTGCTGCTTTTCTAATCAAACGTGATTCTCAGCCATAAGGCGGGGGGCGGGGGGGGGGGTGTAAATCTGTAAATTCCAAATAGACATTTTTTATAAAAAAAAAAAAAAAACTTCCCTAAACTGTCATCTGTTACCCACTTCCTGTTCGGTTGTCATTCTAATAATATTTCCTTAATCTCAGACTTCTTATGTATCCAGCTTCCTCTAAGCTGCCGGCTGTAATTCCTGTAACGCGTGTCATTATTTCTTTGTATTGTGATCGTCACCTTTCTCCCACACAGTGGGCTCAGGTAAACAGCTTAACCTGCTTTTCTTGCGCGCATTAAGCTCATAATCTAAACAAGCAAAACCTAAGCAGAGGCTGAACGCTCGTCCACGCTTCCAGTCACGTCTCCATCTTTTACTTCGAGTCCCGTCTTGTGGCGCAGATGAAAGTGAAACGATTTTGTTTGGAATAATATCTGCTTTTCGATGTCTGCAGCTGAAGCTGCTCTCTTGATGCTTAAATGAGATAAAAAGGCCAAAGTCCGTCTCCTTGCTCTGTCCTCTGAGCTAACGGCATCCACACAAAGCGCCTCCTTTCCTCAGCACTGCTCATGGAGGTCTTTCAGGTCTGAATCTGGGCACAAATATTTATTGATCAGTGACTCGAACCACTGCATGCTGTTTAAAGGGAAATGAATTCGTGTTTGTCCCTCAGGGATATGCACTTACACAAACAATAAACAAACTATACTAAGACAATATTAGAAGCTAATGCAGAATCATGCTTTAATTGCTCCCCAGCTCATATTAGCACAGTGAAATAACTGCAGTGGCTCCTCTGACACATGTTTTAATGCAAGCAATATTACATTTATGTCCCTGTGTATTTTACATATAGATTGTACTTGTGTATATGTGTGTGCAGCTTTCTCACTGCTTCATATCTTGTTTAAGTGTTAAGTCACACAGGGAAGGATTATGTGGATTAATGATGTCAGGCATTTCTGTGCAGAGTCACATGGACACTAAGCATTCTGTGAACCTGAGAAATCCTGACTGGTGCCTCGTACTGGAGCTGCTTTTAAAGGGGGCCAGACTGTGAGAATGGCTTCACCATAGCTCTGCCAAAATTAGACCAGTTGCCACCGCTCAGCGAGGCCTGCAAACTTTATGAACAGTTGACACTGGAGCTGATTTTATGTATAACACGAGCAGATGACCAGAAGCTGTTTATGAGAGAAGCCAGGCTCCACCGTTTATTAGACGGTCAAAGTTAGTGTGTGTGTGTGTGTGTGTGTGTGTGTGTGTGTGTGTCTGCTTTGGAGGATCCTCACTGAGGTGCACACCCCGCCGGTTTGAAGATTATGGCTCTTATGTATTAATTTCCCCTTTGCCACTGTTCTCAGTGTGTGTCCTGAGCTCACACACTGTTCATGCAGACTGCCCTGACGGGTCAACCTGAGACCACACACACACAACCGCTCGTGTATGTGCACACATACACACACACACACACACACACACACACAGATTGGATTAACTTCTTTGGATCTTGCCCAGACGCTGTGTGGTAGGTCGTGTAATAATTGACCCGTGCTGGTCCTGGAGGGGCTCACTGAAGCCTCATTAATGAGTGTTACTGTTTTTATGGAAGTTTGAGTAGACTTTCTTATTCTCGTATTTCAGCACAGTCTGAGCTGCAGATATCCAGTTTCTGAACTTTCATGGAAAATCATTTTCTGCTTTTTTATATCTAACAGTGGAAAAATGCCTTCCACAGACTCGATAATGGCCTGAACTAAATAATCCATCTCAGTAAATGTAAAGCTGTAATTTGGTTTAGATCATTTCTGTCACTTGCTGTTATTAGGGCCCGAGCACGAACTGTGCGAAGGCCCTATTGTAATTGCTTCGTTTATTATTATTTTTTTTTTTTTTTTATTATTATTATTATTCAGGCAAATGAATTGGCTTTTTGGGGGCTTTATCATATTCAAAAACTCATGAAACTTTGCACATGCGTCACACCTGGTGAAAATTTAAGTATTTTAATGGGCTCGGGCAAGGGCGCGCCCAAATGGCTCGCTAGCGCCCCCTAAACTGGAGCCCCACCGCTGTGTTTCACGTACATGAATGAAACTTCATACACATGTATATCATGTCCAGGCGCACAAAAAATCCTCTTGGAGCCATGCCCTAAACCCAACAGGAAGTCCGCCATTTTGAATTAATTATGCAAATTTGGCGATTTGCAGCCCTCACACTTTTTCTAATAACTCAGAGGTTTTAGACGTTATCATCTTCATATTTGGTTTGTCTAACCTACACCCCCAGGGGAATCTAAATCTCGAAAATGGTGAGTTTTTGCCAAGGGGGAGGGGTGCTTATGCCCCTTTGAACTTTGATCATTCGCCATGAAATTTTGATTGCCTCTCATTCATACCTACATGATCCAATGTGCATCAAACTTCTCCAGTAGGATAAGGGTGCCCCCCTGAATACATACATATGACAATATTTAATATCAGTCGCAGCGCCACCTAGTGGGAACAGGAAATGTCATATTTTACACTTGGAGGTCCAGCTCCAAGGTGGTTTAGCAGAACCATCTCAAATTTCACCTGGAAAGCCTTAAGAAGTTGGACTTACTGTGTTTTCAAAACTGTGACTTTTTGACAAAAGGGCGTGACCCTTATGGGACGGCAAAGTTCGATGATTCGCCATGAACACAAAAATGGCTGTAACTCAAAGCCAACTTGCCCAATCTGGCTCAAACTTCAGTGGTGTGATAAGCATGCTGCCCTGAACACATTCATATGCATAAAGTCCATAAACGGTAGAGCGCCGCCTAGTGGCAGCTCGGAATATCTTAAAATAGCAAGTTTTTTGAGTAGCCCCGGAGCTAAGTTTTATCTACATGTATGAAAATGTACAGGCTCATGTAACATCCTAAGACGTACAAAAAAGTCTCTTGGACCCATACCCCAAACCCTACAGGAAGTCGGCCATCTTCAATTGAAGGTGTCAATTTTTGCGATTTCCACGCCTGCTATTTGAACGAACTTGTCCTAGGGCATTTCACCCACTGACACCAAATTTGCTCCACATCATCTGGACAAGGAGCCCATCAAATATTGTGGAAATCTTTACAAAATATTAAATGGCCTTATCACACCAGGCCATTGAAGTTGGCCTTCGTTTTTCTCCCTCACCACCAAAATTGTTTGTGCACTTGTTCGCACATGCTTTGTCTGATCAGGCTGAAAATTTAATCACTCATGTACACACCCAGGCTGAATCCATAACTACAGATTCAAGACTGTAGGCGCAATAGCGCCCCCTACAGAAGCAAATGAAAATTTGTATGACGTCCACATAATTAGTTTTGCTCTGAAATGCATGAAACTATCTTTCACCATTCCTTACGAAATCCTCATCAATTTGATAAGCCTCCTGCCCTGAACACATTGATATGCATAAAGTCCATAAATGTTACAGCGCCACCTACTGGCAGCTTGAAATATCATAAAATAGCATGTTTTTTAGCTAGCCCCAGAGCTACATTATATCTACAGCTCTGAAATTCTGCACACTCATGTAACATCCTAAGACGTACAAAAAAGTCTCTTGGAGCCATACTGGAAACCCTACAGGAAGTCCAGCATCTTCAATTGAAAGTGTCAATTTTTGTCAATTTTTGCCATTTTCAGGCCTGCTATTTGAATGAACTCCTCCTAGGGCATTTCAGCCAGTGAGACCAAATTGGCTCCAGATCATCTAGACAAACAGCCCATCAAATATTGTGGAAATCTTGACAAAATATTAAATGGTGTTGTCACACCAGGCCATTGAATTTGGCTTTCATTTTTCTCAATGGCGACCAAAATTGTTTGGGCACGTGTTCGTACATGCTTTGCCCGATCTGCCTGAAAATGTAATCACTCATGTACACAGCCACTCTGAACCCATAACTATGGATTCAAGGCTATACGTAGCTGCAAGAGCGCCCCCTACAGAAGCAAATGAAATTTTGTATAGCATCCACAAACTTAGTTTCTCGGAAATGTATGAAAATGTGTTTCAACATTCTTGACATCATCCTGATCAAAACAGTCTATCAGACCCATGCCCTATTTTGCATGCTGGAGCCGTGACCCCACCCCCAAATATTCCATTGCGTCTATGCCGAGAGCAAAAGATATCTTTTCCTATAAAAGAATTCAACTTTCTACAGACCTTCTGTACACCATCACGATCACAAGACCTCCGAGTGCGGCACGGGTCGACGAGCGCCACGGGTCGACGCGCAGGGAGTGCGAGGGCCCGATATCACCGCTTGCGGTTTTAATTTCATTTTGTGTCGTGTCGATTATTTTCAGCATTTTTTGTCTTTCTATGATAGAAACAGGAAATGCGGGTAAAGAAAAGGGAAATGACACAGAGCAGAAAAATCCCCATAAATGATCCTGTAATGACTGATCCTCCGGGACGATGTCTCAGGGCTGTCAGCGAACACAGTGGAGGTCTTTATGTCTTTTTCCGTGAATTATTATGAATACAGAGGAGGTTTATGCATCCTTATCAGTGGACAGCTGAGACTTCGGAGATTTGGTTTTGGTAAATCCGTCCCCTGATTCGCTACACACGACCACAGCATGCTCAAATGTGATTGGTCAGTACTCCAGATGGGAAGCTTTCACTCCGAGGGACTCATGATATCTGATATCTGTCACTGCAGCCAAGTTCAGCATTTCCCTTGTACACGTATTCTCTCAGTCATTCACCTTCTGCTTGTTATTAATATTTGTGCAGAAACACAAACGTGTAACACACGTCTCAGAGTTCCTGATGAGGTATAAAGACTCTCCTGTTTTCCGCTGCAGACGACAAACGCTGTTACAAATGAGCTTTGTTTGTGTGTGTCGGTGTTACAGGGCCGGGCTCTCAACTGTATTCCTGTTAGCGGAATAAAAAGCAGCATTGTTTGTGTGTTCATTCAGCGTTTCATGCGTGACTGCTCAACATGCCCGGCCGTGTCTCAGCCTGTTTTATGTGGGACTTGGCTCGGCTCTGAGAACAGACCAATAAAACATGTTTGTGTGTAGGAGGCAGGCTGGGAGGGCGGCGGCGCGCACGCTGCTGTGTTTGCAGGGCCGAGTGAAAACGAGCTGAATGATCTTCAGCCCACACAGCTTCTGATGAACGCCCGTCTCTGCTGCCTTCACGCCACCTTCTTCATTGCGTTACAGTCTGCGCTGACTCGAGAATAATATTCCAGAGCGGGATGGGAGCCAATCAGCGCACGTTTCCCGCTGCTGTTGCGTGTTTACCCAGTTTGCCCGAGCTTTCCTCGGCCTCCCTGTTCCC
Organism: Archocentrus centrarchus; assembly: GCF_007364275.1. Classification (NCBI taxonomy): domain Eukaryota; kingdom Metazoa; phylum Chordata; class Actinopteri; order Cichliformes; family Cichlidae; genus Archocentrus; species Archocentrus centrarchus. The sequence continues at coordinate 14,260,793 of NC_044358.1, read as the reverse complement.
AGCTTCCACTCCCTCTCTGCGCCTTTTGTTTCTGCCTCTCGCCGAGCGTACACACAGGAGCAGGTGTTCACACTTACACCACACAGCATCTCACGGTGAGTCAGTAATGAGAGACGAGAAGGCTCCATGACTTTTTAGGTGTGGCGGCTTATTTGTCCCATAAATCGTGCGTCACAGCATCAAAATTACATCGAAACATGGTTTTAGTGTTTTAGCAGCACACAGATGATGGTGAGACCCACGGGAAACCAGTACGGATGAAAATACTTTCATGTTTCTCAAAAAGCCCCGTTTGCTGCTCAAATCATCCTGAGTGCTCCGCTTTTTTATCCCAGTTGTTAAAATGTTATTTCATGCCTTCAGGCAGTCTAGCCTGTTTTTCCTGTTGTTGTAAAACCTTCAGGTCTGCAGAATTAGCAGCAACATTACATGTTTTGGGGGTTATTTGCACCGTGATCATAAGTATAATTGAGAGTAAGTGTTCCTCGAGGGCTGCGGCCAGAGTTGGTTTTGAATCTTCTCTTGAACTTAAAATAAAAATGAAGTGCTGACTTGAACTTCTGTTTCCTGTTGAATCACAGTCAGTAACGTTTAGTTCTTGTGACCTTGTAAAGAGGAGTTATTCATCCACACTCGTCTTCCACGCGTCCTCGCTGGTCGTCGTGGGCTGACCGAGCACATCGCTCTCGGATGATGTAAAGAGCTGGAACAATGACACTCCAGTTGTGTGCTTGACTGCTGTGGAGGTACATTTCGGATGAGCGGCCGTCACAGCCAAACAAAAATCCAAAATGAGACTAAAACTCGTCCCATGTTGTCTCAAGAACAAATACATTTATGCCTCCTGTAGCAGCAGTGTGCGTTTCAGTGTTTTCTGAAGGTAACGTGGAGAAGACGAGGACCACGGAGAAGGTCGTCTCTTCATTACACTTCTCTGTGTGAGTCTGCCTTCTCACAGGCCTGTGACTGCAGCTTCAACACAGTGGTATTAACTGCTGCTGTTGCCCTTGAAGAAATAAAGATAAAGAGGGAGTCAGAGGGTTGTTGAGGCATCACCAACACAACAGCTGCAGCCTTCCAGGTGTAGTCGGGCTGTCTCCGTGGCCCTTAAACACTCTGAGAATCACAGCAGTGAATCCTCCTCCATCTGTTGTAACACAGTAACCAGTATACCTGCTTCAGTCATCACATTACTGCACAAAGGCAGAATTTCCTGAATAGAGCAGTTTGTCTGGTCAGCAAGTAAAATATATCAGCATGTTTAAATACACACATATATAATGTGTCGGTTGTGAAGCGTCCACCTTCATCTTGAAACCTTTTCTGTGGTAATAATCTAGGTGTTCAGCTTTGAGCCATTTGAGATGAGCAGGTGTTTTCTTCCTGCTTCGAGTTCAGAGCAGGCGGATCGGAGCGGACACGAAGAAGGAAATCTCTGGAGCGGATGAAGAGAGCTCGTCTGTGTAGATGCACATGTCTCCATGTTAATGTGTGTGTTTTTGAAGCTAAATGCACATACATACAGAGGTATGTGTGGGGCTGCAGCTCTATTCAGTGTATGTGCACGTGTCTGTGTCTCTGGCTGTCTCTGCAGCTCATCACACGCTGCAGCCAACTGCTGATTACACAGCACTTGTTTTGTCCTCGCTCTGCTCTGTTCTGCAGCCGTTGTCAGCCCGGGAGCCTGCGCAGAATTAAACAGAGAGCTTTGTCTAACACGCTGTTACCCAAGCGTTCCTCTTCAGCTCTTTTGTCCTTGGCTCAGTGCCGCAGAGGGGACACCTCTGTCCACATCTCCATGTCGAGAACCCAGCAAATGGTCAGAAATCGGTCCCCGCTGGTTGCCTTGATCTCTCTCTCCGGGGCTGAAGTCTGTTTACTCAGTCCGATGAAATGATGACAATCAAGAGGGCACCAGTTCCGTTCCACTTCCTGTCTGGAGGCTCCCCAGTGTGTGCTTTGGAATAGTTTGGCATGCAGAGCTACATCGCCTCACTGATTAATTAGAGATGCCTGTGCTGTAGCACCCCTAACATCAGCAGGCCGTGACTTATTGTGTCAGTGAGGTGCTCATGCTAGACATACATCAACCATATGAAAGTTAATCGTGTGAAAGGTGGTTGCACAGTAGTTTTGAACGTTCGTGAGCAGTGTTCAGTTCTTCTGAATGAAGGGCAGGGAGCTGGTGTTCAGACTTGCTGCTTGCTTAAAGAGGAACTGCATTGTTTAGTAAATCATAAAAGACTGTACAAAGATAGCAGAAACAAACAGTTATGTTCAAAGGGTGGGGAAGTAAACAAAGATGGGAAACGCCATCAGGAAGAAAGAAATATTCCAGGAATATTTCCAGAACGTGCTGAACTACATATCATCATTATTATTTTACACCTGCGGGTCTCGTTCTCATGTGTGTACAGCTGAGCTGATGGTGCAGAGTGTGTACGCCGTTTACTTTGATGAATAAATGATCTCTGCTTTGTTTGGTCCCAGGAGGACCCGACAATCAAAGCTCCGCCTTCAACTAGGAATGTCCTGGTTTCCGAGGCGTGACGGACTGCAGTTTTTTCTCCCTGTGAAGCCTCTTAGTTACTCGGTGCGCATCAGAGCCAAAAACGTTGTGCACAAATCCAATCAAACCTCCACTTGTTTAACCATCCACCCTGCCAAATATTCCCCAGGTGCAATTAATTTGTCTGCTGTCTGAATCCCTCTGCTCTCCCAGCACTGCAGCGGGGAGCTGCTGCAGCAGCCAAGACGTGCACGACTATATTACAGTACATAAGCTGGACCTGCTTCATCCGAGCAGACTCCACAGTACAGAGTGCTGTTGTACTGTGTTGTACTGAGATATGGAAGCGGGGCAGGCAGACTGTCAGCCGGTGTATTCCCACCTTTTACAGTAACCGAGTGTTTTAACCCCCGTTTCCCCCCTTGTCCTTCTGCAGGCACTGGCAGCCAACGCAGGCACAGGGTTTGCCGTGGCCGAGCCGCAGGTGGCGATGTTCTGTGGTAAGCTCAACATGCACATCAACATTCAGACCGGCCGCTGGGAGCCCGACCCGTCCGGGACTAAGAGCTGTGTGGGAACCAAAGAAAGTGTGCTGCAGTACTGCCAGGAGGTAAGACACTGTGACACACACACACACACACGCGCGCCTTTATCCCGGCAGCCTCATGGACTCTCACGGTTCATTAAATCAGACGACCAGAGACCAGAGAGGCTGATGCTGCTACCTTTTTATATGGCTATGAAAATAATCACATTTAATTTCTGTAACACTTTTGTCTTTGAATGATGATCAGCTCTAGATCATCAAGATAAAGCAGTTATTCTGTTCTGCAGTAATCTTTCCTGTTACCTCTTAATTAAGCTGCCAGAGCGGCATATTTATTTATAACACGTATTTAGTCTTTTCATTTGAATTATAATTAAAATTCGGGGAAGTTAACGTACTGGACGAGCTTAATTTGTTAAAGTCTTTGAGTGGTCACGTTAAACAATCTTGATCTGAACACTGAAGTAACTGTGAGGATGACTTCTGCAGTAATTCAGTCGTTAAGGTGTCGTTTAGTCCCGTTTTGTGCCGCAGCAACAGAGAAATGTTAACTTCAGGTCTCCATCGCTGTTTTTGAACAGCCAGAGTCAGCGTCCTGCTGAAGCAGAGGGGACGAGGCCTCGACCCTGTGTTTTAGATTATTATGCTGTTTAATTCCTTCTGTAACAATAACCTGGTGATGCAAAACCTTTGTCACATTTTATTTGTGTCTAAATGTAAAAGCTTCATTGTGTCCAGTGGAGTCTTGGAGCCTTTGGTTGGCACGTGTGTCATGGCTAAACCTGCAGTCTACTGTTATTCCAGCTCTGTGCTCCATTTAACAGCTTATTGATGTGTCAGGAAATGTACTAATATACTAATTGACTGAGAATTAAGTGAAAAGAATCCTTTTGTTGGACACACGCCTGTTTGCTGTCTCGTGGAGAGTTAGATGAGAGGCTCAAACCCATCAGAAAAGAAGACATCGTGTTTAATTAGGGAACTTTGAGGCGCTTCCAGGCAGATTTTTCAGCCTTTTTGGCTAAACTCAGCTAACCTGCTTCTGGCTCATGAAAATAGGATCTGCTCAGAGAAGCTGGCTTAGTTTCACAGTAAGTTACCAATAAAATAACAAAGGTGTAATTCCTGGTTTGCTGAGGACACTTCAGTGAGCAGTATTACAGACTAATGTGCACTGAGGAAAGTCAGGTTTCGTTTCACTGTCATTTGTCCCTCCAGAGGCTTTAAGGTGTCATTTACACTGCGCTGGGTGGCTTTTAAATGACCACATCTGGTGACTGTCATTTTCTGAAGCAGCCCCTAAAACAAAGTTTTATCACAACATGGATCTCCTCACTCGTATTTACTCGGTCCTCCCTCTGCACCTCCTCACCCAGGAGGCTGCTGGAAACTGTGTCATGGTTTATTATGCAGCCGTCCAAGAAAAAAAGCAGGCCTGTACATTTTCCAGCAGCCTATCTCAAAAGCTTCAGTTGCGTTTGCCGATGACATTTTGTTGGCATTTGGGGAAAGTGTAAATCATATGCTCTTTCACGGATGAACAGATGGCATCTAGAGAGTATAAAGTGTGGATTAAAGGATCCTACTGAAGCTCCACTTATCGCACCTCTCTCTGACAAACACACACACACACACACTCACACTCCTAGTATTTAATATTTATCGGTGTCTTCTTCTTCCTGCAGATGTATCCAGAGCTCCAAATCACAAACGTGGTGGAAGCCAACCAGCCCATCCGCATTGAGAACTGGTGCAAGAAGGAGAAGAAAGTGTGCAAAGGGCACACCCATATTGTAGTGCCTTACAAATGCTTAGGTAAGCTTGTGCACTTGTGAGTGGTTCGAGGGTCGGAAGAAACCGCTTAGATGGTAAATGACCCTTCAAATCTGGATGTTCTTCATTTCCCCGTCCTCTGTGTTATCCATCAGGGTAGAGAGATTAGAGTCTGATGCATCTTAGCCATGGGCAGAGGTGACATGGAGCAATATTGGAGTCTGATTCAGTTGACTAATTCTGGCCTTGAGCTGCAGATTGAGCAGATCCAGGCTGGATGGGAGCTAATGTGTCTCAGAAAGGATGGCTTATGGGCATGAGCCTTTTATTGCTGGGGAGGCTTGTTGAGCAATAAAGCACAATCTTATTTCCCCCCCTCAGACAGTGGCCATAAACTCATACAGACACACAGGGTCAGCAAGAGAGGGTCTGTGAGGAGGCCTGCTTTATTACTCCATTCGCCCGCTGTCATAGACAGCGCTCTCTCTCCTCCATCTCCTGCAGAATCACTGGAATCAGCAGTGGCAACATGGCTATATTCTGCCTTATTAAATGTCAGCTATAGCCCCAGACTATGCAGGCCACATGCCTCTGTGGCCCCTGACTTACAAAAACACAGCACGCTGCTGCTGCCTCTGAGGACTGCAGTGAGACAGAAGTGTGGAGTCTTAAAACGAAGCTTCTCCCTGTATTTGTCCGGCCGTGTCAGGGAAAAAACCCCAAAAACATCTTCCTTCATGCTGCTAACACTTTCCGGCATCCTTCCTCTGTCCAAAAGCCTCTTGCTGATTGAGTTGTGCCGCTTTCCGGGATAAAAAAGCCATTAGCAGTTGCACTGGACTGTGAAATAGGCTACCATTCAAGAGCATTTTTGGCAAAGGCAGAGAGGAGGTTTTGGGAAAATCCATGGGACAGCAAACACACATCCAGAGTGGCTGAGGCAGGAATACAGATGAGAGATCCACAGGCAGAATCGTTTTCCAGAGTTTCACCGTGGCCTGCTCTCATCTGCAGGCCGACTGTTGCACCCGAAACCTTTCAGCGGCAGAGGCACGACTGCCATTTCATTAGGCCAGATTCATTTCCTGCTCTAGAATAATTAAAGGTTCATTGCTCGTCCTTGCACGTTTTCTGTCATCATTGTTAAAGGTGTGTGCACTCATGCCCTATCAATTTACAGAGCCGGCTCTGCTGCTCTGCTGGGCTCCAAATGAGGAGAGTGAACTGAGAAAGCAGAGGAGGCAGATGGAGGAGGAGAGATAAACATAAGGTGTTGGTGAGAAGGAGGCTGTTCAGAGGGTTTCTGCTTAATTATGTAATGGAGCATGTTAGGGGGATTAGTTGGAGGGCTCGGATCATATGCTACATGACACGCCGTGCTTCTGCTACTGCACTGTGCTGCAGTCCGTTACTTGTCAGGCCTCTCTATCATATCAAATGCAATAACAAGTGCTTTTAAATTATTCATTGTTTGCGAGGTCTGCATAATGTTGAAGAGGAATATGGACATCAGAGGTTCCGCCTTTTATTTGTCAGTGTACTTTAATTATACTAGATTCAAAAAGGAATGAAACGCTCCAAAGGGAGGTGGGCTTTAGCTGGAAGGATTTGATTAAAAGGCCTAGACCTGCACCCATGTCAACTTAATAGGTTTATATGAATAATGCATGCGCTAAGGAAGGGGCTCAGTGTAAAAGGAGAGAGATGGGCCGTGCTGTCGTCCATCTTTCCATGCAAAGGCTCAGAGCCACAATCCCTCCATGTTTCCTGTCCTCAAACAAAGGCTCTGCAAATGAATGCGAGTTTTGCTCCGTGTGCTCTAATCCTGCAGCATGATGTCTTTGTCAGAGGGGTCGGGATTATTTTAGGGACTTGTTTGATTCGAACGGTGAGAACAGTGCAGACGTGCACACCTTAAACTGTGGTTATTGTTGGAATTTGCGGGAAAATTCAGACTGCAGATTGTTGGAAAAAACGGATTTATTGAGACAACTTTACGTCTCAGTTTCACAGCTCAGAGGACTTAAACTCTGCTGGTGTTGGTAGGTGTCTGTTTATTTTAGGCATATCGAAGCCTTTTTAAGATATTTCGGGCCTCACAGACTTTTCAGGGAAACGCACAGAACTGCATAACATTCATACACATGCTTCACTTTTCCTGTTGACTGAGTCTGCTGATTGAACAAAGGGCAGCGCACACAATGACAAGTTCTGTTGTCGTAACAGATGCTGAGTCGTGCAGTTGTGAACGCGCCCGTGAAAACCTGGCGCAGTCTGTTAGGATTCCTTTAGCGCTCCACAAATGATTTGCAGAGTCAGAAGGACGAATTTATGTTATCACAAACACAACATTTCATTTTCTGCATGAAACCAGCAGTTAGATGGTTCCATGCTTCTTCCCTCCACTTTAACAGCACCATCCAAATGTAAATGAAAGGTTAGCCACAAAATCAAAGCACACGTGATATTAAACTAGATATACGGCAAAACAGCAGGCGCATTACTGTGTTATTAAAATATATAAATATATAAACTTAACATCTGCTGTCTGTGAAAGGATGAAAAAACATTGTTATGGTACAAACACCGATTTCCTTTGCATATTTTTATTTATTCCAAAGTTCATCCTAAATGTAATGATTACATAGATGTGTGTTATACTGTGACAGATGTCACTGAAACTAATGACCTCATCTCCAGAGTCCTTGAAACACAATAGCCGTGAACTTGACAAGCAGATCTGGATGGTGCTCGATCCACCACCTTCCAGTCAGTGTTAGTCAGTTTGACAGTGTTAGCAAGGGCATCTGATAGATGGCAGGCTAAAGGAAAAGTGGATGAACAGAGCAGGTAGAGAGGAGGTCACAGAGAGAAGAGGATGTGCTCTTATGCACACACTTGCAACTACACAAACTCAGCTTAATGCACAGCGAGCAAGACGCAGCTGCTCACCAAACACTATCATCCATCACCCACTGCAGTGTGACTACATACAGCATCTGCTCGAAGCCCGCTCCACCTCACAGCCAGAGACGCCTCTGAGGGTGAGCGGACGAGACAGAAATGAAAGCGTAAGTGAACGAATCGCTTTGCATCCGGTGGAGAATACGTGGAGCTGAGCGTTACGGGGAGTCCTGCTCATCCGTGAGCTGTCTCAGCGTCTCCCGTCTCTCTGCAACGGAGGGCGAAGTTAGCCGAGTGGAAGAACATTAAATCATTAGCAGCAATAAAATAATGTCAGAATGATTCTCCTACAAAGTGAACAAATGTCATGCTCAGAGTTTTATTTGCAGAAATATCAGTCCATCCATAAAAATGAAAGCAGTAATCATGCAGAATGGCCACTTTAAATGTTTCTGTTATATTATTGGACTGGGCTGTTCTCCTGTAGCGCTCTGCAGAGTCACAGCAGAGCTCGTTTCTACTGCGAGACTGCAAAGAAACAACATTTGGCAAAAATATGGGACATGAGCTGAGAAATAAAATATGGTAGAAGAACAGTGATGGGAGGAAAGAGTATAAACTGTTGAATGACAGACACACACAGACGCACACACACACACACACCATCATGTTGTCCTTGAAATCCAGATGACAGTTAAAATGTTAAATGCATTCTGCATTCTGTATTAATTGGTGTAAGTACAGGACTTGTGGTTACCTTTAACCATTGATGGGTCCAAAGCAGGCACGGGTCTGGGGGGCGGGGTGGGGGTTACTGTACCGCCCAGGCAGGGATGAGAAACAGCTGCTGAGCCCTCTGCTATTTCAGGCTGTCTCCTCTTCCTATCCAACCCTCTCATTTTCCCAAACACTGCCTTTCCACCCTCTGCCCGCCCGCCCCGCCTCGCCTGCGCTCCAGCAGCTCTGCCTCGGGGCCGAGTTCAGGGCAAACCGCTAAATGAGCAGTTACAGGACAGCTCCCAGCCCTCGCCGTGAAACCTCCAGGCCCTCATTTGTGTGTTTTCAGCCCGCCCACTCTTCAGCCACCCTGCTCTCTGCCTGGGCTTTGCTCTAAACCTTCTATTCATCGCGCCCTCTTTCTCGCTCCCTGCCCGGCGCTCCATCTGTTTCTGGCAGCAGCGTTTCTACCTGAGCACCTTGTCACCCTGCCAGCATATCAGCAGTTGCTGTCCTTTTTAATCATTCTTATGACCCCTGCGTCATTTTCTCAGATGCACATGTTTTTTTCCCCATCTTAAATCTATTCATAGGAATTCACCAGAACCCTCTCAAGCCATTTATTTCTCCCAGATCTGCTTTCTGTCAGCTCGCTCTATGAATAAAACATTGCTGAATTGAATTCATCAAGCACATGATGTCATTTACTTGCAGGAAGAGGTTGGACTGCCTCAGAAGAGTCACAGTGTGAAAGCTGATTTAGCCGTTTTGATTGCAGATGGGTAACAGATGCAGGAAGGAGCTGAATCCCTCACAGGTTCTGGGGCAGCTACAGGTGTTCAGGCTTCAGATGCCCTCTGTTACACCCCTGGAATCAAACGTATAGGACCACTGTGACAGCTATGAATTATTCAGTCTTGCCCCCCTTTTTTTGCTCATCATCTATTCCTTTTTAGTCCCACTGTGTGCTTTTTTTTTTCAGAGCCTGGCAGTGCTGTTCGGCAGTGATTAGGCTTTTTCTGGACCGATCGCTGCTGTGACTAACGGGCATATTGGTCCATGTGATTTTCTGTTGCAGTGGGCGAGTTTGTCAGTGACGTCCTTCTGGTTCCTGAAAAATGCAAGTTCTTCCATAAGGAGCGTATGGACATGTGCGTCAGCTATCAGCAGTGGCACGGTGTGGCCAAAGAGGTAAGGAAGGAATGACCTCCTAGGAAGTGCTGGGAGGTGGCGTTTCCTGTGGGAACAGGACATTGTTAGCTTTAACTTAACTTAGAGATTACAGGAGCCAAATTTTAAGTCCCTTCTTCCTCTCACAGCGGTCATACTTTTATTACTTGCCAGTATTTTCGCTCTAATATCCTTCCACCTGTCTCTGAGCGTCTCCGAGGTCCTCTGATCACAGGCGAATGGGGAGTCCTCACATTTCAGCTCCTAATCAGATTAGTGTTGTGGCTGTAATGCAGCTAATCCCACAGAGCTGCTCCAGAGCCACCCCCGTGGGGGCCACTCTGACCACGACAGCAAGCAGCAGCTCACAGAGCCCATCATGGCGCTCCTCGCCTTATGCTGCTTCACTCCTACTCTTTCCCAACAACAAAATAAAAAGGCCAAAGCCCGAGTATCATCTTCAGCCTGAGATTGTAGGGCGTCCAGAAACAACCGGTAACAAAGATGTTACATCTGAGCACGAAGAGGAAAAAGGCGAGTAAGAAAAAGGCTTCAAAAACAGCCTCTCTCCCTCACCACCTGCCACTGAGATGCTCTTAGACAGGGCAGCTAATCCACCACTGCTTCACTGGAGTTTCTCAGCAGCCATCAATTAGAGTGAACTCATTCTCAGTGCTGAAAAATAGGAGTGCAAGACTTTGAAAGCATAGTGTATTTATCACTCAGTCAGTATGAGGAGCTGGCTGTGGATAAACCCGGTCCTCTGCACTGCATCTGAAGTCTGAATCAAATGAATGATGTTTGGTACCAACAGTGGGGAAATTAAGGATCAATGATTCTGATTAAAACATTAAAATTTGCCTCCTTCCTGATTTCTTTGTTGTCACACCTGATATTTAATATTAATATCTTACATATCTGAAATTTGTAAGTATGACTAATATGAAAAAAAAAAATACTTTCTGTACTTCTCAATTATTTTTCTACCTAGATCCGTATCTCACAGTGTTCTCCGCTCTAATCTGTATCGATCGATCTGCAGGAAAGCGAGCAGATTTCTGGTTTCCATTTTTAGTATAGTTTGAATGAGCTTTGGTTGCATCATCTTAAACAGTCACTGGGAGGGGCTGCAGAGGGAGTGTATCTGCTGAAGTGTAATCTCAAAATCATCTGTTATTTTTAAATGTGTCTGCATTAGTAAACAGTGCTGAGTGCATGAAAAAGGAGGTCTTGGCCTTCATATTTGCCCCGACCCTCGTGTTTGTGCCCTGAGGCTCTGTAGATAGATGTTCCACGTTCCTCCTTCCATACCTCACGTACTCCCTTATCAGGCAAGAGTATCGTTGATGTCGAGGTCTTTGAACATCGTCTCGATGAATAAAAGTTAAGCAAATATCGCTTCGTCAAAGTCAACATTGATAAATTGAAAGAGTGTCTGACCCTGTGCCGGCTGCTCTTTTCTTTTGCCCCCTCAGGCCTGTGGCAAGAGCTCCATGGTGCTGCACAGCTACGGCATGCTGCTGCCCTGTGACATCGATAAGTTCCACGGCACCGAATACGTGTGCTGCCCCCCTTCTCGCACTGAGTCGACCCAACCTTCCCTGCCCTCCCAGGAGGATGATGAAGATGAAGAGATAGAGGATGAGGAGATTGATGAGATGGACCTGGACGAGGAGGAGGCTGTAGAGGACAGGTGAGCGTTTGTGAAGGTGGAGTGCAACGCCGTGTGGCTGCATGTGGTTGTGTTCATGAAATTCATTATTATCAGGCTGTCCTAAAAGCTCCCTGAAAAGCCTTCAGCTGATCCAAAATGCTGCAGCTAGAGTACTGACAGGGACTAGAAAGAGAGAGCAGATTTCTCCCATATTGGCTTCTCTTCATTGGCTCCCTGTTAAATCTAGAATAGAATTTAAAATCCTTCTCCTCACCTACAAGGTCTTGAATAATCAGGCACCATCTTATCTCAAAGACTTCATAGTACCATATCACCCCAACAGAGCACTTCTCTCTCAGACTGCTGGCTTACTTGTGGTTCCTCGGATACTTCAGAGTAGAATGGGAGGCAGAGCCTTCAGCTTTCAGGCGCCTCTTCTGTGGAACCAGCTCCCAGCTTGGATTCGGGAGACAGACACCCTCTCTATTTTTAAGATTAGGCTTAAAACTTTCCTTTATGATCAAGCTTATAGTTAGGGCTGGATCAGGTGACCCTGAACCCTCCCTTAGTTATGCTGCTATAGGTCTAGGCTGCTGGGGGGTTCCCATAATGCACTGTTTCTTTTCATTCACCTTATTTACTCTGTTTATACTCCACTGTGCATTTAATCATTAGTTATTATTAATCCCCCCCCCCCCCCCCCCTCAGCAGATGACCCCCCCTCCCTGAGCCTGGTTCTGCTGGAGGTTTCTTCCTGTTAAAGGGAGTTTTTCCTTCCCACTGTCACCAAGTGCTGCTCACAGGGGGTCCTTATGATTGTAGGGTCTTTACCTACAATACAAAGCACCTTAAGGCGACTGTTTGTTGTGATTTGGTGCTAAATAAATATAAAAAAACATTGCAAGCATACTATCCGGCGCGTTGCAAAGGGCGGATATAACCGGGCGTCTGGATGAATGAAAGATCTGTGACACTGATCCGTGGCAGCTGCTCGGTGTCTTTTGATAAATCGCTCCTTTCAATGGCTTACACTTCTTCCCTCATCAGTGAGACAGCAGCTGATGAGCAGCCCACACAGAAGGAGGAGCCGGTAGATGAAGCTGAAGATGAGGAGGAGGAGGATGAGGAGGAGTACCACTACGTCTATGAGGACGAGGATGCTGACAAGGAGGATGAGGTTGAGAAGAAAGAGAGTAAAATGTTTGATAATCAGGACGAGGACAAGACTTTACAAGAAGTGAAAGGTTTGTAATGTGCTTTTAAATGCTTTCACACCCCCTCCCATCATCCATTTCTCCCTTTATAGGCACTTGCCACTGCCCACCTCTTAAATATAATCAAACCTCTGCAACCTTTCAGCTGTATCCAGTTATACCTAAATCTCCAGCAGTCTGTAATTAGATAAGTTGAGCTCAAAGCAGATACTGTGATGTACTGTTCTTCTTTTATCAGACCAAAGGGACATATCACCCTGCCTTATTCTCATAGAAGTCCAGCATCGTGTTGTTAATCTAGTTTCTGTAGTTTTCTGAGTGTTTGGAGTTGAGGCTGCTCCACAAAATGGCCGGTTGACCTAACGAGCTGTCCCCTGGCAGCGGTGTGCACCCTGGAGGCTGAGACCGGCCCCTGTCGGGCCTCCATGCCCCGCTGGCACTTCGACATGAGCCAGAGGAAGTGCGTGCGCTTCATATACGGCGGCTGTGCCGGCAACCGCAACAATTTCGACTCAGAGGAGTACTGCATGGCCGTGTGCAAACGCCTGAGTAAGTGCCACATGACAGAGGCCGCTTTGACCCCGCCCCCCTCTCTCTTTATCTGTTTGTGTCTTTGCTGCAGACTCACTGCTGGAAGCTCTTGAGGATAATATAGATTTAGTAAACAGAGCAGCTGTTCTGCAGCCTTCAGCTCTCACTGCTCCACCTGTTTCCATGACATCTCCTCCACAGCAGTCACATCTGAATGCATTCTGCTTCATTTTCCCACTGATGTCTTAAACTTGGGATCATTTTAACTGATTCATTATTTCAGCGAACGCAACACGATCATCATGCTGCAAACATAAATCTGTTTAAGTCTGATTTCATTTGGGATTTAACTGATCCATGAAGCATTAATCCATCAGGTTGTGTGTCTGTATCACTGAGCATAAAGTCACTTTCATTCACTCTTTTACTATGAAGTGCTCTGTTTGATAAGACGGCATATGGCAGGTTCATCGCCGGCTCTGCTCGATTTTCTGTTAGCAGCATCGAACAGGAAGAAATCACATTAGATTTGATTTTATTTTCTTCGGTCTGCTGCCTCTAAAAGGCCGACTGTCAGATCTTAGTTCTCTGTAGCATTAAAAGAGAAAATCTTCCAATTTTAATTACATTTTAATAAAGAAAAATCATTCCTGCTTTCCCTTCATTAGTGTTCGTCTCTCCTCTGCTCGGACGCTTCGTGTTTGCTCCTCAGTTTCTGTGTGTCTGTCACTAACCTGGATTTCCTGATCACAGAGCGCCGCTGCTATTTTTATTAGCTCATGTCAGCCAGTAGCCACTTTTTTTTCCTCCTCCAGTGATTCACTTTTCATCAGGTTAGGCACAGTTCATGGTCGTAACCAACTGGATTTTTCATTTGCATTAAAAAATGTTTTTAGGAGCTGAAGCTGCAGGTGTCGATTAGGAGTTGAGGCTTGTTTTTAACCCGTGCCTCCCTTTCTTTTTCTTTTTTGCTGTTGAGGTCTCTTCCTGTTTGCCGGCCTGAAGCAGGCCTGTTTTTGCAGGCTGCAGTGATATGAGGAGGAGGATTGCGTGACTGTATAGAACAGAGCCCTCCGGCCTCACCCCCCGTGACCCACTTGTCAAATACGGAGATATTTCTATTAGTGTCGGAGACACGACCTGTCAGCAGGAAGCCGATGGGAAGATGAAAGGAAGTGAAATGGAAAGACTGTCAGATTCCCTTAAATTTATCAGACTAAGGGTGGAGGGACGCCAGTGAGAGGAGTGTTTCTGTGAGGATTCGGGTCCAACTTCAGTCTGCGTTCGCCTTTCGACTCTTTCTCTCTGTGCCCAGTTGTCTGTCCGCCTGCCTGTCTGTCTGCCTGTCTTGCTGCCTACCTGTATCTGCCAGGATCAGCTGGTCTGATAGCCCGTCTCTCTGCTTCTGTGTCAGTCTGTCCGCCGTTCAGTTTGCAGCCCTCACCTCTCACCATCTGTGTCTGAATTTGCAGCCGTGCCCCCGACTCCTCAGCCCACCGATGATGTGGACATCTACTTTGAAACCCCCGCTGATGACAAGGAGCACAGTCGCTTCCAGAGAGCCAAGGAGCAGCTGGAGATCAGACACCGCAACCGTATGGAGAGGGTGAGTCAAGCAGCCAGGATCGGGATTCCTGAGAGGCGGGATTGAGAGTTTTTCCACTCGGCTGCAGTTATCTGTGATCCGTGGATGTACTGGACGGATCTCTATCAGTAAAGACGGTTCGGCTTTTGTGCTGTTGTTGCATCGTTTGCAGTTAGATTGAAAAAGTTATTAAATAACAGAGGAGCGGGGGAAAAAAACAAATATTTTTAGGAGGAAGAGGAGCAAAGTCATACTTGATGTGTTTCTTAGCTCTGTGGCATTTATCTCCACACCATTCCCTCCCCTCGCTGTGCCTTTGTCTCTCCAGGTAAGGAAAGAGTGGGAGGAGGCGGATCGCCAGGCCAAGAACCTGCCCAAGGCTGAGCGGCAGACATTGATCCAGGTGAGACATCGACCCTTTCCCGTGCCCCCCCTTTGTCCCTGTGTTTGAATGAGAGATGATGCCTTACAGACCTTGGGTCCCTCAGTCCCTGTCCCATTAAAGATCCCCGCTCCCTGGCTGGTCTATCTTTATCACTCCAAGGATAAATGAGGACATTGTCTGAACGGGAAAACTTCTAAATGAGTCCCTGAATCCCTCGACGAGCCTGGAAGGCGACATAAGTGAAACTGAGACTTTTGTTTTTCTGTTAATAGAAACTGAAAGAGCGCCATACAGCCGAGTGCAGATACACATGTAAGATGTTGAACTTGTTTATAGCACTTCCAAGGTATGGTGGAGTCCCTGGAGGAGGAAGCAGCCAGTGAGAAGCAACAGCTGGTGGAGACTCACCTCGCCCGGGTGGAGGCCATGCTGAATGACCGGCGCCGTCTGGCTCTGGAGAACTACCTTGCCGCCCTGCAGGCTGACCCCCCCAGGGTAAATGGCACACACCTGCCTCTCAAAGCATCATGTACATCCTCACCTTTCTCCATCTGTTCGTTTCTTCTCTCATCCACAGTCGATTTGAAAACGAACGCACACGCATGTTTCTGTCGGAGCGCATTTTAATACCCGTATCCTGTCAAAAGACCCTCTGCCAGCCTACAATGAGGAGAATGGATTCCTGCGCCCATAAAAACACATCCGCAAATCCCCCATCAGCACAAAGTCAAGCACATCTGAACCCACAGCTGTAATCCTTGTGTTGTGCTATTTTTATTTCCTTTTATCTAATAGTGTTTTGATGCTTTTGCCAGCACACAGTTTGGCAAAAAGGTGCCGGCCGCCTTCTAGCCACCAAAAAGGGAATTGGTTAAATATCTTTATTTGGTCTCATTTCAAGTTTCAGGACGCTGCCAGATTTAAAAACAGCTTTTGTTGCACCTCCAGAGTTGTAATGATCTGCAGCGTTTCTCTGCAGGGGCTGCAGAAGATTTCATGTTCGGTCTAACACGTCGTGTTTAAAGGATGAAGATCGGCGTCTTAAACTGGAATCTGAAAAATGCAGCAGAATAAATATCGGTCATTACTTTCTCTTTTAGAAAGGACAACAACCAAACTATATCCCGTCACAAATGAAATTGCCGTCATGTCACTCACTCTCTCACGAAACAGGAATATTTGGTCATTAAACCGTCCGTATTGCACAGAAATGGTTATGAGGCCATATTGTTCCATCCAGCACAGCTAACCACCCCGCCCGATCTCCCCGCAGCCCCACCGCATCCTGCAAGCCCTGAGAAGGTACGTGCGTGCCGAGAACAAGGACCGCCAGCACACCATCCGCCACTACCAGCACGTTCTGGCCGTCGATCCCGAGAAGGCCGCGCAGATGAAGTCACAGGTCAGTGGGTTTTCCTGAGAATCATGACTAATACCTGATGCCGGGGCCCACAGGTACCGACATAAAATCCCCACATTATGGAAACTTGATCCAGGAAATGTTTATCTTTTTTTTTAATTCTAGAATTAATTGGATTAATGTTTTGCATTTATATAGTTCAGTTTTCTTAATTGGTCCCTGCAGCTAGTTTTGACATTGAAGATGTAACGTATTAGACTGTCAATAAATGTGAGAGCTCATGCCGAGCTGATGTGAGATCACACACTCCCGTTCCTGCTCAGACAGGGCAGGGATAATGATGTCTCAGCCTGCTCCTTTCTGCCCTGTTTGTAAGTGTGTAGGAGGTAGAAAGAGTGTGTGCTCCTCTCAGCTGAAGCCCAGGAGGAGTGAGTAGGCTTGTCTGATGGAGGGAGGGCGAGTGCTTCATTCACTTAAGCCTCAGCCGAAGATTAACATTGCGCAGGTCTTGTGTAATGCTGGACTCTGAGCGGCTGCACGGGGATTTGGCTGGAAGCTCCTCTATTAGATGTACCCGCCTGTGTGTGTCAGTGCCCTTCAACACCATTTATAGTTATCCTCCACATTACTGATCACACAGCAGATGGATGAAACAACATAGTAAAGAGGAGGGGAAAAATCTCGTATTAGGATAAATATTTGGATCTGGCAGATGGTGAACCTCTGTGCTCAGTGAGGAGAAACTGATCTATGCTGTGCCGTGTGATGTTTGTTTGCCAAGCCCAGATCTTCTGTCACCCTAGACTCGTTCTCAGCTTCAGCCTCACCTGTCCGACTCTGCTGAGGATGCTCGATGCATCCAAATAACATTTTCCAACACGGGGACACGTATTGGTCTTAACGAGGATTGCTTCAAAGCCGCGGACAGGAAGGTGCCACTGTGGCTGCAGAGCCCCTTTAATGGGGAAAGGAGCATTATCGCCATCTGTTGCTGGCTCTGGTGCACTGCAGCCACATGCTGGAAGATTAAAACCGTCAATCATCAAAGTGAGAAATAAATACGGCTTACCTGCCAAGAGCTGGTCAGCTTTTTATTTCCTGCCAAACATTCTGGCAGCAAGAATATTGAAATATTTTTCCTCTCTAAACATGATGTTGTTTATAGAAATAGTGATAGCAACTGGAAATGTTTCTGGATACACAACAGTTTTATTTTTTCCATCAAACAACTTTCATTCCTGCAGCACTGAGATGGTGGTGATCACTGAGGCTGACGGGCTGCAGATCCTGTCAGAGCCGCTCGCGGCTTCGAGGCTGATTTGAATATTACATGTGGCAACTTGTTTTATGTTTGCAAGTCAGCTGGCTGTGAACGGGTCTGGATCCGTCTCAGGAAAGATGCACTCTTCCAGAAAGCTGCTGTTTCTGTCGCAGCTCTGCTTCAGTCTGTGCGCAGGAGCAGCGCTCTGATGAGTTTATTAATATTCTGGTCAGAGAACAGAGAGCTGTTTGTACTCTATAATGGTTCATTCAGTATGGGGAGAATCTAAAGTCTGTTTCAGTCACACCGATTAATAGAAAAACCATGTTGTGTTTGTTTTTAGTGGAAACAACACAAAATCAAAGTTTAGCACGTGTAGCTGTAACTTTGTCTCCTCTCTGTGGTCATTATTCTCCCTTTGGTATGATCGTGCCTCCCTTTTCCTCACATGATGATGATGATGATGATGTCACTGCTCGAGCAGCTTCTCTGTGAAAATCTGCAAACATGAAAATGCTGTTTGGGTTCAAAGGTTAACCAGAGGCACTAAGGACGGATTTTCTAGGATACGTTTTTTTTTTGGTTACACTAATAGTTGGTAATTCTTTCTGTTATTAATGTTACAGTAATTGAAATAAGGCTGTAAAATTAGCCATTTAAACTCATTTGTCATGATCCAGAAATATAATCCTCCTTCTCCTTCCTTTAATGGATTTTTTGCTTTCCTATAAAATTATAAATGGAATGAAATTATGTTTCTTAAATGGGAGGAAACATTTTTTCCGGCACTGATGGGGAGCGGTTTCACTGGAAATAAACAGAAGGATATTTTTGTCACGTGTCACCCTGTGTGTTTTTGCCAACGCCAGGTGATGACCCACCTGCGAGTGATCGAGGAGAGGATGAACCAGAGCCTGTCTCTGCTCTATAAAGTACCGTACGTGGCCGAAGAGATTCAGGATGAAATCGGTGAGTCGTGTTCGGTGAAAGTTCCCGGGCAGCTGGGAGGATTGTGGGTAATAAAAATGAAGTGAGATGAAAACAGCAGTGGAAATGTGCCAGACAGAAGTCAATACAGATAGATGGGAGGTTTTATCATTGCAGTTATTTAAGGCAGAGAAAAGGTTGAATTGTGGTGGAAAATTTCATACATGCATGCAGCTGTGTATCCGGCCTCCACTCACAACCCCTCATTTTTCCAATTAGACCTGTTGGGATGCAGTCATCTCCAGTGGTACAGTGTCCACTCATTAAAATGTTTTCTTGTGTCTCCTCAGCTCCGTTAAAGGAGTACAGTGATGCAGCACGTTACAGTGACAGAACTGGGTCACAGCTTTCACCATGCAGCATTCTGTTGGAAGCTGCGCAGATTTGCACATAAAAATAGCCCTCAGAAAAATAATCATTGGTAGTTAGCAGAAGTGGGAACAGATGCTTCTTGCAGCAGTTTTGGCTGTTGGGAAAAGTAAGCTAAGGATTATCGATGAAGCTCGTTTTAGAAACTGCTGCCATGTCGCCGGCTTTCAGGTGTGAGCGTGTACCTGCTCCCTTACTCTGTCCTTCTCTGCAGATGAGCTGCTCCAGGAGCAGAAAGCTGACATGGACCAGTTCCTGTCGTCCATCTCCGAATCACAGCCAGATGTCACCGTGTCATCAGAGGAGAGCGTGGAGGTCCCGCTGCCTGAGGGCAAAGCCTACCGGCCCATCCAGGTCACGTCCTTGGGGTCCCGTCCGGATCCAGAGGGTGAGAATCTCCGGCCTCAGGCGCAGTCACGAGCAGCATCGTGAACACAACACTGTGGCTGTGTGAGAACAATAGGCCTTAAGTCTTTCTAAAGGGCAGTGGTGACAAAGCATGGCACAGCTGTTGTACAGTTTCTGTGTTTTGAGCCGTGCAAACGTGCTGTGGAGTCCGTGGCTCAGACTTATCTGTGCCAGCATGTTTCCCTCTGGCTCAGCCATCAACACAGAACTGCTAAGATTTTTTAAAAAGTCACAAAGCCTCAGGGTCTGCTGCTGAGCTTCAGCCAAAAGAAGGAGAAAGAAACAAGCAGTTATGGTCGTATTCTTTTTTTTTTTTTTACATTTGTGCCAAGCAAACGATTGAACCCTCACAGAGAGAAACACGATGGATGGAGTGCTTCCAGCAAGAAGGAAGGCAAATTACAAGTAAAGCCCCAAGCAACATTTAATATAGCAGCCAACAGCCCAGAGGCCTTAGACAGAGCGAGCCAGCTCTAAAACGGCTCTTTCTGCAGTTTAGTTATCGGTAACGTTTCTGTTTGGACTCTACCCTGCTGAACTCTTCCTGATCAGTTAACACAGCTTGATAATCCTGCCGTTTCTCTTCTGTTCTCTTCTTACCTGAGTTTTTTTTCTCTTCTCTCCTCCCCCTTTCTGACCTCCTTTTTTCTGTTGCTCATTTCAAATGCCAAGGCGATCTATCAGACTCCCCACGTGCCTTCAAGAAAGGTTGGTGCCTGTGTTGCATCTTGTTTTTCTGCCCCCGCTCATCTCCCGAGCCATACCCATCTACTCTTTTATTCCACTCTCCTGCTTCCTTTTGGTATTCTTTCCATTTATGTTTGATCAGAAACCATCTGGTTGTTTATTTCCTACTTTTTTTGTTTGATCTCAGCTACTTTTTGTGCTTCCTGTCATACTAGGATTATCACCTCATGCTAAATAGCACATTGAGTGGCTTCTAAGTCAGGCAGCGCTAGGTCACAGACCCCCCCCCCCCCCCCCCCCCCCCCCCCCCCTCCTCCAGAGAGGCTCTTGTGTGTTCATCCTGTCCTCAGTGCATTTGTCAGAGCACCTTAATTATTTCACCTCCCACACGCTCATTTCCCACATCAGAGTCCCTCTTCCTGACAGGAGTTGTGCGACGCGCTCGTTTGTCCTCTAAGAGCACAATCAGGAATGTGGTTTTTCCTAATGTGGACTTAACCTGTAAACACAAAGATACCTGGATCTCAAATCAGTTATTAAAAAAACATTTTGACCAGGTGAACGTTTGGCACAGTTTATTGATAAATGACTTCAATGATGATTTTTCTAATAGGCAAACTGTTTGAGGACTGATCAGATCTGTGCATATAATGGTCCCATTGTTCTCATGGAGGCCACGCCCATGGTGCTGTGTGTGCACAGCGTGCAGTATAATCTGATAACCTGCCCTGTCAGTCTGCGGCGTCACTTCTGCTGAGTGAGGCTCATAAATGTGATGATTTTTCCAGTTTTTTCATCTTGCAGAAGGTGACAAACCGATGCTGAACTTTGCCCTCACTACCTTTCCTCTGATGTGTCTGTCCCCATCATGAAACTATCTGCGTGACATGCAAGTGCAGTGACACAGTGATGTGAAGGATGCAAAATGCCAGGGTACTCACAGTCACTGAGTGGGTCTCATTTAGTGAGTCACTGCATGTTTACAGAGAAATCTCAGATAAATGCAGAGCAGCAGTCGGAGAGGGCCTCTGCAGAAGGTCAGCGTCACGCTCACAGTGCTCACACTGTGCTGCATGGAAGAAAGGTCTTTGTTGTCACCAGTGAACTAAGGAGGCTGATGCAATGGGTGCAAGTGTAATAGCCTGATATTTGTGTGCAGCTATCCTCCACCAGTACTGCCATCGCTGTTTGCTTGTTTGCTTGCGGTGTCCTGCTGTTATTGACGGTGCTCCTTCACCTCCTCCAGGGTCCGCCATGTCTGGCTTAGACGGTTTAATTGGTGCTGAGGAGAGAATCATCAACAGCAAACCAAAGGTCAGCGAGAATGTGGTAAGAGCTCTGTTGTCAGTTTGTGCTTGTATTTGTGCATCAGAGCATATTTAACTTTCTGACTTGAGAGAAGCCTTGTTAAAGCAAAGCACCGGAGGATTTAAATATCCTTACAGCAAGCATAGCTCGATACAATTGTGCCGATGAGCCAAATTAACGAGTACGCATCGCGGCTCTCTTAAGTTCAGCATTTAATGAGTCGGATTATTCCGGTAACTATGTTGCCATAGTTACAGCTAACTAACACCGAGCTGTTTGCGTGCCTGTGTTTGGCTCCTGCCGGTGACCCTCATTCAGATCCACTCTGTCCAGCAGTCATTGCATGGTTACTTTCCTTTGCCAAACTCAGCAGTGTTCCTCATGGATTTTCAAATTATGCTTGGCAGCGTGCGTTTGCCGTGTTTCGCATGCTAATCCAACATCAACTGCAAAGCTGTGTATTTGTGTGTGTCTGTGTTAACGTGAGTCTTGCAGGTTTTTGGAGTGCATGCATGTGTCTTTTTGGGAATGCTTGTTTTTTTTTTTTAAGGCGGAGCCATCTGAAGTTAAAAATGTGCAAGTGTTGGTTTGTCGTGATGCTCTGTGACAAACACACTCTGGACTGCTCTGATTCAGTTTCTGCCTCCTGAACACACCCGCTCCACTCACAGCGCTCATTCTTCAGATTGGGGCTCTCGGTAATGAGAGGCCGACAGTCTGCTTAGAGAGACTTGTTAACTGTGTGCCTAGAAGAAAGTCTGTTGTTGATGTTTGCAACCCCCCCTCCCTCTCTCCTTCCAGTGCGAACAAGACCGCTCCAAATGCATCATCACCCAAACACAGATAATCCTCAACAGTTTACTGCGTTGCACATTCACACCCTCTCACTCTCCCCCGCCTCTCTCTTTCTGTCTCTATCGTGCACGATGTCCGATCTCACGCACACACTGTGGTGAGTGTAACCTGGGCTCCCCTGTCTGTGTTGACAGGTGATTGATGAGTCACTGGATGTTAAAGAAGTGGTTTACAGTGCAGAGAGAGTCAGCGTTATGCATGATGATGAGCTGGTGAGTACAGCGGCACCCTCCAAAGGGCTCTGTGGGGAACTGTAGTTATCAGTAGCGGGGAGAAGCTGAACGAAGGAGGGAGTGTGGGAGTGTGCAAAGACACCAGTTCTGCAGCTGATGATTGTGTAAATAAAAAGAAACTAAAAACAACAACAACGACCCGTAAACCCCTCACGTTATCAGTGTAAACAGTATTTTGTTCAGGCTCGTATGTTTTGGTTATTTCTGCATGGGTGCATGCTTGTTATGTGAATGTATTTGAATGTACACAGTGAAAATCTCAATTCATATGATGAATGTAAATCCACACAAACTGGGTGTGCTCAGTTTATGTGTGAGAATGAGCAGTGCCCCCCCCCCCTCCTCCCAGTGGCTGTCCACATATGATTAGTTTGTGTCATATGTGTCAGGTTACATCGTGAAGACGAGCGTAGGCGACTGTGGTTGTGTGCGTATAAGATATCACACAGTCCTCCACACAGAGCCGGGCATGCGTGTGTGCACACGAGTCAGTCACGTCCTAACGAACAAAGACCGATGTCCCCTCTGTGGCTTCAGGAGCTCGCACCTTTGCAGTCCATTTATTTTCTCATTTAAAGCAACTCTGAGGAAGGCTGCTCTCTGAAAATGATTTTTCTAATTTATGTTTAATTTAATTCCAGTTCCCTCTTGTTAATAATTTACTGTCTTATGTTTTTAGAAAGGAATCTTACATACATCGGCCTAAGCTCTGATTGTACAGCTTTCCATTATGACTACTGATCATGA
This sequence comes from Archocentrus centrarchus, assembly GCF_007364275.1. NCBI lineage: Eukaryota > Metazoa > Chordata > Actinopteri > Cichliformes > Cichlidae > Archocentrus > Archocentrus centrarchus. Next base: position 14,237,589 of record NC_044358.1, on the reverse strand, counting down.
TAACAAATTACCCCTCATATCAAAGTTGCTATGGATCCCATTTTATTGATTTAGGGGAGGACGACCTACAAAACTCACCCAAAAACCAACCACTGCAAACAGCTGAGCGCCGGCAGTAGTGCCTGAGGAATCTCTGCAGCTTCAGAGCTGCTTCCAGATGCTGTGCTCACATTCACGTGTCCACGCGTTATATTATAGAAGCAGCAGCTAGCACAAGATGCCCCCGTACCCTAAATGTAATAATGTTATGATCACTGGTCATAATGAAAATAAGATTCAGTAAGTCAGGAAACGCTCCACTTTAAAGCTTTATCTAAAAATGCCATAAAGAGCTGTACGTATATGAACAGGAAATAACTTTACTGTGTGGTCTGCTGTGTTTGCATGCATGGTGTCCTCACTGCTCTCTCCGTCTTCCCCTGAATCGCTCTCCCTGTTAGGAGTCCTACCGCCCTCTGGGAGAAGACTTCAGCTTCGGGAGCAGTGCACTGATTGGCTTGCTGGTGATCGCAGTGGCCATAGCAACTGTGATTGTGATCAGTCTGGTGCTGTTGAGGAAAAGGCAATACGGCACCATCAGTCACGGCATTGTGGAGGTAAGCCGCCTGTTATTTGGAGCAGCGTGTGGAGACTGTGGGCACATGACCGCTCAGTAATGGACTGTGGTCCTTCTTATTCCAAGCATTTCAGTATTTCAGTAAGGAGAGATCACTGAATATGATTTATTAATAAGAAACACAGAGTCCTGACCTCAGCCTGGTAGAACACCTCTGGGATGGATTAGAGCAGAGACTGTGAGCCAGGCCTTCTCTCCAACATCAGTGTCTGACCTCACAGATGTGCTTCTGGAAGAACGGTCAGAAATTCCCATAAACACTCCTAAACCTGTGAAAAGACTTCCCAGAAGAGCTGAAGCTGTTATAGCTGCAGAGGTGTTACTCAGGTTCATGTGTGTGTGAAGGCAGAGGAGTGAATATTTCTGGCTGTACAGTGTATGAGTTGTAAATTAATTTAGCCAAATTAGATTATTGCTCCCTGCAGCATTTATGAATGGCACATGCAGCATGAAGAGTTATTATATGCTGAGATCTTGTCTGTCTTGCAGGTTGACCCCATGCTGACACCAGAGGAACGACACCTGAGCAAGATGCAGAACCACGGCTACGAAAATCCCACCTACAAATACCTGGAGCAGATGCAGATCTAACCGGAGCCTACAAGGGGGCGCTGTGGAGTCTGATAAGAGGACGGCAGCAGAGGGGGAACATACTACTGACCAACATGATGCTATTGTTAAAATCATTTGCATACATCCAAACTCCATTTACTGGTTTGTTCAAAACAATCCTTCAGTAATGCTACTACTTCTACTACTGCTACTATTGTACTATAGAGCTCTTTTTGATCATGTTTCTTTTTAAAGGTGATGTATCTGCCAGTTTGCTTAATGGAAAATGTGATTCTGCAGATTTATCTCTCTCAGATCAAGATGTATAACATTTCTTCAGACATTTCTTTATTTTTATTATTTTTCTTTTTTTGAAATGCAAATCATATTAAATGTCATTGTTTTTGAGTAGCCATCATTAAAACGCTAACTGGACACAATGCTTTTGTTTCCCATCATGCAAAGTGTCATTGGTGCCGTTTCTGATGGTATTCTCAAAAATAATTGATGTTTTGTTCTTTTTCCTCTCGATAGATTGCTTGTATATGAAGGTTCTTTGTACCAATTAAAATGTTTTAGTGAAACAACAACTGAGAAAAAGATGAAATCAGGAATTATTTACTTTCTGTTCTTTGTTATGATAACAAAATACTGTATACATATACAATTGAAATATATATAAGAATAGATGTTTTTATTCCACCTTTTTTTCCCAGGGTAGAGGTTATGAGTTGGTTTAGGGTGCTTAGCTTGGTGGTCATGAATGTTTGCAGGCACACAATAAGAAAGCTTCGGGGAAGGTGTGCACAGGCCCCCCAGCTCAAACACATCACACACAACCTCCAGACCCCTTAATAAGTGAATGTGATGATATTCCACACAGATATTTTGTCAGTAGGGAAACTATAAATCAGTAGATTAAAAAATGACTTATTGACATGTGCTACATAGTTGAATGTATTATGGAAGCTATTTTCCAAGCTATGTATCTCACAGGTTCCCTTTAGGCTTTAATTCTGATGTAGTGTCACATAAACTGTGACATGCCACAAACAGACTTTTTTGGGTTATTTTTTAAGGGGGGGGGGGGTTATTAAGTTTTGCACACACTATCTGAAGCAAAAACACTATAAGTCGGGCTACCTTAAAAACATGAATTTGGTTCATTCACGTTCAAGCTGGCTTTGCCGGTCATAAAGAGCAGTATGACAGATGAAGGCAGGGCTGGTCCAGAGGCACAAACGGCACCGTACACCGCAGTGCGCATTATTGTGCATTATTAAACAATAATTTGGATCGGTAACAAAATTGTTGCTGTGATTTTATTGGAATCTATAACAAATTTTGGGATTTGGGCAGCGGGGAACCGTTGGGCCGGCCCTGCATCAAAGCCGCCCGAGGACCGTTTGCAGCTGGAGGGCTGTGCAGGCAGACAGAGACACACAGAAAGTCGAGACTTGGAGAACTGGTTTCTGAAAAAAAAAAAAAAAAAAAAAAAGCAACTCGTGTATTTTTACGCTTAGACACAAACAAGTAAACTGAATCCTAGAATCCTCTTTTCTCTCTCTTTATCTTAGTATTGTCTTTGTATGCCTGTATAGTTGATGTTGCAATCATGGCTTTTTTCCAGAGGATTCCATGTGGTGTGCATTGTTCTTATATGAAATGATATGATATATATATTTGAGTTTGTTTTCTTGTTTTCTATTTTCGGTTCCTCTTCCTGTGACAGTATCTCTGTATGTGACTGTCTCACTATGCACCCAAACAGCTTCAATCTTGTAACTGCCTGCTTGACTGTGGGAGGGGACTGGGGACTAATATGCATATTAGTGATTTAAAACATTTTGATCGACACCAATGGAAACAGATTTATGGTTACAAGGGGGATACACATCAATAAACTCACAACTTACATACGGGTGTCTTCTTTTTTGGTGAGTGGATGGGCAGACTGGGTGCTTCTGTAGTGGGTGTGCTAGTTCAGAATGGTTCAGAGGTCTAGATGTTGCGGTCGCAATGATTCAGCTCGGTGTTTATGGGCTGGGATGAGCTTGCTGATGACCACTTATCAATGTTTACTCCAGCATGACACATCATCAGTTGTGTATCCCCGCCTCCTTGGGTGTTCCAGCCATTTACCACAATACACCTGCTTGCTGGGGCAGGCCCACCACAGGCTGATCAGACCTGGGTGCGCGTCACCTGGAGTGGTCCTTTAGCTCCCCACGCTGTCTCCTTTCCTCTCAGCCACAGCCAGTGGCTGCTTGTGTATGTATGGCTGGGTGGGATGTGGAAAATGGACCCACGATGCAGGACTCGGAAGAGCAGATAAACTCAGACAGTAGCTTTGGCACTGAGAGCTCACAAAAACACAATTGAACTGTAGCAGAAACAGGAGGTCAACTACACACCAGGAGACACGCAGCCGTGAGGGAGAACTGAGTGAACAATCAGGGAAACAAACAACCTTAATACGGGGAGGCAAGCACATGAGAGCACCAATGGAGGAACTAACCAGCCACGTGATAAATAATCCTGGAAACAGAGGACACTGAACACCAGCAAATATATTTTACTAACTGAATAAATAGTGCTGCCCGCTCGTATCATTCCGCCGGTGTTCGGCGGGTTAATACTGCGTGAGTCGGCTGAAGTGGAAAATAATGATATTGGTCTCATTAATGTCGCGCGTGCTTGTTTCAGTTTGATCCATGTCGCTTTTGATTAAACAGAAACGCGTGTTTCACTGTAAGAGAAACACGCGGGTTTCAGCTGATGTGAGTCATCAGTTTCGCAGTGCTGTGACACTGAAAACTAAATTGTTCGTCAGTTCCCGGAACTGGACAGAGCAGTTCACCTGAATGAACACCGGAAGCCCCACCTCGTAAACAGGTGAGCGCTTTCCTTCACGGTGAATTCACTAAAACGCTCCATTCGAAGTGATAAAAAACAGACTCCTCACACAGGCTTTATTCAAATCTAATGACTTCATGTTATTTTACTTCACATTCTTTCACGGGTGGCAAGTAAACAGGAAGTGGTTACAGGTGTGTGGGGGGGTGGAGTCACGTCTGCACAGAAACCTGCTGCTCCCGGAAAAAGTTTCTGTGTCGTCTCGTCTGTTGTCACACAGGTAGGCGACCTACGCTCGTCAGGGAGACCTTTGCGGCCCCCTCAGAGGATCTTCTTTTTTAAACACAAGAAGACATTTTTCTTCTTTGGTCTTTAAACTTTTTAAATCGTCGAACTCGTTGAAAAACACATTTTTAAAAAGTCATCTCTCGGCGACACGGCCTGCAGGTTCACCTCGGAATTGAGCCTTTAGGCGCGCCACTGAAGAAGAGGAGCGGCAGGAGGAGGAGGAGAAGTTCAGAAGTCTGACGTCGTTCTTATTTGGTCCGTGATGGATTACATGAGCAGCGGGATGCGGTACATCCCATCGGTAAGGCGCTTGTTTCTGTGTGCTGAGTGTTGATGAGATATTTGACACCGCCGCTGATTTCAGCCTAATCTTGGATACCGGCGGCACAGGAAGTGACCTGTAAGTGAAACACGGTGACACAGGTGGGGGGGGGGGGGGGGGTAACCTTTACTCAACATATTTGTGAGACAAAGTGAAAGGCCTCTCGTGTTTGAATCACACACACAGCTGATGGCAGTTTGTGGACTCCGTCAGTAACACAAACACACACGCTTAGAAGCAACTTTCATTTTGATGTTCTGACTGGATCATGTGTCAGCAGGTGAGTCAGCTGTTCCACTCATTATTTCCAAGTGTCAGCGTTCCACTCATTTCAGACTGCAACATCATCATCATTATTATTAGTAGTAGTAGTAGAAGAAAATTTGTAATCAGCATCTACACAGTGATTCATGTACACAAAGTCACAAAGTACATCTGTTTATTGAGACTCTGACAAGCCAGCCAAATGTTTGTATATTTGTAGTATTCTAATACAGTAATACCCATGTACTGTACTACTTAATTCTTAAATGCAATCAGTGTCATAATAAGCAGAAATGAAGATGACAAGAAAAAGTAAAAAATAATAGGAATTAAAGAGAAAAACTATATTAACTCTGCATATGTGCCTCCTATCTGCAGTAAATAAGACCTGAACCTGTAAAACTATCAAACCTACTCAAAGCTTTAGATCAAATGTTTTCATAAAGTAACTCGTGCACACCATTTTGAGGAGTTTGGACATTAAAACAGTCATGAACCTGCACAGGCTTCATCACTGCAGGTCCTCAGGAAGCAGGCAGCTATCCCGAGGCTGCTGCCCGAATTCCTCCATCTTCCTCCACCCTGTTGCAACATGTTTGCTGCGGTCCTTCTCCTTCATACACTAAAATCTACTCCAGATTGCTCCACACAGACAGTGTGGTGCATAAATACAAGGTGTTGTAATGGGGAAAATGCTTGTATTAATCTAGAGCTTTTATTTATTTCCCTTAGATTTCTGGTTTGTAACTCTTTAAAGGTCTTGAGCAGTGAGTAATGGTCGTGTCACACAGAAGGAAACTGAAGCATGAACACTTCAGTTAGCTTTGAATGATTTTAGTGTAAAGGCTGCTCTTTAGGAATAAGCAGTGTGCCAAAATATTACATTTTGATACTTGAGTCATAACTTAATAATAAACATTGCAGTGGTTTATAATAAAAAGCTGTAGATGCAGGTCAAACGTGCACACTGCAAAGCTTTTATGGTCTGAGGTGCACTTACAGAAACATGTTGTTGTTGGCTCCCAGCAGGTTTGACAGGATTTTACAGAAACCTTTGTACCCCCCCCAGCTCACCTCTCAGTCTCATCTAGTGTAACCACAGAGTGTGAGTCACAGCGTGAAGTTTCATTAAACAAATCTCTTTCTGCTTCTTCCACATGAACAATGTATTTTAATAGAAAACAGTTCTAGCAGATTTCAGTGTTTCACACACAGAATATCGGTCACCAAAGACGAGGACATTCCTGACATCGGTGTGCTGCCGTCGCTTATCTTCACCTTCATCTGTTTCCTGTCTTAAAGAAACAAAGTGAAAACACGTACAGTCTCAGCCGACCATGTTCAGCTTTCACATAACTGTCTGTCTTCTAGGACAAAGAATGGGATAACGATGTCCAGTTCCTGCCAGCAGCAGACAGCAATAAGCTTGAGAAGAAAAGGCGTCCAGGGAAATTTGGGGCTGTGATCGCTGTGGTGGTCCTTGCCGTTGTTATAGCTCTTGTGATCGGAGTGCTGGTCTGGCATTTCCACTGTAAGTACGTCTCTGTTTAACAGGTAAATGTACTGCGCGCTGAGCGACAGACAAACGATGAATGAATGACAAAGAAAATAAAATTTACAACCTGCACGAGGTTGGGAGCTAAAGTGCAAGTGACTAAATCCTTCCTGTATTTGTGGCATGTGTGACTCACTCTGCACGTCTCTAATAGGTGGAATTTGGTGCATCAAACTTCATTGAGATCTGATAAGCTCTGAGATTTCTTGTTATTAAACAAATAATAACAAACAAAACGACTTCTTTGTTCACCTGCTGTTTTCTTTAAGTTTCTTCTTATTAAAAAGCCATAAGCACACATGATTTTGGTAAGTCAGAAACCGGCGAGTTTGAGCAGAAATCCTCCTCATTCTGTTGGTTTGCACAGACCGCTTTAAAGGCAGCGACATGAAACAACCGCGGGAGCTGTAGAAAACAGGCAGAGTGTTTGTTGTGCAGTCAGAGTATGTCGTTCAAATTCGGTCTTGCTTTTGTTGTCCTGAAGTCCGGAAAGATATGCGGGTCAAGAGGATGTACAGCGGCTCCATGCGCATCACCAACCGGGCGTTTGATGACGTCTACGAGAACTCCACCAGTCCCGAGTTCAAGGCACTGGCAAAGCAGGTGATTTCACAGGTAAGCATGCCATCACCTCGTCTTCACCTGTCGTTTGTGTCAGCTCTTGTATATTTTCTTATTTGTCTGTCTCTTTAATCTATTTACAGCTTAAAATCATCTATTCCAATAGTTCTCAGCTGTCAAAATACTACCGTGATTCTACCATTCAGGCTTTCAGGTATGAAGGAGGAAATTTTACACCTTCATCGTTACTCATATTACATTTGTCTGAAGCTTTGAACGTGGTAACACTGTGTGTGTGTGTGTGTGTGTGTGTGTGTGTGTGTGTGTGTGTGTGTGTGTGTGTGTGTGTGTGTGTGTGTGTGTGTAGCTGCTAACCCTTCTGTCATTGCTCTCAGTGAGGGCAGCATTATTGCCTACTACCTGTCTGAGTTCAGCGTCCCCGTGGGCCAAGAAGCAGCTGTCGACAATGCGATGTCCTCAGTGGAGACACTGGTGAAAAAACAGCGCGCTCTGCAAAGCTCTGGTGATGGTTTAACCCTTGATGATGTGGTCACTTCAGGTACAGTCAGAGTAACCGCTGTCATTTGTTTGTTGCGTGTTCTGTGTGGTGTCCTTACCTTAGCTGTGTCTGTGTGCTCTGCTTCGTCTTCACAGCCCTGGATGATCGCATGAGTTCACCATCATTTCGCAGTAAGTGTTCAGCTCGTTTTTAACGTTTCACCACAAGAACCTGCAACAAATCCTTTGCATACACAGAAACACGCACACCTCAGCTCACAGTTAGCAGGGCAATGACTTCATTTATGATTGTCTGCCACAGAGATGAGTCGAAACAAAAGGCTGTTTGTTTGCACACAGAAATTATTTGTGTTTCATTTCCATCAGAAAATGGCAGACAGTGGTCATAATTAGTAATGTAGCTACATTTCATTTGCATCATTAGTGATAGTAGTCTGTGTGTTTGTAAATGTGTTTCTCCCTCAGGAAACCTGCACTTTTCAGAGCATACCAAGGCCAATTTAATAAGACACATCCAGTCACCTGGTTTCCCCAACAAGCCGTATCCCCGCAACAGCTTAATCAAGTGGCAGCTGAGAGCCGACCCCGGCCACGTGCTCAAGCTTGACTTTGGTACGTTTGATCTGGAATCGAGCTGCAAGAGTGACTTCGTCAAAATCTACGACTCCCTGGTGCCCATTGAGAGCCTACTTATGGTAGAGTGAGTTAACCCTTAAAACATCTATCTTAAGCTTCCTCCAGATAAAAGGCTTTGCTGCATCTGCTGTTATTATTATTATTATTAACATATACTGACACCAGTTTAGTGCATGTTCGCCCTTTGCAGCTAACTAAAAGTTCACACAGATGAAAATGAGCTTGTTTATCCACATCCACAACATAATCCTGCTCCCATTGAAGGGATCCAACACAGTGTGAAAGTACAGTTGATGCTTTTATTAAAATTCATCTTCGGTCCTTTTTGACTTTTTCAGCTTCTCTGCAGAGAAAATCAGACCGGGTGGGTTTAAGAATCACTTTAGTTTTTATCACCACATCCTCACAGACCAAATAACTCAGTTTGATGTTTCCAGTTCGTGTGAGACTCGATGATTTCATTCATAAAACAGCTTCAAAGCATCACCAGCAGTCACACACGGTTCACTCAGTTCACTGCTTGCTGAAAGTTTGGAGGACTTTATCTTATTCAAACACGCAGCTTCTCATGAAACTGTGTGTAATGGTGCCGTTTGTGTTGGTTAAACGTTACGTTAGACTGAAGGCAAAATGGAACTGTTCCCTCTAAACCAGTAAAACCATTAAAACCACATGCAGAGAGAAAGCTAACAGCTCTCTGCACAGAGTGATGGGTGGTTCTCCTCCCCTGCAGGCAGAGGTGCTGCAGTCATGCAGTTAAAGGTTTAGTAAATACTGTGAGTTAATGCACTGTTACTATTTTCATTTTGCTACAGGCAGAATGAGAATAGTAACAGTGTAACATTGTACATTACCATTGTACTTTTTTTTTTTTTTTTTTTTGCTGTTACATTGAAAGAAAAACTAAGTGTGCATTAAAATGTGAAGAAATCCGGTTCAATATCTTTCTGCTGCAGGTGTAATTTTTTTTTTCTCTAAAATCTCTGACCCCCCCCCCCCCACTGGAAGGAAGGCGGGGGGTGTCTGTCCTTAAACTCAGCACATGCCAAAGCAAATATGACGCACTGTGTGAAAATCAGGATTTTCAATCTCAGGTGTGCTCAGAGGTGTGATGGTTTCTCTTTGCTCTCCACAGGCTGTGTGGGAAACATTTACCCAATAACCGACTGGGCTTTCTGTCCTCTGGCAACGTCATGCTGGTGACGATGGCCACTCACAACAGCTCCTTCCCCGGTTTCAGAGCAGCAGTGTCTCAAATTAAACAAGGAAGTAAAGGTAGGGGCTAAAGTTTGGCTGAGCTCACTGCAGCATTTTTAAGCAACAACATGAATAATGTTTAATATTTGTGCTGATTCATCTTTTTGTTGAACAGCTATAACATGTGGTGGGAAGATGACAAGTGAAAAAGGCAGCTTCACTTCTCCCAATTTCCCAAATTACTACCCTCCCAAAACGACGTGCGATTGGTCAATTGAGGTGAGCCATCAGGTCCTTACCCATGTTTCTGCTGTCCACGGCATCCTCACGCAGTTTTTACTCTTCTGTTTCAGGTCCCTGCAGGTAAAGGAGTGAAGCTGACATTCACAAAGTTCCTCCTGGCTGAGCCGGGGAATGAAAACATGGACTGCAACAAAGACTACGTGATGGTCAACGGAAAGAAGTGAGTCCATGTTTGTGCTGTTTTTTTTTTTAAAGGGTGGTGTCGTAACAGAGCAGGCCCATCATCGTTGTATGTTTCATTTTCAGATTGTGTGGAGATAAGCTCGACAAGTCACAACAGACAGAGACCAGCAACACCAACTCGATGACTGTGGTGTTTTCTTCTGATAAGTCTCGTGTGGACCGAGGCTTCTCTGCAGAGTACGAGGCCATTGATGTCCAGAATCGTAAGCAGCTCTCTTTCTTTCCAATAATGAGGCTTTCTTGGCGTTAGGACAGCGTTTCTCATGCTAACCCTGCCGCCCGCAGCCTGTCCGCAGAAGTTCCAGTGCAGGAACAGTAACTGCATTAAATCGGAGCTAAGATGTGATGGCTGGAATGACTGTGGAGACATGAGTGATGAGCAGGACTGCAGTAAGTACCACGCACTCATGATTTTTTCTTTTTTTTTAATTACTTTTACAAGTTGATTTGTAGCATTTTAATTGTGTTTTTCGCTCCCCTGCAGACTGCAGCGCGGACATCATCGGCTGTAAAAATGGGCTGTGTAAGCCCATGTTCTGGAAATGTGATGGCATCGACGACTGTGGAGACAACACAGATGAGCTGAACTGTAAGGCCTGTTAGCCCTGACGTGTTTTATATGAGCAGTGGGACTGTTTCCACATGCCTGCTGCTTTTTGTTTTAGGTGGGTGTAAATCTGCAGAAGTTACCTGTAAGAATGGCAAATGTGTTTCTGAGAAGATGCGCTGTGACGGCAGTGATGACTGTGGGGACGGATCAGATGAAGTCAACTGTGCAAGAGGTGAGACCAGTTTTTCCTGATGTGTTCCCGACTTTTTCTGTCTAATCTTTATAATTAGCCACTCGAATCCAGCGGTTCTGTCTTAAACTTGAGCCAGACTACATGATAAACTACGCTCAGCCTGGGATCTGATTGTTCTCCTCACCATCTCTCCTCAGACACCATCTGCACAGATCTTACGTACAAATGTAAAAACAATAAATGCATCAGTAAAGTGAATCCCGAATGTGACGGGGTGAAGGACTGTGAAGATAACTCTGATGAGGAGAACTGCGGTATGTCACAAAAATCAATCAAATTTAAACTTGTCGTTCTTCTTCGTCTGTGCTGCTTTAAGTTGCTTAACAAAGCAGGTGGAGAGCTCCACCCGATTCACAACAAGCTGCAGCGTGCCGGCCCGTCGCTGATGGTTTGTTTTCCTTGCAGACTGTGGGAAGCGCGCGGGGAAGGCCTCGCGTATTGTAGGCGGCCAGGATGCAGAAGTAGGGGAGTTTCCTTGGCAGATCAGCCTCCATGTCAAAAAGCACAGTCACGTATGCGGCGCCTCCCTCATCAGTCCAAACTGGCTGGTCACTGCTGCCCACTGTGTGCAAGATGAGGGCTCTCTAAAGTAACTTCTTTACTTTTGTCCCTCTGTGACAGTATTTCATGTGAAAACTATGGCCTCATGTTCCCTCCGTGGACAGTGAGCTCTGTTTGTCTTTGTTGTTCAGATGTTCTAATCCACATGAATGAAAACCGAGTTGGAGAACATTATTTTAGAGGTGTCATTAGACAAAGTTATGTTCTCCTTTTTCCAGGCTTTAAGTACTGTTACACAGAGTAAAGTGTATTTATACACAGAGTATAATAAAATTGTATTGTAATGTAGTCAGTGTGATATTTAAGCAGTAATTTTATTTATCACAGGCACTCTACAGTAAACCGGCCTCAGAAAACTGGGCCTAAAACATATTTTATAGATCTGAATGTGACCCTTGTTCCAAATAATCTGCAGTTAGTTAACTGTTGTTTGAGACTGTGGATAAAATGAGTGATCCGTTTTGTTGTGTGCATCCTCAGACTCTCCCAGGCCGGCGCTTGGGAAATTTACCTCGGCCTTCACAGGCAGAACCAGTTAGGAAGCCCTGCCGAGAAGAGGAACCTAAAGCAGATCATCCCTCACCCCAACTACAACTCATTCACTTTTGACAATGACATTGCCCTGATGCAGCTGGACAGTCCTGTCAGCTACACTGACTACATAAGGCCCATCTGCTTGCCTTCTCCCCAACACGACTTTCCGGTTGGCGAGGGTGTGACGATCACTGGGTGGGGAGCCACTCGAGAAGGAGGTGAGGAAACAACTCGTTGGTTTAAGGAATATTTGTAGAATATTAGTTTCAATAATGATTCTTTTGTTTCTGGTCCATACGCTGACCGGCCAGTGGAAACTATACTTTGGGATTACTGCGAATTTAGCACTTGTAATACAACCGGCTTCAAACTTGTTAAGATTTCCAGCTTTCTGAAGAGCGGCATGACCTCCTATTTGTGTGGCTTTGTTTCAGGATCTGCTGCAACCGTGCTGCAAAAGGCTTCGGTCCGGATCATAAACCAGACAGTGTGTAACAACTTGATGGGGGGGCAGCTCACCTCTCGGATGTTTTGTGCCGGTGTTCTGAGCGGTGGAGTCGATGCTTGTCAGGTAGTTTCTTCTTCCTTCTTTTTTCTTTGTTTTACTCTGATTGATCTTTTTTGTTAGTTTTTAAGTTTACAGTATGTGCACACCTGCATCCCCTGAATTTTGAAGTAAAGATAAGTAAATAAGTCAAAAACTGCAGTTAAGGGGAACCGATCTCGTCCCACCCTGTGGAGAGACGACGTCCAGAGAAGCTCTATGACCAAAATCACAAAGAGGAAATAAAACATCAGCTTTGTGTGGCAGATGCATCATGCAGACGGAGCTCAGCTTGGACCTCGGGATACTTTTCCTACGTCAACCTGAAGATCTTCAGTGAACAAATTCAGGAAATACAGGCTGAATCTTTTATAATGAACCTCACAGCTCCTGACACAAGAAATGGAGGCCATAAACATCCAAGACAGCCTAAAATGTTTCAGAACTCACTCAAAAAATATGCAATACCTGCTGAAGTGTTGCCACTGTTGAATTTGAGATTCATTTTAATGTCTATCACTGCACAAAAACATCCGTGATACCTTTCAGCATGTTGTTTAATACAGGTGGTCTAAGAGGTAACTGATGTGTTCTCAGAATCGAGTCTGTGATGGGAGAACATGTCCGATTGGATAGTATAGAGTGGTTTACGCTGGGGTCACCTCAGACTGTGATTCCCTTTTTATTCCTGCTGCAGGTTTTAAACAGCACTTTCTCAGGGCCGTCACATCCTTTGCACCCAATTGCAGTTATGCTGTTTAATCAATCTGCAAATTGGAGAATTACATAATTACGTTACATAAATCTAAAAGTGTAGAGGAGAGGGAGGCGAGCCCCACACCAGGTTTACATGTGTTCCTGTGTTTCTCTGCTGTAGGGAGACTCTGGAGGGCCTCTGAGCAGTCCTTCGGGCTCTCGTGCCTTCCTGGCCGGAGTGGTCAGTTGGGGTGACGGCTGCGCGCGCAGAAACAAACCAGGCATCTACACGAGAGTCACCAAATTCCGTGCCTGGATCAAGGAAAATACAGGAGTGTAGTTCACGTGCTGGAATGAGGCCAGCGGCACGGACAGAAGCGAGGCGCGAGGAGGAGCGCTGCAGCGTGGATTGTTGCTTCAAACTCTGCTGTGACGGTCCACGAGGTGGCTTTAACTCCCAGTTGTAGCTGAAGTGAAAAACATACTTTTAAGAGCAGTTACAACAAAATTTAGATCCACTGTGATTCTGTGAGAATGGGATTATGAAATGTTTTTGAATGTAAATACGTGTTTTATTTTTGTGCATTTTTATCATGTTTGAATGGAGGATAATGTTATTTGCTGTACAATAGATTCCAGGTGTGATTGTTACACGGGTACATGCTTTAAGAATTTCCCAACACAGTTTTTAGTTTTTGTATTTTTCCCTGCTGAGTCTTAGATTGAAAGTGGCATCGAGCTCCTTCCATCGTACCTCCCGTGGATCGGCATCGTCTCTCAAACATGTTTTCTCCCTTTCTGCCACCGATGCCGTTTCATTTGAACAGAATTGCTTTTCTCTGAGCACAAAATGGTAAATCTCTGGTTCGTTTAGAATTTTCTGTCCCACTGAAGTTAATGTGACCTCGCTTCAATCCATCCACCCATCTACCACAATATTAAGTCAGCACAGTTAAATTGTCTTTAAATATTTGTAAATGTGTATTTTACTGCAAATATTTTTTAAATAAAATATTTCTAATCTAACCTCTAGCACAAGCCTTCACCTACTTTTTTCTTTTAAGGCACTCACTCTGCATCTAATTTATCTACTAAACTAAAAATGAAAACTGGTGGTTTGAAGAAAAAAAAAAAAGTTGGGGTTAATGACTCTAATCCACACCATCTGACGTTCTAGTGGCTGGTCCCCACGTTCACCTGACCTAAAGTTAAGAGAACACCTCTGTCTGTCCAGGCTGCACCTGTCCAGGAGCTCAGTGATGCTATGGTCCAGATCTGGGAGCAGGTCCCCCAGGACACCACCCATCATCTCATTAGGAGCCCCCTGCATATTGGTTTTGTTTTTTTCATGATATATATATTTTTTTTAACTCCACAAGGCAAGGTTAGCTTCTCATCAGTGATCATGATTGACTTGAACTGGTAGTTTCTCTTTGCTGGCCTTAAAAGGATTTATTCGACAGCATTCATCAAATTCACCAATACTCAGAAAATGTCAAAGTCCAAGGAACTCAGTGAAGATCTAAGAAGGATTTTAGATTTAAACAAGGTGGGGAGATCTGATGGAGCCATTTCTAGTTTCAGGATCATCAGTTCACACAACTGTCAGTACAAGTTATTTGGACGTGTTGCCACTTTTGCAAAGTCTGAAAAAAGACTCAAACTGTCACCCTCAGAAAAGGGGAAATTGGTTAGGATGTTCAGGAGCAGCCCAGGAACCACCGAGGCTCAAGCCTGCCACGAACTGGAAACCGCTGGAACACCAACATCATGTCCACAGTGAAGCCAGACTTACATCACCATGGACTGAGAGGATGCCAACCAAGAAAGAAGCCTCTGCTCCAAAACTGACACCTTCAAACTCGACAGAAATTTGCAGCTGTCCACACGGACACTTCGCCTCAAACCAGCAATCAGCAGGACAGTGATGCAAACACACATCAGAACTGGTTTTGGAAGCCATAAAGCAGTTAACATTAAGCTTCTGCAAGAGTGTTCAGATCTCGAGCCAGAAGCTTATTGATGCCTACCAAACGCATCTAGCCAAGGTGCAACTTGCTCAAGGACATTTATCAAAATATTAGTGGGGGTGAATGTATGTATGTACTCTGTGTGGATTAGAGAAAATCAAACAAATTCAAACTTGTGCACCCGGTTCTTGTTTTTAAAGTGGTTAAAGATGTGCACTGGAAAAAGCACAGGCCAAAGAAATCAGTAATAACATGTTATGCAGTCAATGTGAGGGCCAGTGTGCCAAAAGGGGATTTCTGATGTTTCTGCATGTTTTTATGTGTAATGTCTTTGCCTATATGGCTAAAGAGACTGCAGTCCATAACTAAAATGACCTGTTTTGCAAGTATCTTTATGATGCTGTGTATCTACATTATAATCAATCCAGTCCTTTTTGGCCACCTGAGATCTTTATAAAACTGTGATGTAATATTTGTTGTCATTTCTGATGCACTCTTGGCCAAATCTCTAAAATAGAAGATTTTTACCCCGATAAATAAAGATTATATGAAAGCCAAAAAAGTGAGTGCAGCTTCTACCTTGTAATAGGAATGTTGTTTCTTAGTCACAATTACTTGATATCATTCACGAGAGACATGTGTGACTTATATTTCACAGATTATAGACCAAAACGTAATTTACAGCAGTTTAAATGCAGTTTAATCACTTTTTAGCAGATGATCACTTCTCCACAACACCTGTCGGGGTGGCTTCCATACATACCCACGCTGAATCGTACGTCAACATTGGCTGTGGCAAACATAAACACAGAGGTGCATCACTCTGGTGCTGCGTGGAGGTGTTCAAACCGTCGTACAGGCGAAACTGGATCACGTGGGCAATTCTTTTTTCATCGTAAATGATAACAATACTACTAATAATAATAATTTATAACGCACTTTACACCTGAGAAGCTCCCAGAACGGATCACTATGGTAACAGTTAGGTGCTACTCACGCCCCCCCAGCCCAGGTCGTCCGAGGAAAAAACGTACGAATACCTGCTTCGCGTGCGTGTGCGCTAGTGGCTTTCATTCAGGGCGCTTCCGCGCGCGCGTTCAATAGTGTCAGAGTTTAAAGGCGCCAGAATTCTTTTGAAGGTGTTTCTTGATCTTGATGTCATAATGTTGGTTTGAAGAAATCCTTCGCTGACAAAGTCTTAATGCATATATACAAAGTTTATTACAAAAAGACAATATCAAACAGAGGGTATTTCCAATCGCCCTAACTCGTGTGACAAAGGGACTGGCAAGAGTTATATAGCCAGCACCCACATTCTTGACCTTTGACATTGTACCACATATAGTATTTTATGGAGAACCAGGTATAGCTTGTTTCCTGCATGTCTGTAAGGTCATTCCCTTTTTGGACAGAGAGCAACAAGGGGTTACACTCTCTCATACCATTTACTGATGAAACTATATGCTCATTCTGAGCTATCCTTTTTTTGGACAAGGTCAAAGCAGGCCTGAACTCGAGGCCTTCATCCTAAAGTAGAAACCCATACATAGATGCAGTTTAACACAGCAGTTTAAGTCACAGTAGATCAGACACCACAAAGGTTACAGTGTTCTGATCTATAAAGTGACGTCATACTTGGTGCGAAACCTTTGAATAGCTTAAGCAGAGGAGCAGCACACAGCGCTTTAAAAAGCAAAACCAAAACATTAATGAAAGACTTAAACATAGAAAATCCGACTTGGGAAGCAGCAACGAAAGAACACAAAGCTGATAATCCAATCTTGGTCACACCAGAGCACCTTTTACCGACAATTAATAGCTACTTTGTGAAGCTCTCTGAATTACAGTGGAGCCTGATAGAAGATGGTACTTTGGACTCAGATGCCCAAGTGCTTCTGGCTGATATGATTTCTGAAATCATTCAGATTGCCACTACCAGAATCCTGAGAGTTTCTCTGCCTCAAATTCAATGCCAGACACTCAGGGGAGAAAGTCCAGAGGAGATAAGGGAAAAAATAAAGCCATAACTCTGTTTCAGCCAGCATCGCCAGTGCTCTCAATGTCGTGAAGCAGACATGTGAGAGCGCTCAGAAGCTTACAAAGATGATTGAGAGGGAGGTCGCGGATAAGATGTCCCTGGTTGTCTCTCTGATCACAGAAAGCCCCGATTTGCCTTCAGACCCTGCGATCTACATAACTGGAAAAATGAGAAACATAAAAAACCTGCGTCGCATGCTCTCTCACGCTGTCTCATGCCTAAGAAGGTATGCAGGTCAGCTTAAGCAGTGCTGCGTGAGAAGGGGAGATGATTCTAGTCCCGGTCAGTCCAGTGATGAAAGCAACACATCCATCATTGAAGCAGAATCAGCCACCCGTAAGGTTTGTTCGATTCTCACTAGATGGCATGGAGACGCAGATGTCACAGAGGAGCACGCTAAAGATGATGAGGAAGATGAAGAACATGAAGAAACCCAGGACTTCACAGAAAGTGAGGCAAAAGCTGAAAACATCCCAGCTCCAGTCCCAGCAGAAAAAGCTGCAGAAGACATTGTCAAAATAATGTTAGACAACCAGGATCCTGATTCTGCTGAGTTCAGTATGGTACCCAGCTCACCCATAACTGGCTTTAACTGGAGGTTAATCATCAATAAATTGAGAGCTTTTTACACCTCATATTCACCATCAACAGACAGCAAACATCTGTTTTACATGTTTGCCAAGAAAGAGTTTGCAAAGTTGAGAAAAGAGCTGAAGGGAGCAATTCAAAAAAACAAGAAATATTTTGTTTTTCTGGTAAGTACGCCTAAATCCCTTCAGGATGAGAGAGAGGCCTCCTTTGAGAGTTTTGATTTCAGCCTCCCAAGATCAATGCCTGGAAGTCCTTATCCTGAGGCTTCTACATCCTCCCGTGCTTCTTCTCGAGAGGCACCAACCCTGGAGAACGCAGTTAAATCTTCTTCTCCAGTCAGCTTTGACACCATCAAGTCAGATGTTAATAAGCTGTATAACAAACTGACAAAGGATGGTTCCAATATCCTGGAAAACATTAATAATAGTGCTGAGATCAAGGATTTTACAAGAGAGCTGACAATCAAAGTGTTTGATATTGTAATGGTCAATAACCATTATAACCAGTGCCTGTGATGGGGAGGTCTCTATCAGATTCAGTCATCTCCAGGACGCCACATGCAGTAAGCGACTTAGTGCGTCCGTTTTCTTCTGAGGTCCTCTATGTTCTCATAGAGGACTTGGTAGAAAAATGTGTGCAGAAGGTTGTCCTGTGGCTGGAGAATGAAGCTTTAGAGCAAACCATTGAAAATGACAAGGTTTCTGGGGCCATAGCAGACATCCAGAACTTTATTGCAGCAGCCCAGACCCCAACACAGCAGAAAGAGAAAGAGTCAGATGCTTCGGAACAAAGTGGCAGAGGCTCTGCAGCATCCTCTCCTTCAAGGCCAGCATCTACTTTGAGTACAGCAGTGCACAGCCTCTTTCTGGTAAAAAGCTCTCCTACATCCAGTCGCTCTGTGCCAACATTAAGGCCCGAGTGCACATCGCTGGGGAAAAGGTCCGAGTCCGAGCCTTCAAAGGGTCACATCAGGCAGCCGTCACCCTCTAAAAACTCCGAGCAGGGACTCTCTCAAGTGTCTGTGTCATCGTATGATACTGAGAGACTATCCAAAAACCTCAGTTCCTTTCTATTAATTCGGATCATCACAAAATCCAAGAAGCAACAGCTTCTGTCTACCGCAGAAACAAACATGATCTTGGACCGTCTAAAAGATTTGGTGAACCAAGAAATCAGCAACATAGAGTCTGCCGGAAAGCTTGAGGACTCCATGTACCAAGTCACCAAATCCTTACCTAAAAGACTCATCGAAGAGTTTGGATCCCCAGGCAAGGTGTTGAAGGCTGCTCTGGCCTGCGATTCTTCTTTTGACGAAGCTCTCCTGAGGAACCTGAAACTGGAGCTCGGTGTCTCCCCCAGTCCTCCCCCAAAGAAGTCCAAAGTTTCCAGATTCTTTTCAGCAGTGGGAAGAGCTTTTCTTAAGCCGTTTAGGTGCTGCTTTTGTGACCTAGGTGGTTCTGATGGTTCTTCTGGGTGTGTCAAATAACTCACAAGGAATTGTCCAAGCTGTGGCATCAGTTGTCTTTAATCGGCATCTGCATTTTCACACATTGGGCACAGAGGTAAGGTCAGTCTCTGGTGACAAAAACAAGCGCTCCTTCTCTTCAGCGATCCTCTTAGCTTTTAGGATTACCCACAATTAAAATAAAACTACTGGAATTTACAGTGATCGTATAGTGGATATCAATTCAAAGAAACTAACAGTGAATATACCTCTCGAGGAAAATAAAGCAATTAATTAAACGTTCTGAAAATAAAATAAAATGCTGATATTTTGTTTACTAGATGCCATTTCTTTGTTTTAGATTTTATAAACTTACATTTCTGAACAATACAAAAATAAGTTAACTCTGTCTTTATATAAAACTCAATGAAGCTGAGTGCTAACCATCTGCTACAACAAAGTGTTCTTTGGTTAAACATACCTGCATTTTCACACATTGGGCACAGAGGTAAGGTCAGTCTCTGGTGACAAAAACAAGCGCTCCTTCTGCAAGGAGGAGCCGTAGGATTACTGCATGGGAATTTTCCTGCTAGGTTTTCACACAACTAAGCATTTCTGAAACACAACAATAACAACAGAACAGCAGAACTATCGTGATCTACAAAAAACATAGTTCGACAATATGCATAAGTGAAAACATAAACATATTCTATAAGTAATCACATTTCTTCTTCAGACATCGTGGAGAACGTTACCTCTTCAGCGATCTTCTTAGCTTTGAGGATTACCCACAATGCCTTGGCTTATCAGGGTGAATGCAGCATAACTTTGACCAGCAGATGGTGCATTTTAGCAGGATTTAGCATGAACTATTTTACCTATGTTACAGCGATGATTAAATTAGCCTTTAGACTTTTCCCCACTGCCCTGCTTCTTTTAAAATCCTGAATCATTTATTAAAAATTATAATGAATTTTAGCTCCAAATCAAATGTAAAAAATGTAAAAAATGTACTTCAGCATTTTAAAAATTCCAAAAACTCTAGTGCACTTCCGCATGTCTCCTTTTTGAGTCCCACCATCCCCAACCGGTCGCGGCAGATGGCCGCCCCTCCCTGAGCCTGGTTCTGCCGGAGGTTTCTTCCTGTTCAAAGGGAGTTGTTCCTCCCCACCGTCGCCGAGTGCTGCTCACAGAGGATCATTTGATTGTTGGGATTTTTCTCTAGAGAGAAATCAAACAAAGGAGATGGATTCTTTTTGTTTGGTGCTTTCTAATCTTAATTTGAAATGAATGAATCTTAAAACATCTAATTTGGCATCATATCAATTCAACTGAAGTAGAGTCCCAGTCAAAACCTTTGACTGGGACTCTACTCACTCCAATGTTACAATTGAGCATCGATAAAAAAAAAAAACCAAAAAATTATTTTTCTTATTTTTTCCTGTGTTGTCAAATATGAAGAAAGTGTTGCATATGTGCCGTAGTCAGTGTTTGTTTTTGTTTTTTTTGGTATTTTTCATAGTTTTTTTTTTGTTGTTGGTATTTTAAGGTATTAGAACATTAAAATAAACTGATGGGATTTCGAATACAATAGAATAGAATATTTATCAGCATGCAACAAAAAAATCCAAAGAACACATTCTGAGTTTGGTGGTTTTCTGTGTTGTCAAATATAAAGTGTTGCATGTTATGATTATGGTCAAACTTTTCTAAGTGAGCCATTTTTAATTCATGAAAATTATAAAAATGTGTAAATCTGACCTACAATGCTTAGCAAATTTATTAGACCACCTGCCATAAAAACAATAAAGCAGAAATATTTTAGAAATCTTCCTGAAATCTATTTAAAACTAAAAATCACCTCAGTGCTTTTTAGACAAACTAAATTCATGTTTTACAGAAATAATCATTACAGAAATAAAAACAAATCTTTGTTTTGGTAATTACTGTTAATTTGTTAAGCACTGCATGAGTTATGAGTACATGAGCAAAATCTGTGTTCAGATGCAAAGGTGAAAATTTGGTTTCAGAAGCATCTGCAGTTGAAAAAGTATATAAAATCCAAATTAAAGCAAACCACGTCGGTCTGTACAAAGTCCTAAGTATATTATTTAGAACGGTTTGAAATTTAAATAAATGACAGACTCGTGGTGTGAGCAGTTCATTTTCACCCGCCCACACTCATACGTAAAGGATCAGGGGACAAAGCGCGGTGGAAACACAGGCCCGTTCTTAAGAACGAGCACCGGAACCTCGGTGTTTGTATTACTGCTGATTTTTTTTTTTTTTTTTTTTTTTTGGGGGGGTGGGGGGGTTCTTTCTTGCAAAATAAATAAAATAAAAGCCTGTTTCCTTTAGTGCCTTGTGTATTTTAATTGAAGCAGGTGTCAGTACAGGACAGTCACTGTTGCCAGTTTGGGATCTAAGATGCCTACAATTTAAGTGAATTCTTTAAGGACCCCTTACTGTTGGGATAATAATGAGAAATATTACTTTATTGTAACAAGGATAAGTGTCGGCTCAAAACAGCTGAACATCTGATTTTATTTTATGTCAAAGTTTTTATTTTAGGTAATGACCTCAGTTCGTCTGAATCCTCTTAAAATACAAGAAGCACACAGAAAAGTCTCTGATGGCATCAGAAAAACCTATAAAACTGGAGCGGTCTAGTGTGTTCCTGGGGGGAAAAGAGCTTGACGTTGTGCAGGATTTCAGGTACTTTGGGGTCACACTGGATCCCACACTGTCTTTTAAAAAAACATATAAAACTTACAGCAAGAATAATTAAATTTTTATTCTTCTTATTTATATGTGTGTGTATATATGGTTGCAGGTACAAAATACATTTCACTGTGCATTGTACTGTGTATAACTGTGCATGTGACGAATAAACACTATCTTAATCTTAATCTTATTTAATTTAAATAACTTCAAACAAATTAGACCATCAATGACAATTAATTCAGCTAAGATTTTTCTACATTCAATGATATTTTCACATATAGATTATTGCATTACATCTTGGTCACTCACTGGAGATACGTTCTTAAAACCAATAGAAACATTATTTAAAAAGGCTATAAAAATCCTTGATCAAAAGCCCTTGTCATATCATCAGTGTAATATTTTGGAAAAATACAACATGCTCAATTTTGAAAATTTTATTAAATTTAAAAATAGCTGCTTAATCTATAAAGTTCTTCATGGACTAGCTCCACTTCCACTTTCTACATACATTAAATTAAGATCTGACCGAGGTTTTGGCACCAGAGCATCCTCCAGAGGAGACCTTGAGATCCCCCGTAGAAAAACAACCTTTGGACAAACGGTTCTGTCAGTCAGAGGGGGTCATTTCTGGAATACTGTACCGACTAACATCAGAGAATGCTCCACTTACAGTACTTTTAAAAAGCACCTTAAGCAGTTTATTAAAAGTTCCCAGACATGTTCGCACTTTCACTAATTTTCATTTTCACTTGTATATTGTTTGAATGTTTGTCAACGTGTTGTCTTTTTACTGTTATTGTATACTCATGACGTCTTCTGTTGTTTGTCCTTCTGCCTAGGGACTACAGATGCAAATTAGCAAATATGCTATAATCTGGCTCATTTACAATCTGTACAAAGTATTGATTTTTATTAATGTGCATTGTCCCAAATACATAAAATTAGAAATTAGAAATTAGAAGAACTAAACAGTCATCAGCCGTCTGACAGATCTGGTACACCCTGAAATCACCCTGAAAAAGCCTCAGTTTGGCTCCCTGTGATATTCTTTCTCTCCCAGCACTGGTTTTCACCGGAAATTTTTAAAAGACGGGCCGGAAGTGGTCCGACAGTGTTATGGTCCCTCATTTAAAGTGTGCAGTTTTCCAGCAGCTGTTGTTCTTCCCGGTGTAACGCAAAGTTTGACAGTATTTATTATTTTAAAGCAATGTTGAGGATTTGTGTCAGACACGTAAATATGAAAGTTTAGCGTCTGAAATGTGTTTTGAAAGGACCTCGGCAGCTGCTCTAGTTTATCTAACGTGGATGTAAACGCTGGATTTATTTTAAAGGGGGGGTTGACTTGACTCCCGCCTACTGCTGGTGGAGCTGAATAACGCTGCTTTCAGTTATTATGGATTCAGACAGGAGGAGCTGGGACTGGGGCAGCTCGCAGTGCCGGGCCCAGCTGGACGAGGTGTTTTTCCGTGAGCGGGACTACGTCCAGGCTGGCAGCCCCGAACACAAGGAGTTCTGGGCTTTTTTTGAGCGCTTCCAGAGGTTTAAAGTTAAGAGGGACGTGTCAGGCTCTGGAGTCAGAAAAGAGGACAGAGAAAAGGGCAAGGACAGGGGAAAGGTGGATCTCGGCCTTCCTAAAGAGTACGATGCTCGCTATCGGATTAACGTGTCTGTGTGCACCAGGGACATTGAGGAGCGCATGGGAAAGTCAGAGCACAGAAGCAGGCAGAGGTCCTCGGGGCCGGGGCCTCGGGAGGTCTCCGACTGCCGCCTGGCTCTCCTGCATTTCCTGGATTTCTGCCAGAAACAGAGTTTTGGCAAACTGGCCAAACTCCGCCGGGAGCAAAAGAACCTGCCTATCTTCCAGTACCGGGATCGGATAGTGGAACTCGTGCGACTTCATCCAGTGGTTGTGGTGGCAGGGGACACGGGCTGTGGAAAATCCACCCAAGTCCCTCAGTACCTTCTCTCTGCTGGCTTCGACAACATCGCCTGCACCCAGCCTCGGCGAATCGCCTGTATATCCCTCGCAAAGAGGGTCAGCTTTGAGAGCCTCAATCAGTATGGATCAAAGGTTCGTCGGTATAGGTTCTTCCATTGGTTGAAGTCAGCCCTGACCCTTCGTCCTTCACCTGCACACACAGAGTCACATTAAACCAGACTTTAGGAAAGGTCGGGTACTTTAGCTCCTACACTTACTGTATAATTTGGGTCGATCTATTACATAAATAAAAATAATCTGTTAGAAATTTGCTCATTGATCATTTTTCAGTTGATTAGGAAATAAAAACAATATAATCTTTTTTTATTCATAGCAAGGGGGTACAGCCAGTAGAATAAAAAGTCTTCATTTGCGTTATTCGAGTGAAATATAAGTTACAGTGGTATGAAAAAGTTTGGGCACCCCTGATAATTTTCATGATTTTGGTTGTTTGGATCAGCAGTTTCAGTTCAATCTATCATATAGCAGGCAAACACACTGATATTTGAGAAGTGAAATGAAGTTTATAGGATTTAGAGAAAGTGTGCAATAATTATTTAAACAGAATTAGGCAGGTGCATAAGTTTGGGCACCCCAACACAAAAATGACATCAATATTTAGTAGATCCTCCTTCTGCAGAAATAACAGCCTCTAAATGCTTCCTATAGCTTCCAATGAGAGTCTGGATTCTGCTTGACTGGATGACTGTTCTCACCATCCTTCGCCTCTGCCTATCAGATTTTTCTTGGCCTGCCACTTCGGGCCTTAACTAGAACTGTGCCTGTGGTCTTCCATTTCCTCACTATGTTCCTCACAGTGGAAACTGACAACTGAAATCTCTCAGAGAGCTTTTTGGATCCTTCCCGTAAACCAGGGGTCAGCAACCTGTAATCTGGAAAGAGCCATTTGAACCCGGTTTCCACAGAAAACAAAACAGTGAGAGCCGCAAATACTCGCGGAAGCCGGTAGCGGCTACCGCGAGTGAGAAACGACAATAAATAAATAGATAAATTAAAATTTTTTTATTTTAATATTTCAAGATCACAGTAATGTTCTAATTTAAAATTACAACAAAAACCGAACTGACAAAAATAAAATGCACTTCAATTGGATACTTATAATTTACTTCTGTGAGCCACACAGAGCCGCAGATTAAGCCTGAATGAGCCGTGGGTTGCCGACCCCTGCCCTAA
Source organism: Archocentrus centrarchus (assembly GCF_007364275.1). Classification (NCBI taxonomy): domain Eukaryota; kingdom Metazoa; phylum Chordata; class Actinopteri; order Cichliformes; family Cichlidae; genus Archocentrus; species Archocentrus centrarchus. The sequence continues at coordinate 14,212,657 of NC_044358.1, read as the reverse complement.
ACCATGATGTTGAATAATCTTTGTTTTCAGCTCATCTGAGAGTTGCTTTGAGGCTCCCATGTTGCCACTCTTCAGAGAAGATGCAAAGAGGAGAAACACTGGCAACTGGCCATCTTAACCCTTTCTCATAATTCAGAACTCACCGGTTTTCTTGTTCTTTCTCAGGTGGGGTTCCAGATCCGCTTTGAGACGAGTCGAACCGCAGCCACCAAGCTGCTGTTCCTTACAGAGGGGCTGCTGCTTCGACAGATCCAGCAGGACAAGACGCTGGCTCAGTACCAGGTGGTGATTGTGGATGAGGTCCACGAGAGACACCTTCATTGTGACTTTCTTCTTGGGGTCCTGCGCTCTCTGCTGGCTGACCGCCCAGACCTGCGTCTCATCCTCATGTCGGCCACCATCAACATCAAACTGTTTTCCGATTATTTCAGTGGTGCTCCTGTGCTGCAGGTCCCGGGCAGGTTGTTTCCTATTCAGGTGAGCACTGAAAGGATCGTGGGCCAGAGCATCTGATTTTTCAGTTTGGACCAACAACAAAGAACAAGTCAAATTATTTAAGTTTAAAAAAGCTGCTTTATTTTTTAAGTATTGTGCTGTTGTACTGTTAATTATTCTACCTGCTCTGTTTTTATGAAAAAAGTGCACAATAAAATGTTTTAGTGTATTTTTGATAATCTAGGTGTCGGTGTTAGAAATTTTAACCATTAAACTTTGAAATTATGTGGCAAAGTAGCAGACTTTTCTGAGGGTTAAATTTGTTTAATGCTCTGCCCTTCTCTCTGGCTCTGGTGCTAAGGTGATTTACCAGCCTATTCCTCCTGAGGAGCAGTCCTCAAAGTCAGAGAAACTGGATCCTAGACCATACCTGCGCATCCTGCAGGGCATCGATCAGCGTTACCCCCCAGAGGAGCGCGGTGACCTGCTGCTCTTTCTTAGCGGTGTAGCAGAGATCTCCACCATCCAGGAGGCCTGTCAGATTTATGCCACACACACACGTCGCTGGATAATCTTAACACTGCACAGCACCCTCTCGATTGCCCAGCAGGATAAGGTACAGTCAGCTTTGAGGCTGTTACTTTCAGTTTGCTAATTCTAATTTCTCTGCTGTTCTGTTACTGTTTAGGTGTTTGACATTGCTCCTCCTGGGGTGAGGAAGTGCATCATCTCTACCAATATTGCAGAGACATCAGTTACAATAGATGGGGTGCGCTTTGTTGTTGATTCAGGTATGGAACTGGGAGTACAGGTGTTTTTGTGTAGCTTTGTTTTAAAATGGCAAAACTCCTTTAAATGAGGACGTGAAAGGCTCCAGAGAAGCTGCAGCTAACATTTAGCTTTTAAATATAGGGAATGTTATAGTTTTAACAACAGCAAAATAATATACTGCCTAAAAGCAGAAGAGCAACAGTAAGCACTGGTTTATTTATTTTTTTAATCCAACTTTGCAGGAAAGGTAAAAGAAATGAGTTTTGACCCTAAAGCCAAGATGCAACGTCTGCAGGAGTTCTGGATCAGCCGAGCCAGCTCCGAGCAGAGAAAAGGTCGAGCTGGTCGTACGGGTCCAGGTGTTTGCTACCGTCTCTACTCTGAGTCTGACTACAATGCTTTCGCACCGTATCCGGTGCCTGAAATCCACAGAGTGGCTCTGGACTCCCTCGTTCTTCAGGTAGTAACATTGTGTGAACAGCAGGATAGGAATTTATCTTTGAGCTCTTGTGGTTACATTTTAGCTTTATCTGTTCTTGTCTGTTCTTGCAGATGAAGAGCATGTCTCTTGGAGATCCACTCTCTTTTGTTTTCATTGATCCACCCCCGACTGCTAGTATCCAGAACGCAGTTCATTATCTGAAGCAACAGGGGGCGCTAGACAGACATGGTGAACTGACCTCTATTGGTAGTTTGCTGGCACAACTGCCTGTTGATGTGGTCATAGGTAAGATTTCTTACAGCAGGACCATATTGAATATTATCGAATGCAATAAATAATAAGTTTTCAGCATGTTAAAATACATCATTTCAGGCTTTGACTCTTTCACAAAAAGGAATTATGCAAAGTTTCACATGATGTGGCAGCATCACAGTGGAGCTCTCCATCAGCTGGGTCCAGGTTAAGTGTGTTTGTGTCCATTTAGGGAAGATGCTGGTTCTGGGCTGTTTGTTTAACTTGGTGGAGCCAGTGCTGACGGTGGCAGCAGCCCTCAGTGTTCAGTCGCCTTTCCTGCGTAGTTCACAGCACAACCCAGACTGTGGCACCGCCCGACAGCCCCTGCACAGCAACCAGGGAGACCCCTTTACGCTGCTCAACACTTTCAATGCCTGGGTGGAGGTCAGTCAGAAAAGCATCATGTGACAGTGGCTAAAGGGAATCGACACTGCAGCAGTTAGAATATAAGATGGTCTTCGTCGGACACAAAACTTTGTTTGTTTGTTTGAGCCCAACAGGTGAAAGGAGAGAGGGGGGGTGCATCAAGAAAATGGTGCAGAAGGAGAGGCTTAGAGGAGCAGCGGCTGTATGAGATGGTGAACCTGCGCAGACAGTTCAAGGCAGGCTCCTCAGACAGCAGTTCCTAGATTCATAAAACATATATATATTTTAATGATTGAGCAGTCACACTGAAGTCCGTCTGGTTTTTAGGACTTGCTGAGGAGCCATGACCTGGTGGAATCAGAGGGCAGCACTCCCTCTGGTGGCGACCGGGAGCAACGCAGGGAGAAGCTAACTGAGAGAAAGAAGCTGCATCAGCTGAAGCGAGATCATGAGCAGCAAGAGGGGAGCAAACGTAAAGTCCTGAGGCTGGACGAGGGCCAGGAAGGAGACTTGTCCTCAGGATCAGACACAGAGGAAACGCGAAGAGCGAAGAAGAACAAGGAGGGATCAGGAAAGAATATGGACATACAGGTACCTTAGAAAAAGTGTAATGTAGAAAATGATCGCTACAAACTCACTACAGAATATAGCATGCATGCTTTATTTTGCATGCACCGCACACAACAGTAAGTGCCACTTTCAAATTATGGCAGCAGGTGCTGCCTTGTAGGTAGTCAGTTTTTCCCCAGAGGCTGCATCTTGAAGGAATGCATGGAGGGAAGTTCTGAGAGTTCAGGCTTTTGTCAACATGAAATTGGTTGTTATGCTTGTATGAAGTCATTCTCTGCAGAGGTGGAGGTTTGCGTCTGTATTTAAGTTTGTGAGAGTTGTGCTCTGAGTGATTATTTGTATTTTTCTCTGTGGTGCTGTTCGGTTTACAACAGGAGGTGAAGTTTAAGTTGCGGCACAACGTGTCAGAGCTGCAGGAGGCTGTCAGTCAGGACTTGTCCTCACACCAGCAGGCTTTGCTCAAGCTTCTGCTTTGCCGAGGCCTCTACCCTCAGCTGGCGCTTCCCGATGAGCATAACTCCGCCCGCAAAGACTCTGACCAGGTCGGGCTTCCTCCTGCGCCGAGCCTCCTTTCATAACGTACGATTTTAGAGGACAGCTTCAGGCCGGTAAAGTGATTCTTTGTATGCTGATTAAACAAATTTTGTGATCTTGTGTTGTGTAGGTGTTTCACACACAGAATAAGCAGGGCGTGGTGATCCACCCAACCAGTGTGTTTGCCAGTGACCCAGAGGTGTTACTGCTGCCTGAGGATGACACCAGAGAAATGGGTAAAGTGACCTGCATTAAGAATGAGTCCATGTTATAGTGATCAGAATCAGAATCAGAATCAGAAGAATCAGAAGGTTTTTATTGCCATATGGGTGAACAGGTTCACAGCATTAGGAAATTGCTGCGGTACTTCGTGCTTACAGAAAAAAAACAAATAAGTATAAAAACTATAAGACAATATACAAGTATACAAATTGCAAATATACAGAGATATTAGAGCTATAACTATAGCACAATATTACAAAATTACAAAATATACAGTGCAGAGACTAATTAAAAGATAGAAGAATGTAAACTATATTCCACTAATATGTACATCAGTGCAATCAGACAGGTGCATAGACATAGGGTCATCAGCGTTTGTGGAGGGTGGTGGTAACAGTCTTACGGTAATTGTTCATGAGTCCAACAGCAGAGGGGAAGAAACTGTTCTTATGGCGGGAGGTTCTGGTCCGTATGGACCGTAGCCTCCTGCCTGAGGGGAGAGGGTCAAAAAGTCTGTGCCCAGGGTGAGAGTGGTCGGCTGTGATCCGACCTGCACGCCCCAGTGTCCTGGAGGTGTACAGATCCTGGAGAGATGGGAGGTTACAGCCAATCACCTTCTCAGCAGAGTGCACAACGCGCTGTAGTCTCTGTTTGACCCTAGTGGTGGCTCCAGCGTACCACACAGTGATGGAGGAGGTGAGGATGGACTCAATGATGGCAGTATAGAACTGCACCATGGTCCTTGCTGGCAAGTTGAATTTCTTCAACTGCCGCAGGAAGTACATCCTCTGCTGGGCCTTTTTGACGACAGAGGTGATGGTGGGCTCCCACTTGAGGTCCTGGGTGATGGTAGTTCCCAGGAAGCGAAAAGAGTCCACTGTGGTGATGGGGGTGTCAGTCAGGATGATGGAGGGTAGAGGGGCTGTGTGCTTCCTAAAGTCCACTATAATCTCCACTGTCTTCTGGGCGTTCAGTACCAGGTTATTGTGGCTGCACCAGGACGCCAGACGTTTGACCTCCATCCTGTAGGCCGACTCGTCCCCGTCTGAGATGAGTCCGATGAGAGTCATGTCGTCTGCAAACTTAATAAGCTTGACAGACTGGTGGTCAGAGGTGCAGCAGTTGGTATACAGGGAGAAGAGCAGAGGAGAGAGGACACAGCCCTGAGGAGTGCCAGTGCTGATGGTCCGGGAGTCCGAGACATTCTTCCCCAGCCTCACGTGCTGCTTCCTGTTCATCAGGAAGTCAATGATCCACCTGCAGATGGGATCTGGCACGTTCATCTGGGACAGCTTGTCTTGGAGGAGATCAGGGATGATGGTGTTGAAGGCAGAGCTGAAGTCCACAAACAGGATCCTGGCGTAGGTTCCCTGGGAGTCCAGATGCTGTAGGATGAAGTGCAGAGTCAGGTTGATGGCGTCGTCCACAGACCTGTTGGCTCTGTAGGCGAACTGCAGGGGGTCCAGAAGGGGGGCTGTGAGGGACTTGAGGTGGGACAGCACCAGACGCTCAAATGACTTCATGACCACAGAAGTCAGTGCCACAGGTCTGTAGTCATTAAGGTGCCGTTTACACGAAGCCGTTTTCACTGGAAACGGTGTCGTTTTGATGCGTTTCAGCCTTTCGTTTACACGATGGCGTTTCAGAAACGATCCGCGTTTACACGAGGACATGTGAAACGATGAAAACGATGTAGTTCCCATGCCAGGCCACAAGTTGGCGTTGGTTTTCTCTTTGCAGTTTGTTTACGCAAGACGCGCATGTGTGGAGTGACACAGTAGGTAGTGCGGCAAATTGTTCATTACTTACAAAACGGCCAATGTGAGAGGTTTTGTGTGGACCGATGATGAGGTTGGATCGCTGCTGCACACAACGCTGAATTACAAAACGGTAAAAACACAGGAAAAGCATAAGAAGCACTCGTGAATCCGCGAGTACTGTTTATCAGTTTGCGCGTGCGCGAAAAACTGGCCGTCGCAACCATAGTGCGCATGTGCGAGTCGAGCGTTTTCAAATCACCCCGGTTTCAAGTGTTTACACGAAAACGCAAGCCGGTGCGTTTCTGAAACGCTCCACTCTGGACCCCGTTTCTGAAACACATCGTTTTCACTCTGTTGTCGTGTAAACAGAAGGGCGAAACGCATCAAAACGACACCGTTGTCGTGTAAACGCAAGGCCGAAACGCATCAAAACGACACCGTTTCAAAATGAAAACGGTCTCGTGTAAACGGCACCTAAGTCCTGTGATCCTTGGCTTCTTGGGGACAGGAACAATGGTAGCGGTTTTAAAGCAGACAGGCACGTGGCAAGCCTCCAGTGAGGAGTTGAAGATGTTCGTGAACAATGGGGCAAGCTCGTTAGCACAGTGTCTCAGTGTGGCAGGTGAGACACCATCTGGACCTGGAGCTTTGCGAGCTTTGACACTCCTGAACTGCTTTAGCACCTGGTCCTCCTGAATACAAAAGACTGTGGGGGTGGGGGAGGAGGGGGACTCTGGGGTGGGAGTCCTTGATGATGTGGGCTTCTCTGAGGTGTGGGGAGAGGGGGAGGTTGGGGGGTGAATATTTGTGTTGGCTGTATTGTAGTTGGGACTGGTGGAGGTGTGAAGGCTGCTGAACTGACCATCAAAACGACAATAGAACTCGTTCAGTCTATTTGCAGTTTGTAGGTCGTCTGTGGAGTGGGGGGTTTTAGGCTTGTAGTTGGTAATCTGCCTAAAACTTTTGTTTCAAATTAATCAGTGATATAGAGCATCACTGTTATCAGTCTGTGGAAGAGAAAATGAGTTAATGCCATAATAAGCCGGTGTTGGGTGTGAAGCGCAATTTCTTTCAGAAACTGTTTGAATTTTTGCGACAGGACAAACAGTCGTGTAATTACGGTAATTCAGAGCGAGCTTGATCAGACGCGTCAGAGGCGACGCGCTCGCTGTTAAAGGCAGGTCACAGGTGTGTCAGCGGCGATGGTCCGCCCAGGGTCCAGGGCTGAGGTCACTCTGTGTTTCTAAAGTCCTTCCATTGTTTTCCAACTTGGTCGGTTTTGTTGGGAGTAAAGTTGGAATCATCTGGAATCCGTCGGTTTAGGTTCTCCCTGACCTCGTTAACCAAGCGGGACTCTGTCCATGAGTTAGTGTCATTAATGTTCAGCCAAGGCTGTCGCCTGCTATAGCTTTTAGCAGAAGATCACTTGATATCTGGCTTTCTCTCTCTCTCCGTTGTGCCGTGCAGGATGGGTCATGCACATTAATTAATCTGTGATGCTTTAAAATAGACGTGGATATTTGGCAGGGAAAGGAATCAAACTGGCTCTTGAAACTTTTCTGCTGATCTTGTCTGAAACAAATAAAGTCATAACGTGTTCATGTCGGTGCGTGACGGAGCGTTGAGCTGAAAATGGCAGCAGGTTCCACCTGATTTAGTCTGTGAAATCAGAGGTTTCTAATTCTGTTTATTTGATATTTGTGCAAATTCAGATAACGAGTGCTTCTTAAAATGACACTGGGAGATTAAATTAAATTTAGGAATATTTAAACGCAGATTAAAGCACAGCCTAAATTCTCAATCTTAAAGTTTCTTTATGGATGTCTCTTTCAAACTAGAGAAAACACTAAGTGAAACTCTATTTCCTGAATTTAAGTCCAGGTTTCTGTGGCATAGAGAAAATGTAACCTGCATATCTTAAAGCATTTCAGGAACAGCAGCGACCATTCTCCTCAGCAGTTAAAGAAAATGTCTCTTTTTCTGCACTCTGAGCCACTTTCTTCTAACCACCTGTTTCCTCCTCCCAGTTTTCTCTTGGATGCCTGATGTGTAATCTGGATTTGGATTGGATGTAATCTGTGTGTCCGTCCTCGTCTGTGTTTCCTGCCTGCAGGGCCTGATAGGAGGGACAGCACCAAACACCAGCTGTTGGCCTTCGTCACTCTGCTGGAGACCAACAAACCCTATTTATCGAACTGTGTGCGGGTTCCAGCGCTGCAAGTCAGTACCGATGTGGGATTTCCTTATTCCCACCACAAACCACTACAGTCCTGTGAGGTGACCTGATATAATCCAGTTTGATTCCAAGTAGGACGGCGAGTTCACACAGCGATCTGCTGTTCGCTCCAGTGTGGCACATTTCATACATTTTAACTTGAGCTAACGGATCGCACGGTTTGCTCTTTGTACACGGATGTGCTGTGGGGGTTAATTATAATTTTCACTTAGTAAATGTCAGGTTACAGCTTTAATAAAGAGGAAGTTTGGGAGGGTGAATAACAGCGTGGTGTCAGGTCACAGTTTACACACAGATACAGCAGAGAAGGGAGGATGCACTGATGACATCGGAGGTTTTGGGATTATATTCCAGATCCTTCTCAGCATACCACCGTTACTCTGCACATTAGTTCATTTACAGTCGTGGAGTTTTGGTTTTACAAAGTCTGTTGCTTCACTTTTTATGATGTCAGTTTGCATTTACCCCACAATGTTGCACAGAGTGATCAGTTAATTGCAAAGACTGGGGTGAAGTCCTTTTCTCTGATGAAGCAGTAAAGCATCCTGAGACTCTTCATGTACTCATAATGTTGCCTAAGAACAGCTGTGAATAAAGAATGGCACTAAAACGTCCTCTGAGAGCAGCTCCTCCAACAGATCGGTGAAGAGCGGTGCCGTTTCCAGCTGGGGGGAGCACCAGTAAGGCTGAAGCTGACTGACAGCGTGCAGAGGTCTTTAAAAGGAAGGACCCACACTGCAAATATTGATTCTTTGCATAAACTTGATGTCATTGTCAATAAAAGCCTTTGAAACTTATGAGATGCTTGTAATTATACTTCAGTGTACCATAGAAACATCTGCCAAAAACACTGAAGCAGCAAACTTTGTGGAAACCAAAACTGTGCTTCATCTCAGGGTCTCTTCAGTACTCTCAGTTCAGATTACAATGATGCATTAATCAGTTCCAGTTTGCTCAGCAGGCGCTGCTGCTGGTTGCGAACTCTGTGGACACGAACGCCGACTGTACGCGACTGGTGGTGGACGGCTGGCTGGAGCTGGAGCTGAGGGAGCCAGAGGAGGCTCTGAAGGTGCTGTCCACAGCTCTGACCCGCAGGGCTGAGTGGGAGCGCCTGCTGCAGGCCCGGCTGGGACAGAGCTCGACGGGGGGAGCGGCAGTCGGGCAGGGGGTGTCCCGCAGAGAGGTGCAGAAGCTGAGTGAAGGCCTGGTCCGCTTCCTGCTCTACACTGAGGTACTGACGCGTCAGCCTGGTTGCGAACACGTCACTAAGTGGTGAATAAAATGATTCTGTCATAAAGCAGGAAAACCAAAATGCAAATAATCATTTTTTGTGTATTTCTTACTTTCCCTGACAGGTCAGTTACAGCCTCCGGCGACTCTCAGCTTTCCAGACCCAGAACCTGTACGTCGGTCCTCAGTCTGAGTCTGTGCTGTCTAACACGAAAGCTCCAGATGTAGAGCCGCTGTTTCCAGGAGCCGAGGCGAAGCCGGACCCCATTAAAGGAGGCCTGCGTGTCACCAACTTCTTCACCTACAACTGTTTGGCTGTGAGTCTGCTTGAAAGTGCAGCAATCCACAAAAACATCAACATGTCATTGTTTCTGTTCTGTTTCACGGTACACCTTTTTTTACATGATACATAAAACCATCTGGTCCTAAAACCTCAGATGAATAACACTACATGTCATTATTTATTTAACAAAAGCTATGCCACAATGTAGAAGCAAGTATTTAAAATAATAATTATTACACCCTGACTCCTTCCAGAGAAACTAAGATGGGAAGTAGCAGCCAGGTGCTGCTAATCAAATGTGTTTGATTAATTGATCATCAGCAAGTGTGAGCACAGAAGTTTTCTAGGGTCACGTGTGAGGTCATCAGTCCCACAGCTAAAGCTCATCAAACTGGGTCATCAACAGGACGATGACCCCAAACACAGCAAGAATGAAGGTGCTGTGAAAGGCCCTTCAGAGAGCTGAAGACGTGAAGACGAGGGGGTCAGGCCTCAGACTCATGAAGTCATACAGAAAATGATCGCTTCAACTTATTGCTGCTAGAAGTTCTACGAGCTGCTGAATCCTGAGGTGGACGCTCACTGCTGAAAACCCATCAGCTGGATATCTGCACTGATATGGACTCAGTGATGGGAGAGCAATGAAAGGACGCCACATTGTTTGATGGAAATGAAAATCATCAGCCTGCAGAGGCTGAATTTAAAGAAACATGATGCAGCAGGCTGAAACATTCAGCTCAAAGTTCACTGCAGGTCCTTGGTAGTTTTTGTGGCCCCCACATGTTTGTATGTATGCCTGACAGTGTCGGGGCTCCTAATGAGACCATTTTTATCCTGATACCTGATGGCAGTCAGGGTGCCGTTGCCTCGCCTGCAGAGGTCTGTGTGTCCCTGCGTGGATGTGCCTCCCCAGACCATCACTGACCCACCACCAAACATGCTGAACGGTGTTACAGGCAGCATCACGTTCTCCACGGCTTCTCCAGACCCTTTCAGGTCTGTCACATGTGCTCAGGGTGAACCTGCTCTCATAGTGCACCTGTAACACCACAGCAGCTGAAACTGATAAACAACCACTGAAGCTTAACTGACCACATCAGTGTCACAGACGTTTACCTGCTGAATTCTGATTAAAGTGTTCCTTTCATTTTGTTAGATATGGTGCAGGTAGATGAGTGAAACAATCAGAAGCTCAGCTAGCATCACTAGTGACAAAACGCAGTTTTTATAATAGTTTTACATGGAATCAAGAACTTTCTGAAGACTGTACTGCCCCTTTCACAGCTAAAAACATGCAGTTTATATATGAGTATAATTAAAAATGAAAATGAGCAGTTTAATGTCTATGAAAATAGATCACTTTGGAATGAAAGCGTGCAGGTCTTCTGATTAAAGACATTATTTCAGTATTTCTAAAACATGATTTGCAGGATTCAAAGGACCTGTACAGCGAGTGTTTACGCTCGTTCTGGAGCTGTCCTAACTGTGACCTCTACATGCCGCTGACTCCACTGGAACGAATGCATCATGAAGCTTCCTGCAGGCCGGCTGGAGAACAGCAGCAGCCCGAGGAAGGTCGGGAATTTCTTTTCTACTGTGCTGATTACTGTAGCACATTAAGCCTGAGACTGCATGCTTTATTTTAGAAGACATAAAAACTTTGAGGCTAATTGTGTCCAATTTTCATTTTCATTTCAGAGCCAGAAGGTGGAAAAGCAGGCTCTTCCTCAGTGTCGAGCCTTACCAGAGTTTATCACTGTGATGTCTGCAATCAAGACCTGACCCTCACGTCCACTGAGATCCTCAAGCATAAACGGCAGCACATGTACTCTGTGAAGTAACTGAGCCCAGCAGCCAATCACAGCTTTGGTCTGTTTTATCATAGAAAGGCTGCATTTTATTTTTTTAGTGGACCTTTGGTTTGTGTCGTCTTCTTCTTCCCTTTTTTAAGGTCTGTATTTAAAGCTGTTACTGCCCTCTAATGGTCACCGGAGAGACTCACATTTATAAAACTATATAATAAATATTTGAGTATTAGTCAAAAGTAAGAAATTACAGGGAAAAAAACCTTTACAGACTTATTTTTAAGATTGCTCCCATAGCTCTGTGGAATAATTATAAAATAGGAGTTTGAAGGCATGTTTGGGACACGCACACGTGAGAAAGAAGAAAACACGGGTTTAAAATATAGAGTGAGGGTTTAATAATGATACAAACCCACGATATGTAACACCTCAAAGCAGCACATTGGCACAAAGTCAGAAGTAAGACAGCACAGAAGATTAAAAACCTGTCTCAAAAAAATAAAGAATCAGAATAAATATCTCAATAAATAAATAAACAGGTAATATCTCAGTAATTACTTTGAAACTAATAAATACGTAGATTTGGAAATATGCACATTGGCAGAAATTAATAACCAAAAAAGGAAATAGTACTTAATACAGAGTTACTTAGAAATCATAAGTTATTGATTACTCAAATCAAAAGGCACATTTATTAAGATGTAAGAATGGGGCCTGCATGACTGTCAGTACTGAACTCATCACCGTGTCTGAACCAGAAGCAGCAAACTGTGTGCAATGGCTTTACTAGTTCTGTGTGTCTGCACCATCAAGTGAACGTGTGTGTGTGTGCAGGTCTATGCTTTGGAGATTTGTGGGGATTGTGTGTGTGTGTGTGTGTGTGTGTGTGTGTGGTTTCACGTGGGGTCAGAGACGGCAGTCCTGTGACTGAGTTTGTGTTTCCTGCCACTGTGACAGGGTTTCTTTACAAAAATAATAACCATCGTTTTAAGAAGACCAACGTTGTCGGCAGGCTGGCCTAGTAGTAAAGACGATGTCCCGTAACCGAGAGGTCAAGGGTTGTGTTCATCAGTAGTTGTGTGTCCTGACTCTGAGCCCTGCTGCCTGTTCACTCACTTTAAGTCACTTTGGATAAAAGTTCTTGGCTAAACCTAAAATGTAAATAATATGATGAAGCTTCTGAAAGGTTTATTCTGCCATAATTTCAGGTCCGCCCAGGTGATGCTGGCTTCCTTCGATAAAGTGAAGGTGCATCTATCACCTCCACTTGTATCACCTTTCTGGCGATGATGCATTTCATGTGTTATTCTGTTATATTTTACATTAGTTACCATTTATTTCCCAGCACTCACACTTTCTTAAAGCTGCAAAATCAGCATCTTTTTTTAAAGGAAAGTCTTAAAGCTTGTTGCATTCAATCTTCATTCAATAACTGTTATTGCCTTATTTAAGTTTCTTCAGTTAACAAAAATAAACCCAATTTTTCTCGTATTTGATTTTGGTAGCGGCGCGCCTTTCTGTGGAGGAGCTGATGCGTGTTTTATGTAACAGATGTCAGTTTACAAGCTGAAACCATCAGACTGCAAACTAATTATGAGGAATTACATTTAGATTTTTTTTATGTCCCAGTAATCAATTTGTTGGCTTAAAAGAGCTTTTAATCTTTCCTTAACTGGTTATTAACTGGAAATAGAAATAAATCCCACTAATTAGCAAAATAAAACATGGAAATGCAATATATATCACCAGCAGCATTTTAAAAAATGTCTTGGGGCAAATTCATCTTTAATCTCAGGTTTAAACCCACAAAAAAAAGCATGTCTGCTCACTGTTAGCGTCCTCTGCACCCTGGTGCAATAGAAACTTGGAGCTTCCGATTTCCAAGCGGCAGAGGGAAAGTTTGAGTAGAGTTAGGGCGCGACTTTAAAGTAGCAGCTTTTTGTAGTTAAAGCAACATTCAGCGAACCATCTGCCAACAAAAACCTGCCTTCATTCAGCTTTTTCAAGCTAATGCGGCGTTTCTTATCACAGGGCCAACAGTGGACAGCACCTGCGTGCTGCTGCTCAAAGACCACCTTTGTCTCTGAGGCTTTTTATCCTCTGTGATTTCGGACAGCAACACTACAGTACCCAGTTTCAACACTTTTGCGTTACCGTTCAGTGTGTCCTAACACGAGTCACTGGTACAAAAATACATTTTGAAACATTGCTCATTGCACTTCAGTTTTTGGTGGCATCTCACACAGAGGCCGAGACAGCAGATTGGTTACCACGGGGTCCTGTTTTGGTTTTCTTTGGGGAAAGTGCAGTCGTCGTGTACGTTAGGTAGAATAGACGCGCTCAGAGGCCTCAGCTGTAAGCACCTTGACTGATTCGACAAGTACGGTGGTGGGATGTGAGGATTTCTATGACTAATATTAAAAATACTTGGGAAGATGGGAAAAAGACATGTATGTGCAAAAGTGAGGTTGTTGAATGTCAGACACACATTCTCTCCTTTTTTTTTTTTTTTTTTTTTTTTTTAGGAAGCAAAAGTAACCTTGTGGTTGGTTACAAAGGACGCCATGAATCATGTTATGACTTTTAAGTCTTTGTGGTTGTCATTGCAACTTCCCTTAACAATAATTGTCTCTTTGCATGTGATAACCTTTCCTTCATTGTGGTCTAATACTTTAATCAACAACACTAGTGGTCTCAGATGCTCGTACTTTCTTGAAGACTGCATGCACCATGTGCTCACTGACGCCAAACGTCTCTGCCTTCTTTTTTCCTCCCTTAAGCGAGTTTTTTAGTAACATCTGAGGTAAAATTAGAGGTAAAGGGTGACATCTGTTCATCTGACTGATGAACAGGCCAACAAATAACTTCCCCAAGATCTCATTTGTGAATACGTGAATGCGTGTGCCATTTGGGGAATCTGTCAATGTTTTACATTTAATAAAATATACCAATTAAAATTATAACAATCATATATATAAACATCTTTTGTTTTTTTGTTTTTTTCTTTCTAAAAAAAACCAAAAACAAAAAAAGGACATTTGAAACAGTGTACACTTCACTGTTGCCTCTGCCACCTTCTTCCTGTGATAAAGTCACTGACGGCTCATTCTAGATCAGCCGTCCCTCAGTAAATCCACTATGACTCCCACACAGCCTGGTCTGAGTGCAATGCACCTACAGCAGGCATGGACCAGTGAGGAAGGCCCCAGGTTGAAAAGAGAAAGAGCCAAATACAGCGGGAGGCTGTGGGGCTTTGGCGGGCCAGAGGTCTGGGTCTACTGAGAGCACTGTTCCTACTTAGGGCCAACCGCCCACTCTCCAACAGGTGCTCTCTCCTCTCTACCCAAACCCCCTTGGTCCAGGAAACCCCTCCCTCCCAAAATCCCGGCCTCATCGGACTGCCTTGTGCTTTCCCCCACAGCAGCCACACCTCTCCCCACATCGCAGGCAGGCGCGCAAAGGCAGGTAGCAGCACATGCAGGGCACGAAGAGTGACAGGGCCAAGAGGGCCAACCAGCGGGCACAGCAGAGGGGGTGCGGGTGGCCCCCCATCGAGTCATCACATGAACAAGGCTCCCAGAACTCTCCCTCAGAGTCCGACATACAATGGTAGAGCAGACTCTCTGCGCACCACACACAGGTCCACTGGCGCAGGCAGTGCAGGGCCGGGTCCGGGGCATCTCTGCATCGGCCCCGCCCATTCTCTGAAGCGCTGAAAACAGAGCGGCAGTACACACAGCGAGATGAGCATGACGATGAAGCCTGAGGGCACGGGCTGTCATCATCGGGAGAGATCACCCCCGGGTCACCGCTGCTGCTGGCTGCTCCTCCTCCTCTCTTACGAGTCCTCGATCGGGGAGTGGCCAGCGAGGTGTGGATGCAGCAGGGGGAAGGCGAGCCTTTACCCGTCTCTTGGGGTGAGCCGGCACCTGAGGACACACCGGATACAGCATTGGGCATGGACATACAGATGGGTGACGATGAGGACAAACGCTGGGAGGCTTTACTGTCCAGGCTCACAGTCACATCACAGCCTGCCGAACCCACTCCCGCCAGCTCCTTCTCAAAGCGAACCACACACAGCTCTGACTTGTCCTGCAGGCTCCCTCCACCACCAACAACCACACCACCTGTCAGCCCTCCAACCATAGTCCTTGTGGCCCCTGCCCGTCTGTAGTCCTCATAACCTCGAGAGCCCCACAGGTCTTTGCAAGGGTCCACACTGTGCAGGTCTCCCTCCTCCAGCAGCGAAATAGTGGGTGAGAGAGGGGACAGGGGAGATGAGGCTGGGGGACCTACAGGAGGAGTAGGAGGAGCAGGAGGTGGGGGTGGGGGCGCCGGGGGATTCAACACAGCCGTCATTTGTGAGAGCTGATGCTGGCCAGACCTGGTGTGGATCTGTGGAGAGGGTGTAGGATTACAGAGTGAGTCAGGAACATTGTGTACTACGGCAGTGATTATAGAAGCTTTTCATTTCTCGGATATCCCACATCAGAAATAAAGAACGCCAGGTTTGTTACAGTGTCACTTTATGTATTCACTTTATGTATAAACTTGTAGGTGATGCTAAAAGTATGGACTTAAGGGGGGAGGGGGGGGGGGTGCAAACAGTCAATCTTCTGTTTTTTTTCATTGACCAAATGTAAATATATGGATTTAAATATAACTAATTCTTCTCCCAGTAGACCTAAAACAACTGACAGACCCCTTCAGTATTAATCTGCAGCGACCAGCATTCAGCTTTTAAAGCTTATTGACGAGAACATGTGCAAGAAACTGGAAAATCAGTTTCAAATGATATGAAGCTGCGCCTGTTATTCTCAGCAGAGAACAGCTGGAGCAGGAGGTGGCGTGCTACCTGGGCAGGTGTCTGAGTGGTTACAGCATGGCTGGATCCAAAACTAAACTCTTCCGACCGCACGAAGCAAGTAGACGATGACTCGCTTGTCACTATGGTGATGGGTTTGGGAAGCATCTCCTTTCTGCTGTTGGATGACGACTCACTTCCTGTATGAGACTGGCAGAGGTTGCATGTCACCCCACAAATCAAAAAACAATGACTGCAACTGGGTCAGGTGACAGCATACACAAACCCCTGTCAGAGAATATGTGCTCAAACAATGAACTGTTCAGTTGCTCACAGCTTGTCCATCGTCCTCGGTGTCGGCCTCTTCTGGTGTGGAGGACGAGGGTGAGTCAGAGCCTTGATAATGTGAAAAGAGAGGATTTAGGTTCTCTTACATATTTGCTATAAATCAGCTTTGATATGTGGCTCAGGTCTACCTCTGTCCAGCTTGTCTATGACTGTCTGAAGCCCTTTCTCAAAGGAGATGGCGTCCGCAGGGCTCTGGAATGTAAGGCCAAACTTTCGATCTTCTACTCGCCAGTGATGGAAGATGGGGTTCACCTTGTTGTACACTAACCCTTTTTGCACCGCACACTCCAGCACCGGCTAGACAGAAACAGCATTCCAGACAATTTAAGAAGTTAGTTAATGAGTTAAGATACGATCCCTCCTTAAGTCATGTCAGTCAGTCACATAACACAGATCTACAGTCTTTGGGTGGTGTTGATGAGCAACGTGTCACCAAAGACAGACATAACACACGCACACACTCACTGCTCGATCTCGCAGTCGTTCTCCACGTATGATGTATTCCCTCCGTCCCCTGCCATCATGACTCCGCCCCTTACATATGACCACATGACTGAGGCCACCACCTCCAAGGGGCACCCAACCGCCACTGGAGTCATCACGTGTCATCACCACCGCACGAACACGCACACTGTCAGGGAAACCAAGAGAGTGAGCAGACGCCCAGGCTGATTAAACAACGTACCCTAATAATAAACACACATACACAAGCACAAACACTTGCAGCAACTGATATGCACAGTCATTCAAGCAAAACCCGATAAGGCCAGATCAACTTTCACAATACCACAATTCAGTACAGAATTCAGGGTGAGGACTGATGCCAGCGCACACTTCCATGAGGAAATTCACACACAAAACACAAAGCCGACCGCTTGGCCTGGTGGACTGTGAGTCCTGGTTTTGCAACATGACCACTCAAAGGTATATCATACAATAACTAAGAGCCAAGGCAATTACTCATGTGTTGGGTAAATCTAATTTTAAGCAGCAGTGGCTCAGTCTGGCCTGGTGTTATTTAAGCATTTCTGCTGCTAACAGTATATTAAAGTTTGAATTTTAAGCTACAGTGTAAGCTACATGGGTTCAAAATTAAGGGGCTATGGCGCAAATTGATAGAAAGAACGCCAAGGTTGAGGAGGAGATAAATGGCCAACTGGGAGGAGGGAGGAAGAATGAGTGTTTCCCAGATAGACGTATCAATGAACGCACCCATCGCCATCAGAGGCCCGGCATCCTCACAAAAACGAAGCCGCTCTATAATTCAACACTGCAGGTCGACAGGTGGACGTAACGCATGCACAGCCGCATCTTTTTGCCATTTTCAGTTTACACTGAATTATAATTGTTGCAATTATTTTCTTAAGACGCTCCTTTTCTGCATTCCGCCCCTGCTGCACGCACTCATTAACACACCCCGATATTATGTTATATTTTTTATGAATGGGACTGAGCGAGACTGGATTCGACATCGCACTGCGCGTTATACATTTCGCCGCAAAAAAAAAAAACTTTTAGGCCTAAATACAATACAATCGCGTGTGAAAAAGGGGAAGAAGGAGGAAAAAGACGAACGAGTGGGTGAGAGGATGGAGAGGAAACGAGAGATGGGGGGAGGGGGCCGATTAGAAAAGGGAAGAAGGAGAGGAGGGGTGAGAATGAGGGAGAGTGAGGGAGAGAGGAAAATCACATTTCATTCATAAAGTTTGGCTTTAAAAATCATAATGAAACCCCGAGACACGTTGATAAAAATCACAACGCCTCCATCCCTCCCTCGTTTTACTGTAGCCATGTCTTGAATGACGCGATGCTGGCCCCAAACTCGCCATATTTCGCCTCCCCCCGCACCCCCCATACATTTTACACACTGACTGATTTCGTGCTTGTTTTTACCAATCACCAACCACGCATTTCGTTTTTTGAATTGCTGCATAGTCCCTGATGTTTGCCCAATACATTAATTGTTATTTCGTTAATTTTGTGCGTGCACGCTGCGTGCCAGTCATCCAAACGCACAGGTCCACATGTAGGTGGCTTAACATTTATCACGTTTTGGCGTGGATATCGGAAATGGGGTGTATGCTGTTGATTCAAAACTACGTAATGGTGTTTTTATTCTCGGCAGCCTGCTAAACTGTAGAGCACCGATGTGATAACAGTGCATGATACTGGTGTAACACTGAGGGTGGTGGCGTTCTTTCTATCCGTTTTTCTTTTGTCTTCTTTTTTTTTTGGCGGACGGCTGAATACATATGTGCAATGTTAAAAATGAAAATGTAAGGACTTACTCGCCCTCCATGGCTCGGTGTTGCCCGCCGCTTGCAGCAGCCCACCCCAGGGTCTCCTCTCTCTCCCTCTCTCTCTCTCTCTCTCTCTCTTTTTATCCTCCTTTCAGGAAACACTCAGACTCACTCACATTCTCTCTCCATCTGCTCTCATTTTCCTAATCTTTCTCTCTCTTGCTCTCGCTCTCTCTCTCCACCTTGATGTCGTTTCGGTGTATCAGGATAGGCTTGAGGTTGCAGCAGCCATTTTCCGCTGGCAGCATCCTCCCTCTCTCTCTCTCCCTCCCTCCCTCATTCTCTCTCTCTCTCCGTCTCTCGCTCCAAATCACTCCCTCTCCTATTCTTTTCTCACTCTACCTGCCCTGTGCCAGCACATCCACACTAATCATTGACAGCATCGCGGCTTTAGCTAGCCTATAGGGTTTTTCTCCCTGTGATTTCCAGTGGTTGATAATGATACCGAGTTGCTGATACAGGCAGTGACGTGGTGGTGAATGAAAAGCTCTGTAAACCATCAATGACCTCTGCTTGGTCCATGATAATTGTGGGTAAACTATATCCTATAAAAGTCCAGGTGAAATAAAATGTGACTGTATATTTACTTCTCAATATAAGCCCGGCACATTAATGTGTGCCTATAATTAATTACGTTTTAACAGTTTATGTTGCGCAGCTAACAACCAAAGAGCAGGAGAAAAATGCACTGGGTCCACTATAGGGTCCTTAGTTTTGGTGAAACCACAAAGGTTTCAGCACCATGGACAGCAATTATCTCAGCGTCATGAAACGGTGGCGCCCCACTGTGAAGGCGATTCATTTGGGGTTAAACACAGTGTATTTTTTATAATATGATAATTATTGTATTCATTTTTAAACAACAAATATACCACCCCCCTGTCTGCAATTGTAAAAAATTATGCCCAATTCCTATAGGCTGCATATTTACAACTTTTTTTGTTGTTGTTGACAGAATTAAATGAAGGTAAAATCAAATTAGACTGCATGTTTAAAGTACAAGCCCACATTAAAGCACATTAAGAACATTTTCACAGTTTATATTATGTTTCTGACAATCAATAGCAGGAAAAAATGCAGGGTCCAAGTTTTTGGTATTGGTATTAGCAAAGGTTTAAGCAACATGGACAGCAACACACATCCATATGATCAAATGTATATAGAATAGAATAGAATAGAATAGAATAGAATAGAATAGAATAGAATAGAATAGAATAGAATAGAATGCCTTTATTGTCATTATACAGAATGTACAATGAAATTTAAAAGGGTTTAATTTGGCACTTACTAGCCTACCATTTGCACTTGTAAAAAAAAATATACTGCAGTGTAGCTTTAACTATGGACTTCACATTTTGCGCATGTTTTTTTTTAAGGTACAAGCCTGGTACATTAATGTATCCTATATTCATTTACAGTTTAACAGCTTATGTTATGTAGCTGACAATCAAAAGCAAGAAAGATATGTTATAATCTGCTACAGAGTTCAAGCTTTTGGTAACTGTATTGCCAAATGTTTCAGAACCATGGACAGCAATACACTGCTATTTGCAGAGATGATTATCTTGAACTTTTCACAGTGTTTTACATTGTGAGTAAATGGCCACAAATCATTTTATGGTAGTTTTTAACTTGTTCTTAGGCCATAAATACACCAAATCACTATTTGCACTTGTAAAAATGATGCTGCATTGTGTCTCATAAAGGCTACTGCCTCACATTTGAAAAAAGTAGCCCAACAATGTTTTTGTCTCCTTAGGTTAAAATTCCAGCAATTCCACACAGTGTCCTTGGACTGCTTTTAATTAAAGCAGAAATACTACAATGGGAACTGTCTTGTAAAGTGACAAAGATAGGCATTGCTGGCATGTGTTTTCTAATGTCTCCTTGATGAAAACAATAGTGTGAATCCATTCTGTGCCCAGCAAAATTAATTTATTATAAATGAACTGTCCCCGAGATACTTAAACTCCTCCACTTGAGGCAAGAACTCGTTCCTGAGCCGGAGATGGCACTCCACCCTTTTCCGGCTGAGGACCATGGCCTCAGACTTAGAGGTGCTGATTCTCATGCCAGCCGCTTCACACTCGGCTGCGAACCGTTCCACTGCAAGCTGGAGGCCCCCCCGTGATGAAGCCAACAGAACCGCATCATCTGCAAAAAGCAGAGATGAGACTCTGAGGCCACCAAGGAAGAAGCCTTCCGCCACCTGGCTACGCCTAGAAATTCTGTCCATAAAAATTATGAACAGAATCGGTGACAAAGGGCAGCCCTGACGGAGTCCAACACCCACAGGAAACAAATCCGACTTATTACCGGCTATACGGACCAAGCTCTCACTGTGGTTGTACAAGGACTGAATGGCCCGCAACAATGGGCCAGACACCCCATACTCCCGCAGAACCTCCCAAAGAACACCGCGAGGAACACGGTCGAATGCCTTCTCCAAGTCCACAAAGCACATGTAGACTGGTTGGGCAAACTCCCACGCACACTCGAATATCCTTGAGAGGATAAAGAGCTGGTCCAGCGTTCCACGACCAGGACGAAAACCGCATTGTTCCTCCTGAATCCGAGGTTCGACTAACGGACGCACCCTCCTTTCCAGCACCCTGGCATAGACCTTACCGGGGAGGCTGAGGAGTGTGATCCCCCGAAAGTTGGAGCACACCCTCCGGTCTCCCTTCTTAAAGATGGGGACCACCACCCCGGTCTGCCAATCCAATGGCACTGCCCCAGATCTCCACGCGATGTTGCAGAGGCGTGTCAACCAAGACAGCCCTACAACATCCAGAGCCTTCAGGAACTCAGGGCGAATCTCGTCCACCCCAGGGGCTCTGCCACCAAGGAGTTGTTTAACTACCTCAGTGACCTCACCCCCAGTGATGGTCAAGTCATCCCCCTCATCCCCAGACTCTGCTTCCACTACAGAAGGCGTGTCAGTGGGATTCAGAAGGTCCTCGAAGTATTCCTTCCACCGTCCGACTATAGCCTCAGTTGAAGTCAGCAGCACCCCCCCCGCATTATAAACAGTGTGAGTGAAGCACTGCTTTCCCCTCCTGAGTCGCCTGACGGTTTGCCAGAATCGCTTCGATGCCGTCCGAAAGTCTTTTTCCATAGCCTCACCGAACTCCTCCCACACCCGAGTTTTTGCTTTGGCCACTACCCGAGCTGCATTCCGCTTGGCCTGTCGATACCTGTCAGCTGCCTCCGGAGTCCCACAGGCTAACCAAGCCCGATAGGACTCTTTCTTCAGCTTGATGGCTCCCTTCACCTCCGGTGACCACCATCTGGTTGGGGGGTTACCACCACGACAGGCACCAACCACCTTGTAGCCACAGCTCTGAGCAGCCGCCTCAACAATGGAGGTGCGGAACATGGTCCATTCGGACTCAATGTCCTCAGCCTCCCTCGGAATGTTGTTCACGAGTGATGGGAGAAGGGAACGGGAGATCGACAGGCGGATCGGGGCTGCTTCTGCAGTGATGCGGACGCTGCACCGGTCCGTCGTGGTGAAGAGGGAGCTTAGCGTAAAAGCGAGGCTCCTGATTTACCGGTCGATCTACGTTCCTACCCTCACCTATGGTCACGAGCTTTGGGTAGTGACCGAAAGAATAAGATCGCGAATACAAGCGGCAGAAATGAGTTTCCTTCGAAGGGTGGCTGGCCTCTCCCTTAGAGATAAGGTGAGGAGTGCGGCCATCCGGGAGGGGCTCGGAGTAGAGCCGCTGCTCCTCCACATCGAAAGGAGCCAGTTGAGGTGGCTCGGGCATCTGATTAGGATGCCTCCTGGCCGCCTCCTGGGTGAGGTGTTCCGGGCATGTCCCACCGGGAGGAGGCCCCGTGGTAGACCCAGGACACGCTGGAGAGATTGTGTATCTCGGCTGGCCTGGGAACGCCTTGGGGTCCCTCCGGATGGGCTGGAGGAGGTGGCTGGGGAGAGGGAAGCTTGGGCTTCTCTGCTTAGGCTTCTGCCCCCGCGACCCGGCCCCGGATAAGCGGAAGAAAATGGATGGATGGATGGATAAATGAACTGTCTTTAGCCCTTTTGCACCAAAAAAAATGAGAGTGACTTAAAAACAACATACCAGAAAAGCTTCAGATCCAAGTCCTGCTGCTGCTCAGTGGCTTCCGGCACTGTGTAGATTTGTGGAAACCTAGACAAAAGAAAATTGTTCTTACATAGGTAAGTCTCACAGCTTCAACGTGTACAATTTAGCTCAATTCTTTTTTAATCCCAAATCACAATATATGCAATCTCAGGGAATGTTACAAGATAAAGGGCTTGCACTATTATACTGTATAATAGTTATATATATAGTTGTATAATAGTTACCTTGCTAGGTAACAGTGGTCTGTCCTGCCTGTAGAAGGTGCTCAGTTTAGGTATCCAAGGTTAGTTTTCAGCACCAGGGACAGCACCTTAATCACAGGATGGGACACAAATACAAAATAATCAGCTTTTTATGTCTCTTCAAGTTTATGATAAAAATACTGCACGATGATACACAGGCTAACCGGAAACATGTTTCAGGTTGAACCTTGACTGAATTTACTCATTTCACTAACAATAACTCACTACTAACAACAAAAAATTAAGTTTTTCTTATTTTTTGACTGGCAAAATGATAGACAATGTTAACAGTGTACAGACAGCTTCTGGGTTATTATATACTGGGTTTTGCCAAATGACATCCACCACCACCTCCAGATCTCTGTCCCGTGTGTATAGAGGGAGTCACTGCAATTTCACTTCATTTCAAATCAGTTCAGTTCATAACTGTCATCTCAAAGCACTTTATGCACTCACTGCCCACTTTATTAGTTACACAGTGCTAGTACTGGGTTGGAGACCTTCAGAGCTGCTTTAATTCTTCATGACATCATAGATTCAACAAGGTTCTGAAACATTCCTCAGAGATTTTGGTCCATATTGACATGATAGCATCGCACAGGTGCTGCAGATTCGTCGGTTGCACATCCCGGATGTGAATCTCCCCTTTTCACCACAATCCAAAGGTGCTCTACTGGACTGGGATCCGGTGACTGTGGAGGTCACCTGAGTACAGTGAACTCACTGCCCTGTTCACGAAAACATTCTGAGATGACTTGAGCTTTGCAACATGTCACATTGTCCTGCTGCAAGCAGCCATCAGATGATGGGTACGCTGTGGTCAAAAAGGGATGGAAATGGTCGGCAACAGCAACACAGCCACAGCTGTGGGGTTCGAAAGATGTTCAGTTGGTACTAAAAAAGACTTAACTATTGAAACAAGGCAGTATGGATGAGTTCATGTTCTTCACTCCAAATTCTGACCCTAAATTCCAAATGTGGCAGCAAACATCAAGACTCATCAGATCAGAAACATTTCAATGTTCTATTGTCCAATTTTGGTAAGCCGGTGTAAACCAGAAAATCCCATGTGGCTGTTTAGCCCTTCAGGTAATGGTAAATGGACTATTCTTATACAGTTTTCTACTCTGCCTAAGCACTCAGAGCGCTTATACAACATGTTTACATTTACCCCATTCACACCCATTCACACCAGCACTTCCATCATTAACTAAGCTAAGTTATTATCTTACATTCACACTCCAGCATTTACGTCCAAACTTTGAAGCCCAAGGATACATTAGCATGCAGCCTGGAGTAGCCAGGAATTGAACCGGTGACCTTCCGATCAGTAGGTGACCTGCTCTACCTCCTGAGCAACAGCCAACCCATCCAGGTGTACCTAATAAAGAGACAGTGAGTGTATAGTAAGGCAATGAGGAAACATGGGAGCTTCATTACAGTCCAGGTACTAAACCTATGCGGTGGTTCTACGGTGAAACCGCCTTTTTGCTTTTATCGCTAATTTCAAGGCAATTTGAATACACAAAATGTTACTAATTTTTCAAAACTTACACATTTTATCACAATGACCCTGCAAACCTCTAACCGACCGCATAACTGCTTCATTTGCTTACATGGCTCAACTTATCTAATGCCAACTAGCTGAAGCAGCTAATTAAGAACAAAGAAATGAAGCTTGAACTGTCACACCAGCTAAACGGCTAACAGGCAGCCGCAAGTTAGCTGACTCATCATTTACTCAACAAAATTACTCACATGGTGCAATTTTTATGAGTTTCATATAACTCGGGTAAATTAATTTGCATTACGAAATGTTTGTTTCTGTAGCTACAGCGTATGGCAAAGACGGTTTCTCTGTTTTTTAAGTGAGCAACCAGTACAAGCTTTAAACCTGTGCAATATGTTAGCCTGCTGGGGTTAGCTGGGCTTTAGCTATATAAGCTATACTTTATCACAAAGGGCGGGATGTTTCTTTGTAATAGCAGTAAAAATAAAAACAAAGTGTAACATAATACCTCAATACGATTAAATATGGTAATTTAAAAATAAATACAATAAAGAAAAATAAGCATACATAAAAATAAAATTATGAATTACAAAAAGTAAAATATGTCAAAGTCAGCAAAGCACAAGTGACACATATCAAAATCAAATATTGATCATTTACTGTTCACTACTACCGTTTTATTCTAAGGGAAAAAACAAAATCACAGCGTCTCTATGAAGCATATACAACCCAACATCCATCCATCCTCTTCTGCTTAAGTGTTCACAATCAGCACAGTAAGTGTAATGTTCTGTGTATCAAGTACTGTAAGTTCTTCATAGCTCTGATATTAGGTTTTATTAAACAACGAAACGTGTACATATTTCTGTTGTTGAAGACTTGCTGCCTGAGGTAGAGACCAATCATCATCAATCATCCTCCAAACTCTAATCTATCATATAATTGATAACATATTTGTTTACAATAAGAAAAATATGGCCACAGCTAACCTTTATGTCAGATGGTAAGTCCATATTTATGCTGTGAGAGAAAGCTGAACAGAAAACAATGAAACAGCACAAAAGAGAAAAAAAAGGGAAATTATTTACGTGGAAACCTCAGCACCTGCCCAGGACGACTTCCTGTTCTAACAGGTAGGATGCACCGAGCTCCTGCAGTCGGTGCCTCTCAAAACAAACACTCGCTGTGACCGTTTCCACAATATGCTGACCCAGTAACACACATCCCACACTGTGCAACTCAGAGTCTCCTCAGAAGCATACTACGGATTAAAAGGACCCATACTATGAAAGAGGACTGCATGATTATGACAAGAAGTATGACTATTTTGATCAATTTTGAAGTCAGTTGATAAGTTGCCTTTTCAAACATCATGCATTTGTTGAACTTAAATATTTGTTGATCATCATATTTAAACCTGTTTCCAAAGCCGGCCTGTAACAGTCCTCCTTCTTAGTTTGAGGTGAAGTAAACCTGCCACAGCACGTCAATCCCTGCCCCCCCCGGATGCTCTGAGGGTCGATGTCAGCCAAAGTTGGCAGCAGTCAGGAATTTCAGCGCCCAAAGAAATTACAACCAAAATCTGGTGAACTACATTTTAGTAATTGATACACAAACTTAGGATAAAACTTCAAATGTACTCACTTTTTTTTTTTTTTTTTAACATCTTTAGTTAATCAATAATTCTATTTTTGCCCTTCACTTCCACATGCACTACCTACATCCATCACCACAGCATGACTTGCAGCTTATTCAACACTAAAGAGACACGTGAGGAATGGTGCTGCCCAATAAAAGACGTATCAAACATACTAAGCTGCTATCAGTGACGTGATTCTGAGGAAAGTTCACTGTGGAAGGAACAAAATACTAAAATTCCAAGTCATGCACAAAAGTCTGTTTTATGAAATCATTTATTGCAGATCAACATGTTTACAAACTGCCTAGTGAGGAAGAGGCATTACTGTTTAGAAAACACAAATGCAAGTATGGATCCAAGCGAAGGGCAACACATCGGAGTTCGGCTGAGGAGAAAACTTTGTGCACATGAAGAGCTGCAAGTTCAGAAAAAACAGCTGCGTGACACTGAATGCCAAAATAAGGGTGATGAATGTAAAATTTTCTTACAGCTGGAAAAGAAGAGCGAGCCAGTGTTTTCTAAAGTATCTGGAAATAAAAAGCTCAATTTTAATGTTGGGCAGATGGCATCTTGAACAAAAGAACCAGCTTTAAACACTCACATTTATTCAATACAGATATTTATGCAGCAACTGCTGATTAGACCAAAGGTGATATTTTCAGTCTTTTTTCATAAAAACCAGACATGCAGATGGATTTAGGAAAACAGGAATAATAGATGCCAGTCAATTTCTGAGGTATGGGAAACAAAAAAAAAATCAACCACTGTGGCAATAAAAGAAGCGACATCCCTTTAGTGAAACTGCATCTGAGCTGACTGGATGTATACTGGACCAGTGTCGTGTTTGTCCGAGTGCATCTGTACGTGGTTGAGTGTGTTCCTGGGGGCGGATTACACAATCATTTCCAGCTGTCGTGCGTATTCGATGACCTGTTGTGCCAGCTCAGTAGAAGGGATGGTCACCTCTTCTGTCCGCTGCTGCTGACTGGTGAACGAGTAACAGCCGTCTGCACCCAAAGTCCATCCCCTCTGAAATGAGAACATAAAATCAACAGTTAAGTCTTTGCTCGTGTGGTTATTTCACTTACTGCGTGCAACAATCTAGAAGACATTTGATTTTAATTTTAGACAATTTGTTAAAGACCATCTGAAAACAAAATAGTAATTTTTTCCCCATCTGTTGTTAATTTATTTATATACAATTTATTACACCAAGTAATATCAGCAGTCCTACTGTTAGAAAAACGTCACACTGGACTGAAACTTTTTCACAAATGCAATATTTCAGTTTCTGCCAGTGCAAAGAACAAATGATGAAAAAACCATCTCATCATAATGACACCTACAAAGTAACATGTTTAAGCCCTCATGATAGCCGGTGTTGTGTTGAAGCAGAAGCAACTGTGATGAGCAGATAATTCCTTTAAACAGCAGGACTCTCATGTCCATAATCTCTGGATGCTGCTGCAGGTTTGATTCCCAAATGAAAACAGACTTACCTTCTTGGCATACTCGGTCATCTTTTTAGGGGAACTGAAGAAAAGCACACGGGTGGCTTCACTGAACTGGATCTGCTCGTACGCTTTCTCTATGCAACCTGCAATCTCATCACTGCAATTCAAAAACGTCAGTTTTAGTTCAAGTTATCTCCAAAGGACAGAGTCATATTCTTACATTTTCAGCTAAGGCACAATAAATAAATAACAAAATTAGTATTGATAAGTGAAATAATCTTATTTCAGAGTCCACACAAACATTAGACAAAGAAAAGAGGGATGTGTGTAAACCGTCTAGTTTACATTTGCTCATCCCTGTTATTGTTTCCTGAATCTCAATACATGTTCTCACTTTCATTAAAAGTGCTGTTTAAACTGTTCACTGTGACCACTTCCTGTTTACGCAGTTATAGGTAAACACAGGACTGCAACACAGTATACACGAAACAAAATGCTATTTTTCAAAAATTATAAAACAGCATTGGCTGTAAAGCACAGAGGAAAGACTGCAGAATAAAAAAAAAAAAAAAACAGGTGTGGCATTTATAAAAGGCGTCGTGACCACTGCGGTCCTTACCGAATTGTGTCCAGGAGAATATCTATAAAAAAGGTGTAGCTCTCAGCAGGGATGTTGCCTTTGGCAAGAAATACCTTGTTGTAGCTTCCCTCCATCAAGTACTGAAATTGCCAGACAGGGTATAAAATATTTAGAATAGAATAGAATAGAATGCCTTTATTGTCATTATACAGAATGTACAATGTATTTAAGGTTGAATTTTCATAAAGGTTACTATAGCATGACTTAAAATACTGTGTATAAATAAACTCCATAAGGCCAAGTATGTGTCAAAATAAATATTTTCCTTCATTTATGGAAATTAATTTGTGATTGGTACCTTTAAATAAATATGCTATGAGTACAAAAGCAAACAATGAAATCTCAGTGAAGCACAGTGAGCATTTTGCAAATAGCAGTGAAAATAGCTTCAGTCATTTCAGGGCAACACTAATGCTGGCCTGCCACTAATTACATGGGTGCTTCTTCCAAACTAACTGGTAAACAATTTAGTGATCAGGTTAACTTACGTCATTAATTTGAGCAATTTAAAAGTACAAATTCCCAACTGGACACCCATTTTTTTCTTTAACAGCTGATACTGCAGAATAACAGTGCAGCATCCAATTGAAAATCCCACATTGTTCATGAGTAAGATATAGCACCTGCTCGAGAGACACTGGGTGTCTGATGTATACGTTGGTCTGAATATCTCGTGCGCTCAATCTCTCAAGTTCTGTGTGAAACTCAGACACACGGTTCTGTGAGAGCAGAAAGAGCAGATTCAGTCCAAGTAACTGATGCATGTAGGCAGCTTCAGGCAGCTCGTCCCTAAAAGAGACATGTAAAGAATTACTGAGGTTACCAAAAAAAAAAAACTCCTCAATCTTGGGCAACAAATTCTCAAAAACAAAAAGTGACATTTACTTATAATCAAAGTAGTAACATTTTAGCTGGGCCATGTATCTCTCAAAGGACGGGATGTCCTTCTTGAGGATGCTCCACAAGGCTCCAATTTCAAGGACATCTCCTGAAACACAAAGACAAATTGTACTCAGGTAAATTAATTTGCAAGTGATTTAAAAAGCTGTTGTGTTAACGCGCGGCAGCTTGATTTGCAGGTACTCACGAGCTAAAATGAGCTGCTGCTTGGTGAGAGAGGACCCACCGGTAGGTAAAAAATTCAGATCCAATAATGAAATCTATTAAAAAACAAAGATAAAAAGTTTGTGGTTAATTTCTTCAAAATTATGACTAGCACGTCGATGGTTAGACATTTCAAAATGATGACACTTCTTATTTGCAACAAACGCAAAACCGGAGTTTAAAGTTAAAAAAAAAAAAAGCTTATGCTTCAGTTTTCATTGAGTTATAACAGTTGCATTACCGCCTTTAACCTTAGACATTTTATATAATTAAAATATTTGAGGTTATTTTGATAGCATGTTAAAGTTTGTTTTTTTGGTTTCTCAATCAAACTTTATTCCAAAAAAACAAACATGTACAAACACACAGCATCTGAATGCCAGGATTATATCACAAGAAATACAGCATAGGAAAAAAAACATACATAAATAGGAAATACAAATAAAGTAAGACGCAAAAAATAACTGACAGTTATTTGTACACATGAAATTTATTAAAGTGATATTTTGTTCTGATTGTTTTTTTTATTTTCAAGGTCCTCAACTGTGGTGCTTTACTGTAAGAAAAGGAAAAAAAAAATCATAGCTTGGTTCGGAGTCTGTCCATCGTGATTTATGAATGAACGTTTTCCAAGAACAACATGAACACCTACCACAAAAGGCTGTTTGGGATGCTGGTGACATGATGAAGCAGATCAGTGCTAAATGCTAAAATCTCTGGGATGCACTCGGTTATTGCATTTTAATTTTTCTGACATTAACTAAGAAGCTGTAATAAGTTCTTTAGCTCCAAGCAGTTGTTCCATGTGTGGAATGGATGTTTGAATAGAGCAGTATAACTTTACCATTCATACTACATAGAAACACAACAGGTTAGACTCCATCTTACAAAACTTGTGTATTTTTGTATGTTAATGTTTGAGTCACTGACTGACTTACAACATCGTCTGAATATTTAAAAACAGCAAATCTGTCCATGTCAAAGCATATTATAATGTCCTTTTCTTGAACTTGGATTATTTCTTCAGTTTTCCTTCTAATATGATGATGATCCACATCAATCCAAAACACACTGATGATGATGTATCAAATTCTCTCAATTTTGCCAAATTTTGTTCCAGTTAATTTCTCCAGACAAAGAGGGTAAAGTTTCTTTTTGTAAGAAAGGCTGATCAGTTTATTGGAGCGGCTCTTTTTTAGTGATATCGACTTCAAACTTGCCAAATAAAAAACTGAGCTAACGAAAGGTACGCTGACGTTAGCTTTCATTGAATAAATTAATCATTTGTTTCCTGGATTTCCTACAACCCCCCCAAACGTTGCCATGTAGTTAGCAAGTAAAACTCGGGGTTAGTCTACCAACATTAATATAACTATCGATGTTTAAAAAGTAACGTTAACATACAGCGTTAGCTAAGCTAGGGTAAGTTAGCAATCTGTTTGCTAACAGTGCTAACGCTTCCAAACAGGAAGAGCCCTTCAAACCTGGACCAGCAGAAGTACAACTTTACCTTAAGCTTGCTCAGAAGGTCTCCGCATTTGTTCAGATTTGGATTTTTCTTGTTCCACTCCGTTTTCAGCGTCTCATACAGCCCCGCGGTCTCTTTCAGCGCCATGGTGATTCTGCAAAATACACGACACCGGCCGCCGTAACACGTTAGACGACTGTCGTGAAAAAAAAGCGTCACTGCCTCCTCCTGATATCACAGTTGATCAAGATGGCGGCACTCAGTTCGGAGCGGTGGCTGAATGAGTTACCGAACCACACGATCTTTAAAATAATCCGGGAGAAGCTGGATTTGGAGCGGAGTTCGAGTGAAAGAGGGGTCGCTAAGAACCTCGCGTTTTGTCTGGGAGCGGACTTTTTCGTGTGGGACGACGCAGACCGCGTGTTTTACACAACCAGCCTGCGACAGTTAAACTCGGAGGAGAGTTCCGGCAGCGGGAACTATCAGACCTTGCTTTGCATCAACCCGCCTCTCTTTGAAGTGTGCCAGGTGCTGGTGAGCCCGACGCAACACCACGTCGCGCTGGTCGGGCAACGAGGCGTCTCGGTCCTGGAGCTTCCTCTGCGGTGGGGCAAGAGGTCCGAGTTTGAGGGCGGACGCAGCAAAATCAACTGCAAGACGATCCCGGTGGCGGAGCGCTTCTTCACCAGCTCACCGTCAGTCAGTCTGCGGCAGGCGGCTTGGTACCCCAGCGAGATCGACGAGCCCCATCTGGTGCTGCTCACTTCAGACAACACCATCAGATTTTACGGCCTCAAGTCCCCACAGACACCGGCCAAAGTGCTGTCAGTGTCGCAGTCAGAAGATGACACCAGTGTCCACCCTCCGGCCCGCTCCTACGCAGCCTCTCTGGGAGAGATAGCAGTGGCGTTTGACTTTGGGCCGATTTCGGCCCCCCCTCGGCAGCTGCCAGCACAGGTCTCCAAAGAACAACTGGTCTACCCTCTCTATATTCTGTACGAAAATGGAGAGACATATGTGACCTACACGAGCAAGGTAAACGGTATAAATCTGAGTAAACCCGTTGGACCCCTCCCCATGTACCCTGCAGCAGAGGATAACTATGGCTATGATGCTTGTGCCATTCTGTGCCTGCCCTGCATTCCCAGTATTCTGGTCATTGCCACAGAAACGGGCACGCTGTATCACTGTGTGGTGCTGGAGTCTGAAGAAGAGGAGGACACGAGGGCGGTGGAAAAGTGGATCCGGGGCACCGAGGCAGTGCCAGCTCTCTATGTATTTGAGTGTGTTGAGCTAGAGCTGACGCTTAAAGTGGCTACAGGAGAGGATGAGGAGACTCAAGAGTTTGATTTCACCTGTCCAATCAGACTGCACAGGGACTCCCTCTGTCAGCACCGGTATCATTGCACCCATGAAGCAGGAGTGCACAGCGTGGGGCTAATCTGGGTCAACAAGCTGCAGAAGTTCCTTAAATCAGATGAGGAGGATAAGGACAGTCTCCAGGAGCTGGCTGCGGAGAAGCGCTGCATTGTAGAGCACATTCTTTGCACCAGACCGCTCCTAACCAGTCAGTCAGCACCAATTCGGGGCTTTTTGATTGTGTCTGACCTTGCCTTGGGTGCCACCATGATCTGCATCACCAGCACCTACGAGTGCATCCTGTTGCCCCTGCTGAGCTCTATTCGCCCTCCCTCCCCTCCCCTGCTCTGTTCCCACCCAGGTCTGGGCTCTGCCAGCTCCCCTCTGCGCGGGCTCGCTGACGACTCCTTCGAGCAGCACATTCGCAACATCCTGGCGCGGAGCTCCACCAATCCTCTTGTACTTAAAGCTGGGGACAAGGACACATCACCACCACCTCCAGAGTGTCTGCAGCTCCTCAGCAGAGCTACACAGGTCTTCCGTGAGGAGTACATTCTCAAGCAGGACATGGCCCGTGAAGAGATGCAGAGAAGAGTGAAACTGCTAACAGGTCAGAAGAACAAGCAGCTGGAGGAGTTGTCTCTGTGCAGGGAGGAGAGGAAGAGTTTGAGAGAAGCAGCAGAAAGGTTGGCTGATAAATACGAAGATGCAAAGTATCGCCAGGAAACCATCATGAACAGGGTTAAGAAAGTGTTGTGCAGCCTGCAAAGCCAACTGCCCATACTGTCAAACAGTGAGAAAGAAATGAAGAAGGAGCTTAAGACCATCAGTGATCAACTGAAACACCTGGACAACTGCATCAGACAGGTGAACATGAAGATGGAGTACCAGAAGACACAAGTGGACAAGGATCTGCCTGGAACCAGGACAACAGTCTCCCTCAACGCCCAGCAGAAGAAGGTTGTTCAGGACGTCCTCAGAGAACAAGGACAGCAAATTGGTGACATGATGAAGCAGATCAAAGACATCAAAAATCATTTTAGTTTCTAAGCACTGCAGAAAATGCTTAAATACAGTTGGGGAAATATTTCAGATTCTCCCTGGAATCCACTCGGTTATTACATTTGCATTTTTCTGACATTTAATAAGAAGCTGTAATAAGTTCATTAGCTCTGGTGGTGCCATCTGTAGAATGGCTGTTTGAATAGAGCAGCATCTGATAAACGCTAGTATAAAGTTACCTTTCATACTGCATGTTGTTCCCTAATAGAAATACAATAGGTTTGACTTTGTCATACATAAGTTTGTATATTTTTACATTAATATTTTTACATGTTCAGTTTGGAGTCACTGATTATTCAGAGCAGAATGTCCCATGTAAAAGCAGGAGAATGATCATTTGTGTTAAACTAACCTCTCAGAGCTGTTCTCAACATTGTTTGCTCACTTTTTGCATAAAAAATTATTAAACTTGTTTGTGATCAGATGTTTCAGTTTTTATAAGATCTTTGATGGTTAGAAAGAAGAAGGGCGACTTGAGGTTAAGGAATAAGTTAATGGTTTAATATTTATAGCTACTGGTTGCTGTATTAGTCCATACTGGAAGAGATGCAGTGAACTTAGAGAAGAACTGGAGAATTCGGTACATCTGTGTAAGTTAAGCTGCAACTGCTTCAAACACTCAGCAATCACAGCAGGATAGTTTATAGCAAAAGTCAAAACCACAATTATTTTGGGCAATATTCACATAAACATTTCTCAGTACTGGATTAAGAGTCTTAACTGTGGGTTTACTTAAAGTCATTCATTCATTTTGCTCTCCTACAGACAAGGATCACCAGTTAACCTAACATGCACACAAAAGCACCGGGGGGGGGGGCATGCAGACTCCACAGAGACAGTCCTCAGTGGGCTGTGAGATTCATACTGAGACCTTGTTCCTGTGCCACCTTTCAGTAATAATGATTTAACTGAAAAAAATTAATGTAAACTGAGCTAAATATTCCACGTCCTGTCGGGGTGCTCGGGCTTTTACAAGGAAGCTAAAGTTTGTACAAGTACAGGCTGTGTGCTAAGAGACGCAGCAAGAGCATAACTGCAACACTGTATCCAGCCAATATTGTAAACCAATATTAAGATTCAAATAGATCTCTGCACACTAGGGAGCCACTTCCTCCCCGTGTCTGAACACGTCCTTTAACATGTACAGCTGCGTGCCTCCAGTCTGCCGTCTACAGCTGGAAGCTCCAGTGAACGTGTTCAGCACCAGATTGCAGGAATCCTGCATCCAGCAGATGTCTCCCCAGCTCCGAGTTTTTCTTCCACCACAGGTTTCCTAGTGAGGAATTCCCCACATAAACAGCCAGTGACGTATACGGAGACCCCGGTTTTGTTGAGTAAGCTTCATTGTTGGGGATCTTTGACGTGGCCGGGGTCATCTGCTGTAATTTAGCCTGCTTGCACCTCTCACCCTGTTGCTTTGGTAACTTGATTTGAATAACAAATATTTGAGATGGTTTATGACCCAGAACACCCAGTTATGTAACAGGCAGCCATTGTTCAAATTGCTATGGGGATTTGTGTTTTATTCTGCTTTCTGTGATACCATTGGTCGCTGCGACTTAAAAATATACAAGAAGACAGCATTTTAGTCAAGAAGCTACATGTTTTTATGATCATTTAGCTGGATTTTTTCACCTTGCTGGACTTTTAAGCACATTACCTCCCACTTTTTCTCCCAGATACACTGGTGAGGGTGCGGAAAACTGCGGGGCTCATTCAGGAACACTGAAAATGGGGAATTTTAAGTTCTTTCATAAACGTACAGTGTTTAGATCCTGAGGAAACTTAGCAGACCCTAGAAAAGGAGATATTAATAACTCCCGGGCCAGCCCACCACATTCTTCATATGTGAGTCACTGTGAGCCAGAGAGCAGCGAGGAAAGGGCTGGATCGCCTCTGTTTCTCATTTGTGTTTCTTTCCATGGAGGAGTGGAACAAGGAGACAGGGAGGCCACTCCTTCTTTAGGAAAGCTTGAAACTCTTATGCACAACACATAACTCTACAGGGGACACATTCATGCTCATACCACATAGTTTACAGCTAAGTCAAACAACATGCAGTGAGAATGTGAATCTCGAACTAAACTGGGCTGGGGGGGTACAAATAGACGGTGTGTGTGTGTGTGTGTGAGTGAGAGAGAGAGAGAGAGGAAAAAAAAGGCTTCAGATGGTGGGAATGAGAGGGGAGAGAGCCTCGGAAAATGGTGGTATGGGGACTTGGCAGAGGAGACTGTGAGTCACTGTTTATGCGGTCTGTCACTGAGAGACCAAGTGAGCTTAAAAAAAACACAAAATCTTGCTGAAAAAGAGACAATTTAAAATCCACTTACATATCACTTATGTATTAGGTTCTTTATTTCAACTTGTAGGCATATCAGTAACTCAGTTTCCAAACTGTTTCCAGTTATATTTCAGTTTTCACTTGTATGAAAGAATCACTGAAGAGCCAAAACACAGTCAGGGAGTTTTATTCGGTTACAATGAGAGTTAACATAAGAACAGGTGGAGCTGTGTACAGTAGTCAGTAATATGGCATTCAGTCAGTCTAGTTGATCTTAGCATGTAATGTTCTTTTATGCAACTGAGGTCTTGATCCTGCACATACAAAACAACAGTGACAGTTATAAAAATAATGTATAAATTCAGCACAAAAATGTGACATGTAAAGCGTGAAACGCATTCAGGTTATTAATGATTGTACGGTTACTTGGAGCAGAAAATGCTGAAAACATAATCAGAAAATAAGCTTTAGAAAATACATCTCTAAATGATACCTTCACTGGACTGATCACTTATGACAGAAAGGCACATTTCTACAAATCATCTCTAAGATCAGTCGCTGAAGGAATGATACATGTAAAGTTTTTTTAAAGATTTGCTCTGGATTCTTTAGAAGTACATACTCAGAACGCTCAGCCTTTTATTTACTTCTGCTCAAACATATATTCAGCATCAGAAAAGCTAACTTTGAAGAAGCAAACAGACCCTTTGACCTCTTATACACAATCCTTTGCTCTAAGCTCTTGTTATGTCTCAAAGTTATGACTTTTACTTAAATACAGCATGTTCCATTGTGCAAGACTAGAATCAGTCTCAGGGGAAAAGTTGCATGCATAACATACAACATTTAGATTTGGGACTGCAGGAAAATGAGAGCAAATGCAACAGTAGCATAAGTGTGACAGCCAGCAGAGAAGAATGCCTCTCAGCTTCTGGGACTTAATGACATGTCTATGCATCAGAGCCTTTCTGCCTGCGTTTGGAGGGCGGGATCAGACGGCTGGGAAGCTCAGGGGGAAGACCGTGACCCTCCAGCTTGACCTCAATTAGGTGGCTGGCCAGGGCAAATTCTTCATCATCCAGCATGCCATCACGATCGACATCTGAGAGCTTCCAGATGCGACCCAGCACAGAGTTGGGCAGACGGGAGCTCACCATCCAATCCTTTGCCTTGGTGCCGCTCAGTTTGCCCTCATTGGGAGCAAGATTATAGAAGATTTCATCATATTTGGGCTTGTCTTTGGTCACCACCCAATCCTCCTCCTCCTCACAACGCTCCCCATTCTCCTCAGCAAAGGGGTCGCCTTCTGAGAAAGGTCCAGCTCGGGTCCCCAAGAAGGCACCACCCTGCACACCTGGTTGATCACCTGCTTCTAGCTCCTCCTGCCGCAGCAGGGGCATCAGTTTGGCAATGTCACTGGAAAGTAACTCATCCAAGGCTGCCATCAGGTTCGGCTTCAAGGATTTGAACTTGGTAAAATCATGAACCATCAGTTGTTCCTGTAAAAAGGAGAATAATGTGTTAGCCAGCAGATTTAAAGGTAGAATTAGAATAAGCTGTTTTGTTTAACTGTAGTGAAAGCCAGTGTTTCAGACAAACCTGCATCTTAGTGCAGTCTGGAAAGTCTCCAGCAGAAATGTTGTGCTGAAGCTGGATCTTGGAGAAAATAACTGGAAGCTGATAGATCAGATTCTTCTTTTTATTATCCTTCCTGAAGACAGAACGCATCTCCTGCTTCAGATAGCTGATGATGTGGGCATGGACCTGGGATCAAGAGAAGCAAAACACACAAAGTGCAGCAATATGATCCTCTGAATAATCCTATACTGAAAACAAGCCGAGATGCCAAAAAAGACACAAATCCCTCACCCTAACCAGGCGCGCTCTCTTGACCAGGTCATTGAGCTTGCGTAAGGCTGCGTTACGAGGAAGGTTTTGAATGTCAGCGAAGAGATCCTCCTCTTCCAGCTCAAACAGCTTGCGGTTGTCTGTAACCATCAACGGCTCCGCCCAGAAGGAGCCAATATAGACACGTAGAACCTCTGGAGTGCCAAACACCTTCCCCAGGGACCACATCAGCGCACCGTACACTCGCATCAGCTGCTGGGTGCCCACCATGTCTGCTTTGTTTAGCACCACACGCAGCTTGTCTTCGTTGCCTTTCAGGGCACCGATGGCCTCGGAGAACTCATCTGATATCTCCAGTTTATGAGCATCAAACAGCAGGATGATGCGGTCCACGCGTTCTGCAAACCAGCGCAGCACAGCTGGGAAGTCATACCCTATTTAAACAGAAAAAGATGCAATGACTGATTCATCTATAGACTGAAATGTGAAGCATGCATTAAAGAAACGAGGATCAGGAGAGGGAGAAGGTCAGCACAGACACAAACCCTTTAAGCCCCTGAGCTGTCAGAGGCCTCATTTCCAGCCACAGAGGCTTCACTTTATGCAGGAGCAAAAAGGAGTTCTTGGGCTTCATATTTGAACTATAACGCTGTAAAAGTCTAACAGAAACATCCATTTTTTAAAATATTTTTGACAGATAGCTCGACCTGCATCAACGTGATCCCACTAAAAGTGTCAGTTTATCAAAATCCCACCAAAAACATATTCCACATAGTTTCTGTCTGATGGCCACGTAAATAGTTTTGGTTTTATCTTCTTTGGTTTTAAGATAGTTTTTCATGCCTGAACTGTGGTTCACACAGGAAATGTACAGCTAAAAATATATCAGCAGTGCTGTTAACGAAAGTCTCACTTTCTCTGAATAATCCAATCAGGTTCTTTAAGTGAGAAACTGAGACTCTAATTAACATCTCATTTACATGATCGTGATCATGGCTCGTTCACTGTAGGAACGTATGTGGGAATACAACATGTGCAATATGTGTTCTATTGTTTTAAATGTTTCTGACCGTTTTATTTATTTATTTTTAAAAAATTATTATTTTTTTTTTTGGCTTTTATTGTTATACTGTATTATTGTGGTAGCAGCTTGCTTTGTGTACGATGTCCAAGACAAATTTCCCCGTGGGGACAATAAAGTATATTTGATTGATATATATATTTGATTGATTGACTATAAGCTAAAGCAGCTTCTTGGGAGTTCCCCCCTTTTTACCAAATCTTACAGGGCTGGTGTTGAGCACCTGTACCTGTCTAAAAGGGTTCTGTTGGTTCTGTAGGATTTTGTAAATAAATAAATAAATTGATACATCCTTTTTCTTAGGACATAGAAGCAAATCTTGCAGATGGATATTTCAAGACTTCAGCTGACCAAAACCAAAGCTGTTTACATGGTTAGATCCCAGCAGCAGGAAGTGAGGAAACATGTTTTCATATTTTGGATGTACTGACCCTTAAATGTGTTAGTTGCTCATGCAGACTGATTGGAGTAATGGGTTACTTGGAGCATGAGTGAATATGAATTTGTAAAAACTGGTGTGAGGTGATGATGATAGTTCATGCACATCAGTACATTCCTCAAGATGTGCCTGCAGAGTCTTCTGTACTATCTCTGTTCCTTATTATGATTTTATGGCTGCTGTGCACCACAGAGATGCTTTTTTTCTCTGGCTCTGCTGCCAAAAGTCATTGTGACAGAGCAGACCGGTCCCACGGGTTAGCCAGGCGTGCCAAGGAGATGAGTTTGTGAGCTGATGTTCAAGGATGTGCGTCTCTGCAGCCCCCCTATGCCCTCTCCTCACCTTTGCCACTTCCCTCACCTCGGCTCACTCTCTGTTTGGCACCAGACAGGATCCCTGGTGTGTCAATAATGCTGATACTCTCCAGGACTTGGTTAGGCATTTGGGCACATTGGAATCTAGCATATTCATCAGCAGACAAAGAATGACATAACATTGTTTAGATACAAGTTCATAAAGGTCACTTTAGTTTAATAAAGCTGTCAGTGTCAATGGAAAGAGTCTAAATTATGTGGAATTTGTCTTATCAAAAAAGCCAGTGTGATCTTAGGAGCAGATTGGAAGCCACTCTGTCCGCACACCCATCCCTCCCACTGCAGCCCATTGTGTGAGAGCAGGCCTCTTTTGCTCTGGGCTTCCTGAAGGAAAATGGCCATTACTGCCAGAATCAAACAATAAGGCCTGCTAACGACGTGTGGCTTAAAACAACAGCACTACTTCCTGTAGCTTATGAGCTTAACGAGACCACCGGTTCCCAGGACAGGAAGTCAAAGCTGAAGGAGAGACGCAAATACATTCCCAAGCATAGCCTGTTGAGGGAGGGAGGGACGGATGCTGGAAAACCTGCAGCAGAGTGTCATGATGGAGCCCATTAACAGAAGCACTCTAAGTTCCTGTCACTTCTGGCCTGCATGCCTCTAGTAACTTCACTGTAAGATGCGTAACTTCTTCCCTGGCTGACGGGAGTGGAAAAACATGGCAGGAATGAACGTCACGTTCGTCCTACAGTTTCCACAGTCTGTGACTTCATTTGTTTCTCTTTGCTCTGAGGGGCCGGAGACCCCTCTACCCTCACTTTTGATCTTTCATACACTGCAGTTCCTGCCTGAATACACCATCTTTCCTCACCCTCTGGGTGATATCGCTCTGTTTCTCAATTCTTCTGCAAATAAGGCAAGTGCCTCCTCCTTTGAAATTTGGCACAAGCACTTGAAATTCCAAAGACTTAAAGCCCTCTCTGTAAACTTCGTATCTCCTTCCTTGTTTTCTGTCCATTTTGAGCTGAACTGTAACTGGCTCTCTCAGTGGAAACATTTCACAATGCACTGTGATTAAAAGCTCTGCTCTCACCTGTTGAGAAAGGTGTTTCCAAACGGATTGAGTTTGCGGAAAGGCTTGTTGGGGTCTACAATAAGGGCATTCCCTGGGATGACTGACTCCACGTCCCCATGCATGATGGCAGTGAAGCAGTCAGTGGTGGGTTCGGGACCTATCCTGCTTCCAGGAATATCCTGTTCCAGCAGATACCTGCAAATCACACAAAGATTGCAGTTGTTTACCTGCTGCCACTTAAATAAATTACAGATTCGCAGGAAACACTGAGCACATGAATACTACAGAGCTGGAGTGTCTTACTTGATGAATGTTGTTTTTCCAGTGGAGTACTGTCCAACAACTAGCACCATAGGCTTATTGTCAAAATCTGCATCCTCCAGACTGGGAGAGTGGAAGTCGTGGAATCCGTAGTACTGCTCCAGAGGCAGCAGCTTCTCGCGGTACAGAGACTTCAGCCCCTCGGTCACAGTGCGGATCACCTCAGGCGCCTTCTTCACATTTTTTCTTCCCCAGCGGGACATTTTGATTGATCAACAAAGAGGACGGAGAGCTTATTGAAAAAAAAAAAAAAAAAAAAAAAATCAGTGTCAGTTGCTTGAAGTTCCTGCAGCCAAGCCTCGGAAAACCTTCAGGTGTTTCCTGTATTTATATGAATGCTGCTCACTTGTCCTTGAGCCCTCCTCTGCACACACCAACAGAAACGATAGGACTGATGTTCAGCTGTAAGGTGGGAGTTTCTCCTTTGAAAACCTTTAGATCCTGAAACGGAGACAGAGACAGAGGCAGGTAGAGGTTAACACAAATCAAAAAACAGATAAATCCACATGCCAAAAGAAATCTCTGTGCTCCTGATCGAAGTCTGCCACATTCTAGAGTAACAATGTGGAATCTGAAGCAAGCTTCAGCCCACCCTCAGTCTGCCAAGCGCTTTCAGTGCATGCCTGGAAAAAGTTGGTGTTCACGCTGGAAACCTTGCAAACCCAGCCCTGCCTCAGGATTTGCTCAGGCACAGCATATTTCTTTACAGTGAAGTGAGTAACACATTCTTTTATCCTCTGCAGCTGCCCTCAGTGCAGCATGTAATTCATGCATGGATTGCTCATACAAGGAGACATCTTGGGAGATAGTGTTCTCATGGAAAAACAAATTTAACCCTTGAGTAATGATCTGTTTTTATGGTAGTCTACATAAACAGAAACGCTGGATTAGGAGTCAAAGGCACAGCTCGTTACAGAAAGAGCCTGCCATAAAGGAAGATAGGCAGGACACATGTCAGCAGACGTTAATTCATCTGTGAAGAACTTCTCTTACAAATCCAATTTGAACTGGGATATTAAAAAAAACTGCCCAGAGGAGAGCAGTCATCTCAGTCCTGACATGTCACAAGACCAGTGTGGAAAGACCTCTTGTCAAAATGGCGAACCCTGGAGATCTAATGGAGAGGCATTAAATGTTGCCATTATCTACAAAAGTACAACGTCGGCCAAGCCGTGCGAGTAAAAATGGATTTACGCTCTCACTGTGAAAATCAGAAGGCTGCTTTAGGCTTTGGGCTCAAATTATAATGTTTAGGGAAAATGGAAAATGCCTGTTGGCAACACGATTTTGGACTTGGAGCATGGAAAGTAACTGTGATGCGTGCAGGAGGAACAAGTATCAGAGTCAAAAATATTAGGAGCCTTTACACAAAGTTTCCAAGTGCATTAGTTAAGCTGTAAATCACTGCACTCATAAACATTTTCTGTCTACATTACAATCACAAGCTAATCATTACAGTCACATTTGAAGTTTGAAAAGGAGTATTTACCAAATTATTGAAGCTTCTTCAAGTTCTCGCTCTCCCTCCAATCTTGCCCTCTGGAGCTGGAAAATATTTTGGCTTAAGGAGATGAAAACAGTCTCTTGGGGAGCTGCTGCTACATGTACGGGTGTACCTCTGACAGCAAATAGGAACCCTCAGTGAAGCGTCAACGCAGCTGAACCACAGAGGATCGTTCTTCTCGACTTTAATGCCTTTCAGATGAGCTTGATCATCTGGAAAGGGTCCCCAATCTGCTTGCTGAGAAAACACAAGGCAAACACTCAGGCACACCACAGAGCCTATTTTTTCTCTCCCCCTGCTTACTTCTCCCAGTTTAATACACCTCCTCTTCCAGGGATGCCTGGCAATACTGTGGGCAGCACGAACACTGTGCTCAGGGCAGGGATGAGCTGAATCGTGGCCAGAGGGCGTGGACCTGGAGGAGGGGGGTGCAAATAAATAATTTGGGTGGAGTTGCTTTTTTTTTTTTTTTTTTAGCAGGACCAAACCTCACAGTCCTACGCACATTTTAAATACACACAACCCCGTGCTACACTCCTCCAACTATGGCTCCTTCTGACTCCTCCACGCTGTACAATTATTTTAGTATGGAAGCATGACTTGGATTTAAAGCGGCGACAGTTCCCTCCTCCACGTTTAACTTTCCATTTCCAAACTCTGTGGACCCTCCAGGCGATGAAGCGTACAAACCACCTGATCCCACTTCTATGGCGTCTCATAGAGAACACACCCCACCACTGACACCATTACCACCATCTCCTCCTGCCTGCCATCCAGTGCTCCTCGTATCTGTGAAAGGAATGCAGCCCTCAGAGGAAGCTGCTGAATAAAAGACTGTAGGACAGGACGCTGCAAGGTTTCATAAAAGAAGCAAGGTTTAATTTACAGTTTTACTAAATGTACATTTTCTTTTTAAAAAGTGTCATTATACACAATAAATACAATACAAAATTAATCTGTAATACTATACTTCAAATTCTCTTACGGTCTTTTTGTACATTATTATTGTTCCTTTTTTTCAATTTCAATGCTTGTGCTGTGTTTGTGTTTGAATTGTCCACCAGGCTTATAAAAATAAAACAAAAGGGAGGCAGAGATACAGACATACAGCGGCAGGAAGATCCAAAAACTGAAAACACAGAGAATCAGTTAAACCTTGCCTGACCCCTGCTGACTGAAATGCATAAAGTCCTAACCTGCCATCACAGGCAACAGGAGGTCGCAGTGAGAGTGTGGAGGCGCAGTCCCAAAAACATCTGACAGAAAAGAACTGCACTTCCTTACAAGCTCATTTACATCCTGACAGGATAACAGCATCCCAGAGCAGTCCAAACGGTTTCAAGGCGTGATATCTGTTTAGAGTAGAGACACAGAGGCTGACGGTACTTTGTTTCCACCCTGAGACCAATGAGCTGATCTTTAGGGTTAATAGACTTTATCAAGAACACATTTCTTTATGAAGAGTTGGACTGCATCATTTTAGCAGGTGTTGTTTGTGGAGCAGCACAACCTTTGCAATAAGACAATCAAATATGGTATTTGCAGAAGTATACTGCATGTATTCTGACCGTTTACAGTACAACACTGCAGTAACCTCTTTGGCCTTTCTGCTGCAGCTATCTAAGTGAAAGGCTGTTGACTTTAAACTGTTTGAACAGGCCGTCTGATGCTCATTAGGACACTGATTAAACCCAAAGATGAACCACTGTGGATAGAGATGCTCAGGCCCCATGAAAGGAATGTATGAACAGATCAGAAGTGAAGAAAGAAAGAGAACTGCCACTGACAATTTAATCCTGTTCCTCAAGTCTGGCTGAGGGAGCACACATGCCAAGCTCGTTCAAGTCTGCAATTCACCGTTTTATCTTCGAGCACGCTCACACTTCCATCGTGGGGCTACTTCAGACTGTAAATGACAGAGAAATGTTTGGACAATTCAAATAGACAAACAAAGCCAACACAGCCTGGCAGAGTACTACAGTGATACTGTTTTCACAGTGCCCTTTCCCCTGCCTCGTTAAACTGTTTCTCAGTTCCCCCTCATCAGTCCGGTCTGAGGCTGAGGGGCTGTTATCTACTTTGAGTCTGGGGCACCAGGCTGCCATTGTGGCCCCGGCCACCAACCTGAGGGTGCTGGGCCAAGGAAGAGGACGAGGAAGCAGAGGAAGGGGGTGGAACTGAAGGTCTGTGGGATGAGGCTGTTGAGCCCCCTGGGCGCTGACTTTGGTGTTGGTGGGGTCTGCTGTTGCCCCCTTTAATATGGTGTCCGCGGGTGGAGGGTTCCTGCTGCAGGTTTAGGATGCTGTCGATGGCGCACTGCAAGTGCTCGTTCA
This sequence comes from Archocentrus centrarchus, assembly GCF_007364275.1. Taxonomy (NCBI): domain Eukaryota; kingdom Metazoa; phylum Chordata; class Actinopteri; order Cichliformes; family Cichlidae; genus Archocentrus; species Archocentrus centrarchus. The sequence goes on along the minus strand of NC_044358.1, from coordinate 14,168,465 downwards.
GTGAGTCGTCTGGCGGGCTGCCGCTGGAGAAGCTGGCGTTATCCATGTCAGGAGAGTCCGACTTGCAGCGTTTGGCAGGAAGCAAAGAGTCTCTTGTGAAGGAAGACTCTGGTGAGGGAGGCCCAGGGGCGTGTTGGTCCATTCTGAATGTTCCTCCTGCCTTATGCCGATTTTTTCCACTCAGCCTCTTGTATTTACTTACATCTGTCTCTTGGTCTGTGTGCTCGTCCTCTCTCTCCTTTGCCCCTTCCCTGTCCAGGAGCTGTGGGAGATGATGGTGTTGTGTGGTTTTGATCCCACGATTAAACACATCATCCATTTCGTCCAGCCTCTGCACCGCACTCCCTAAACGGCCACTGTCGTGTCTCGACTCCGTGTGAGTGAGTAAGGCCTCCCTGTCTCTTTTCTCTACTTTCACGCTGGCTATCACTGTCCGCTCTGAGGGAGGAGTTGAGGCCTCGAGTCTGGGGGGTGACGGTGTGGTTCTGGGGTAGGATGAATTTTCGTCTCCTCCACCTGGGACGCCAGGTCTGACCCGGGGACTAATGTTTTCACGGTAGGTTTTTCGAAGGGGGAGGCGGCAGGTTGTCTGAGAGGAAGTGGCAGTGGAGGCAGGGTTGGCAGGGTTGTGTTTGACCCCACTTGTGTCGTGGTGATCCAATGTCCCATTCATCTGAATGGAAGATGAGGAAGTGGACAAAGACCAAGTATGGGATGAAAGGGTGGAGGAAGATGGAGCTGCGACGGGGGGAACGCTGCCTCTCAGCGATGGGTTGCACTGAGAGGTTGATATCGTGACCGACAAGCCAGAAGTAGTGCATACAGGGGACTGAGTTCTGATAACTGTAGTAGAAGGGGTTGATGAAGGGTGGGTCTTCTCATGTGATACAGCAGCTTCAGACTGTGGCTGAGTCTGGGATATAGACTGGCTGCTCAGCTGAGGCTGAGGTGTGTGCACTGGGTCTAAGGCAGTGTTGTGGACCACCTTACTGAACCCCGTTTGATCCTGCTTGATCTTCAGCTTCAAACCAATTCTTCTGCGAGCCTCGTAGGTCTTGATAGGCGGTTTGCTCGTTCGCTGTGGGAGAGCATCATCATCATCGGCCGCTTGAGAGTTTGATGACGAGGATGAAAACGAGGACGATGCTGCTGGAGTACGAACTACAGAGGAGATCTGGCTAGCAGGTTCGGCCACTGGCTTGACAGCTGGAGCCGGAGCTGGAGGTGGGGGACAGCTGCTGGACCAGGACACAGATGCACTGCCTCCACCCTGCTTTATCACCAGCTTGGTAGGAGGGAACGGGGAAAGAGACGGGGCAGCAGAAGGAACTGAGGCAGGAGGAGGAGGAACAGGAGCAGAAACTGGTGTGGGTGCAGGTGCAGGGTTTGGGGCAATGATTGGAACCGGGCCCGGGGGGGTGGCGGCGGCAGCAGCAGCAGCAGCAGGCGCTGGAGCGGGGACAGCAGCAGATACACCTCCGCTCACTGGGGTTGGTTCAGCAGATGATGATTTCTGCTGGGATGAAACACTCTCCAACATTCGCACATTTGCCACAAACTCCTCTGCAAGTACATAAACAGAATCATTTAGTTAACATATACCTCATTTATTTTGAAATACCTACAAAATCTTGTGTAAGCACAGGCGATGGTAAGATACCTGGCCTCTCCTTGGCCAAAATCCTGTCCTGATTCAAAGCAACCTTCTCCTCCTGAATGAACATCCGGTCGATCATCACCATCTCTGCCGAGGGGCCCAGTCTCTGCTCATGTTCACATGCCAAAAAGCATCCGTTTTAAAATCAATCCAGGACAAAGACAGCACCAAAAACACTCACAGTGAACGCACTGATTTATAAACTTACTTTTGACTCTGCAAAGAGCAGGTAACGATATTTATCCAACATGGCCTGAGTCCTTTTCAGCAGCTGGCTGGAGACCTTCTCAAATTCATCATCCACTGTGTGGATGAGAACCAAATTCATCAAGACTGTCAACTATAAATCAAGTGATACATTTGATCTTGTCTAATGCTACCAATGCGTTACCTCTTTGATAATCTTGAGAAGAGTTGGCAGTTCCCTGGTAGAGATGGTAAGGCAGCAGTCTGTGCAGTGTGTCCTCAAATGAGTGGAAAGGAGCACTGTAGTTTGGGTGAAGCACTGAACCCTGATGTTTCCTTAGCTGTTCTAGCATCCTGGAGACAAAGTGTGTGAAATAAATACTATTCACAAATATGGATTTAACAGGCGATTAAATCAAGCACTCAGCATGACCGCGGAGCATACCTGGCTTCTTTACTGGGCTCTGCACTGAAAGGCATTTTCATTATTGTTGTTGTCTGTGATGGGAACAAACAAATAAAAAGCGGGGGGTTAAAACACTCCGAGCTGAACCTTAAATAGCAGAGGCAGGATGAACATGCAGCGACGCTCCTTTACCTGAGCTTGTACTGGAGCTGGGGGCTGTGGAGCAGGCATTTGAGTCAGACTAGCTCCCAACACCTGTATCTGTATGCCACCTTTCCCCAGAGTCACCCCTCCTACAGAGCTTATCACTCCTGGCTTTGGCTGAACCTGTGGGGGAAATGCAAAGTGACAAAATATACAAAAGGAGCACATTGAAAATTTTATATACACACCTTTTGAAATTTTGTGCTGACTGAGAAAAATGTAAGAGGTAGCACAAAAATAATTCCCAGCAACTACCACGTATGTGTCCTTAGGTTGGTAATAGTACATACCTGTGCAGGCTGGGTAAGGCTGGCAGGAGTGACAGTCTGATTCACCATTGCTCCACCTGGCCCTTGGGCTCCTGAGAATACCTGTAAGTCACTTGATGCTAACAATAAAGAGGAAAAATCATTACAAAAAGATACGTGTCACGGGTCCTACTGTTTTCCATCAGTAGCAGTAACTGATGTCTAACCTGTAGCAGGAGTTTTGACAAGCACTGATGTCGGCTGCAGCATTGAGGGAAGCTGAGCAGGTGCACCAGTGCTGGCTGATGATGCAATCACCACTTTATCAAGAGGCACATCTTGCTGGGAACTAAACTGAGTGGTGGCTTGAGGCTGAGGCTGAGCAGGCTGCTTGGCTTGTAGCATGATGTTCTGCTGGACCTGAAAGGACAAGATAACGTTTCTACCTCAACTCAACATGAACCCGTTTCTTGGAGCCCACTCGGACTCCTGATCTAGTTAGGCTGCATTTAACCCAGACATCCTTCGACAACAGAAAATACTGCAAAGGCTAATCAATACCACGATCTTTTGGAAGTTGTAACCCACACACATGCAAATCACATGTCTGACTTTCTACAACAACAGCTGCATTAGTGAAAACACTGAACCACAGGAAGGAGAAAAAGTAACATCTAAAGTCAAAATACACACAGTGACTTTACAGTCAAGAGCTCTAACTGCATGCTAATCCCACTGCAAGTTTTCAGTAGGAATGAAATACCTGGTGCAGCTTTTCCAGCAGCTGTTTCTGCTGAAGTGAGGGTTGAGAGATGGTTGAAAGAGTCTGAATTTGTGCTCCTACTAACTGCAGATGATGTTGCTGCTCTGATGTCAGGCCCTGGATGGGAACCTGGGTTTTCACCACAGCGGCGGCACACGCGCTGACAGGAGGTGCAGTAAACTGATGATGCGCAGGTGGAGGCTTCGGTGACTGTGACATAGGAGGCATGTCTTGTTGGTAAGGGGTAGGCTGAGAGGCTGGCTGAGGCTGAAGCTGAACTTGAATGTGTGTCTGCTGGGGTGGCGTTTGCTGTGGCTGGCCTTGCGGAGCTGGTTTGGGGGACTCTGCGATTTGGTTGTGGACAATAAAGAGTGGAGGGTGAGACGAGGGTGTGCATGAGCGGGAGGGAGTTTGTGACTGCGGCTGAGGCTGAGAGGGAGGACGTGACTGCTGTTGGTGGTGCGGTGACTGGATCTGCTGGCTCAGAGTGAGAGGAGACTGGGAAGGCTGCGGACTTTCTGCCACTGGGGGCGCTGTGACATGAGTGGTCAAGGCCGGTGAAGGGGACATTCTCTGGATCTTCAGAGGCTGCTGATGTCCACCGGAGGGTACCTGAAAAGGTGGGATCCAAATACAATATGCTTATCTGATTCAAGAATGTGAACATTTTAAAACAGGATGAAATCAGGATATTAAGCATGAGAAAGAAAAGCGCGCGCGCACACACACACACACGCACGCGCACACACACACACGTCTATAGTGAATAAGATTCTAGACACAATCTGACATTTGACACGAGATTTGGGCGTTACAGCGTTTCACCTTTTTGACATCAATAATTATTATTAAGGTAAGCACGATAATACTCGCACCTAGGTTAAAACTCCTAATGACCAATGAGTATAATGATAATATGGCAACATTATTATAATACAATCACACTAACTTTACAATAAAAAAAGCAAAGAAACTGATAAGAATACAGAAATATCACCCAATCCCACTGTACACAAACACAACAACCAAACGACACAAAAGCAAAGTGTTAGACTTCAAAAATCTAGTAGATGCTTAAGTAAAAGTAGTAGAAGGCCACTGATATTTTTTCTAGCATTTGAAGAGATTTACACATAAGAGGACAATGATCATCTGCGAGCCAAAAAGAAAAACTGTAGCCAAAAGCAAGAAGTCAAGATCTGTGGGTCTGTGGTGGCAAATTAGAATATGATCTGTAGACTTGAGGGACGAGTGACAGGTGAACATGTCCTTTTGGTTTGGAGGGGGGGGGGGGTTCATTACATTGGTCACACTAGGGGTAACAAGGGGAGGTGAGGCTCTAAATGAGAAGTGGAAGATAGTGAGGAGTGACTCAAATCATCGGTCAGTAATCAGTAATGCAACAGATGAAGATGAGTTGATTTACTGTGACTAAGCAGTGTTAGTGAAGAGGTTCTTCTAGTCTTGCTGCTGTAGGCAGAAACCCAGAAAAACAGGCAGCTCTCCTCGTGCGGCTAAGCCACTCCCATCACATGAGCACAGGCATACGCACATGCTTGCAAAAAAATAAATAAATACAAAATTTCTGACCAGCATTTCTAAAGCCTGAAAACAGAACGGCAGGTGGTGGATTAGTCAGTTTCTCTCTCAGTTCACCTGTATTTCAGGATGCTAAAATATAAATTATTTTGTTCAATTATGCCATAGCCTTTGTCTACCTCAGCTTTAAGATAAGGAACTGATGAAAAATATCAAATTAATTAAAATTAACTCTGCTTTGGGTCTTGATTGCCAGTCCTAACCTCAGAGGAGTTAGCACAGGTATGGACAGTTGGAATGATCATGCCTTTACATGTAATTAAGCAACGTAAGAAACACACAGAAGCAGCAAGCCGACAATCTTTTTTGCTCTTAGGAAATGCACAGCAGGGCTGAGAGCCATAGAAGCAATGACTGACACAGAAGAGAGGTACAGAGCAGTGAGGAGGAAAGATAAGATAACCTAACATTGTTGTGGAGGCAGCAGCAGCAACAAGGGGGTGGGGCTCAACATAAAGGGGCATTTCTACCTGCTTTACCATGTGGGAGGGGCCAGGGGAAGGGCTGTGGCTCTGACCCACCCAAGAGTCAGTTAATTGGCTGTCATGGACAGCAGGGGCCGGAGCAGTGATGCTGTTGCTGCTGACGATTACAGATGCAGGTACGCCCACAGAGGGGGTTGACTCATTCTCTGTTTGGTGGTGCTGCTCCTGATTGGAGTACATTTACCATTTCAGGATGAGGGAAGGAAGGAGGAAGGGAATTGGAGGGAAGGGGGAGTAAAATAGTAAACCAAAGAGGTCAAACCAAGATATCACTCCGTGCATGTTATTTATTTTTTAAGACAATGTTAAACTGAACACAAGCTAAGCAAAAGTTCAAAGTGGAGCACTGACCTGCTGAAGAAACATTTGCAGAGACTCCTGGCTCAGGATCATGCTGGAGCCCTGGTTGGTGAACAGTAACCTCCCTGGACTTTGCTGAGCCTGAGGGGGGACCAGCCCCACTGCTGTGACAGAGGAAGAGGTGGAAACAGACATGGACGGAGAGGAGGAAGATGCGGTGGTAGCCGTGGACACAGAAGAAGCCGGTTGCATGGCGAGGATAGATGACTGTGGTACAAGCTGCTGAGTGGGATGAGTAGCCTGGTCTGTGGAGCTTCCCAGCACAGTTACGCACTCTCCTGGTTGGCCTTGAGCCATAGTTGCCGCTACTGTGCTGCTGGGGACTCCACCTGGCTGGGGCTGCAGGGCTGGCTGAAGGCTGACAGCGGGGCTCAGTCCTTCCACCTGACTCAGCATGGTCAGGGAGTTCTGAATTGGCATGCCCTGTATGACTGTCTGGGCATGGCCTGAGACAGTCTGGGTCTGTGTCGGATTTTGACTCTGAGCCAATGTGACAGGCATCTGAAAAAGGGTAGGTGTGCCCATCTGGCCAGGCTGGAGCTGAATGGGTCCAGAGAGGATGTGAGCTGCCCCAGGATGGCCCTGTGACGTCAACACCTGACCCAAATTGATATTCTGGTTTGCAGTTAAAATCTGGTTTGCAATGAGCTGCCCGCCCGGACCCTGACTTGTTATGATGTGGCCCCCAGGGTGCTGCGTCAGGATCTGCCCACCTGCTTGTAGCTGTGGTAAGAGAAACTGGTGGTTCTGACCTTGTAGAACTGTCTGTGAGGGAATAACGATGCTGCTTGGTTGGTTTAACAAGTGTACACTGAGGGGCTTGCCAGATGGTTGTGCTGCTTGTTGCTTGAAGAGAGTTTGCTGAAACTGAGGGCCTTGGGTTGTGGCTTGAGTACTCAGGACAACATTGGGGCCTGGCTTTCCTGTCAGGAAGGCTACATTCTGAGGAGCAGAAACTGGAAGTTGCTGCAGCCCTAGGGCCTTATGGGTATCATTTTGCAAGACTTGGGGTGCTGGCTGTGGCGGCTGCGGTTGCTGTTTGAAGATTTTCGGTTGGATGGCTCCCCCCTGAGGGGGTTTAGGCTGAATAGGTGTTGGTGTGCGCTGGATGATCACGTTCTGCATGATTTGGCCTTGAGGTTGTGTCTGGGGTCCTATTCCTGAACTTAGAGGGGTGCTGCCAAAGCCCACGAGCCCGGCAGGAGCAGTCATTGTACCACCACTACTGCTGTTCGTGCTGCTGACACAAACAGCCGGTCCATTTAAAGCTGGAGATCCCAAAGTGGCTTTATTACTTTGGATCAGAAGTCCACCTCCTGAGCCTCCGAGCCCTGTTTGAGAACCAGCACCTGATACCTCTGGCCCAGACTGGTGCAGCTGGTAACCACTCATGGCTTTAGCCAGGATTGGCTGGCCAGACTGATTGATAGTCATGACGGTAGGCTGACCCACAACCTGAATCTGTCCAATACCCAAATGTCCAGACTGACTCCCATTAGAAAGAGCTTGAAGACTTGAAATGGGTTGAAGTGTCACATTTCCCAGGCCCACTGGCTGCATAAATGGCTGAACACTAATGGCCTTGTTCATGACCTGGGGTTGGAGCTGAAGCCCTTGCTGAGCGAGGACTGACCCTAGCATGTCAGTTGTGGCGTTGGGGGGAGTAGCAGTGGTGCTCGTGGCTGACCCAGGAAAAATTGTTGCTGCTCCCCCAACACCAATGCCTACACCAACAGCAGTGCTTCCAGCCCCAGAGAGGCTGGCATCAGGCAGTGTCTGAACCACCTGTGTAAGGCCTGGAATTCCAAAGGAGCCCAGGTCCAGCTCAGCTTCTGCCTCCTGTAAGCTTTGCTCTGTGATGTTGGCTTCAGCCAAACTTTGCTGCAGGATGTCACATGGCTCATGATTTGTCCCAATGCCATTACTCCCACCCTCTCCACCTGGGGATTCTCCCAGGATGTCATCCTCCAAGAAGTCCAAGTCAACACTGACTCTGGGAAGGCCTGTTGACTCACTGGCCGACAGCTGGGCTGTAGGCTGGACCTCTGGAACATGGCCCTTCAAGGAAAGGAGGAAAACAAAGAGGAAATAAGTGAAATCAGGTGATGTGTAAATTCAGATGAATAGTTATCATGGTTAAGGAGTGGAAATGAACGCAGTAATGCAAACACGAGAACCCCACAAAAATATTTTATCAAATCGCAGCGAAACAAAGCTCATCAAGTGTAGGTATGTTAGTGGATGGGGAGGGCGTAATAGGTGAAGCATGCAACATAGATGAATAGAAAACAGAAGGAAGAGCATTGGGGGATTTTACTCACCCCAGTGGTAGAGAAGAACGAGCTGGAGGGGTCACTTGAACCATCCAAAAGGTCGTCAGTGTCCAACTACAGACACACCCACAAAGGACAGAAAGATGGAAACCAAAGGCACCCAAACCAGCAGGCAAAAGTCACCAGGACAGAGAAATATACAGACCGTCAACCAAGGGGCAACAAGGAAAGACAGAACCGTCCAGAGAACCAGTAGAAAGATAAGTGACGGAAGGGCAAAATGATAGGAATAATACAGAGTGAGGAAGCGTTAGTATTATCATTTCCCAGGGAGACTGGAACTATAAATGGTGCAATCTAAAAGCAAAGAGAACCGTTAAGCTGATAAAGCAATAAGAAGAGTTTGTGAAAGTAGTGAGGGAAGCATGTTTTAGGGCGCATTAACGTGTAATCTAAAGTGACTTAAGCACAGTCGCGCATCTCTAACTGACACAAGCACTCACAAAAATATGCATAATTATGACTCCGCATCACATCAATGACAAACTCACTTTTTGTAAATAAAAATCACAAGCTTAAAAAAATCAAGATGACCCCCCCCCCCCCCCCCCACTCGTACTCACATGGGTCTCAGATCCATGAAGAAAGTCATTCAGAGCTTCTGGGTCACTGAAAGAGAAACCAAAGTGAATCTTAACAGTACAGAGGAAGAGATGGCTCAACAGTTTGTTATGAGACTTGAGTGAACTTTCACTGAGTCATCAAGAACTTACCAAATTACATCGAGAAGGCACCTGCCGTCTTCATCATCCATGACAACTGTAAAAAAGAAAACGTCTTTTTTAAAAGACCAGTTTTAATTTATTTCATTGTCAATGCATTCGTATTATTGTTTCAATTGTATTACATTGTTGTTGTTATTTTGTTTTTTAGTTTTGTTTTTTTTTTTGGGGGGGGGGGGGGGGGGTAGCCCTTATTTTTGATAGGGTAAGCAGGGAGTGAGTGAGGGGAATGACACACAGGAAACGTCAGGAGTGGACTTGAACCCATTTTCATCTCCATATTTTACACAGAGGCTGATTATGCTCCCTGAGCATGTCATGAACTAACATTGTGGTTATTCATCATTAACAATCCTTTCAAGTAAAAAAATTAAATTCCATTTATTGAATTATTTCTGCAAAGCACTGCAAAGTCATCACAGGAAATTCAAACATTATTCTGTTGCTGCAAAAATCTGAATCACTATTACTTTGGTATTACATCTTTTTTTTTAAATCATATATTTGTATTTGTACATATTTGTTCCTCCTTGTTGGACTCCTGGTGTTTCCAAACGACTTCATTTGTTTTGCTTGTTAACCAAATTTAAACTGTCACATGATCTGGGGAAGGGACTTTGAAGTTAACTGCCCACCCCTTATAAGAATTACAAAAAGAAACCATATATGTTGATATCATGTTTTCAGGTTGTTAGTCTAGAGAAGGAGGGGGTCAAAGTATATTCAGTTAATGGGCCACATGCAGCCAAATTTGACCACTAGTGAGCTACAGCAGTAAAGCAATTTAATAATAAACAATGTTTCTTTTAATGTAACAGAGTAGAACTAAACATCAATGTACAAAACTGATAAAAAACAGCCTAAATTATTTTTTTAAAAAGTGAAAAGTCAACAATAAGTCTTATTACATGTGCATTACAGATTACAGTATCTCTATAAAAGTACAAAACTTTCTGATTTAGAGTTTTTGAAACTGAACTTCTGTATTAATTTTACTGTTTATGATTCTAAATTTGTCAAGATACAGAAATATTTTTAACTCCCGTATAGTTTAGTGTCCGGCAGAGCTGTAATGTAATTATGGCATCAGCTCACCTGAAAGACCACAGGCATTAAAAACCTTCATATCATCTTTCATTCTTGCTAAGCCATCCATTGAGCTGGACTGGACACCCCTGGTCAAGACTTTGGTATCCAATAAGACTAAGTTATATTTAAGTGCCCCAATTAGTCGTAGTTAGTATGGGGTATTAGTTACCAAGTCCTTTCTAACTTAATTAACAAGCCCTTATAAATTCCATCACATACCAAATACAGAAAATAGCCAACCGATAACAACAGTCAGCGGTTTCAAAATCCATTTTTCCCCCTCTGTGTGTGTGTGTTTTTTTTACATTCAAATTATGACTAATGACTCAAAACATTACATCACCTATCGCTGTCAGATATTTCTGGGGTCTGGTTAGGATAAAGCAAGCGCTGCATGATAAATAACATACGAGGTCCTTAGACTTAGAATAATAATAAATAAAGTTTACAGCTAACGAAATGCAAGGCGTCGTGTTTAAATAGCTACATTGAATCACAGAAATCCCCATGCAGAACTCATGTTTGGTAAAGACGGAGAAAAACAGCGGATGGCAACAGACAACAAACTGAAAACGCGCGGTTTTCGCTCCGCCTGCAAAGATTTCGAGTACGGGCTCTCGCCTCCCGCTGAATTTACCACAACTCAAAACAACAACTGTGCTTATCGCTTCCAGTAACAGGAACGCAACATCTCACATCATCTTCCACGAACACAGTTTACCAACAGCTACGACGCGAGCGTTCACCCAGCTGCCGCTCCGAGCAGGCTGCAGATCGTAGCCATTGCTCGGTTAAAGCGCAGCTAGTACGCAGGATATGAATGGAGTCACTGCAAGCGGCTTGCTACATGCTAGCTAGTGTTTTCAAAGAGCTTTGCATGTATATTTAGCCTATTCCTTACAACACGCAGTATTTAGTAGTCACATCGTTGATTTAAGACTCTAATTTAACAAAACGTTTGATTTTAAACCCCTGTTTTGCCTCTATTTTCAGTCATTTTAATGTATCTGGGTTGACTTTCGTTAGCCTAGCTAGCTAACCTGCTAAGCCAACCAGCTATCAACAATATTGAGACGTACAGCTAGCTTGAGGCTTTGACATTCAAAACAAACCAGCGAGTGACATAATTTTAACACTCCTACTACACGGCGACGCCTCGATTTGGCAAAGACGAGGCAATGTTGCCCGCTTTGAAGCGTAAACGCAATTGCGCAGCTAGCTATCGCTGCTTGCAAGCAAAATATGAGTTAATGTTGGAATACTCTTGGATGAGGGGGGTATGCTTGGGAATTCGGTGGAAAATGAGCATGTTCGCCGGTTCGTGCGGCAGCGTGGCGCTTCGATTGCGGTAGCTGTGCAGTTCGCGGCTCGCGTGCAGTTCGCGAATATTGCAGCTTTGTTACAGTTATTCGGATTAATAGAGAAATCGCTACATTGTAACAAACTCACCCGAGACGATAGAGGTGCAGGCAGCGCGGGGTCTCCAGGACAGCCTCGCACGGGCTGCTGTACAGGACCCAACTACAAGGCAGGAAACAGGAGACTTCCGGTTTGCCTGATTGAAATCTATTCCTCCTTCGTGTACCGTGTGGACACATGGAGGAAGTTTTCGTGGGACGTAGCGTAGCAAAGTTTTTTTTTTGTTTGTTTGTTTTCTTACATTTAAACACCTTTTCTCAGTAAATTTGGTGGGCTGCTTTTGTTTGAAAAACTGAAGTCCGAGATGCGGGCGGGTGGATTGTAGATTTTCCAGATGATAATACTTAATTGTTAAAAACAAGAGAGCACATACCTGGAAACGCTGAGGCCTGGTTAGGCACATCCCCGATAAACAGAAAAGGTAGTTACTGTAACAGGGCACTGCTTAAAACAACTTACTGTGAAATTATTTCTTTGTGACCTGTAAAAACTCTCCTTGTTATGCCCTTATTTTAATGTATCTACGTTTAAGTGTTTATATAAAGTGTTATCAAAATTTTACATTGAGTACTTGAACTGGTTGATTGACTCAAAGGAGCCTAGTGCAGCTCACAAAGCAACTTGAAATAGTAGACCTATTTACAGCAAGTTCAAATCTGATATCAATTATTTGTCTGACAATGAGTATTCATATATACTTTCAGTATATTATAGTTATGCTGAATGGGAAAATTGTAGCATTTTAACTTTCTAGAAATGCTTTCCAAACCATGTGTGATGTCCTGCAGGCACCTGCTGAGAGTGTTACCAACAATCAGATCTGCTCACCTGGACAATCTGTGTGGCGACCCCAGGCATGCTGTTTTGCATTATGTTGCTTAAAAGTTTTCACATGGCCTATATCAATAAACACTATTAAACAGACAAAAATAATTGTAAAAACACAAACAAAGGGATTGTAAAATGGACACAAAAAGACACAAATCACAACAGAAAGAAAATAAAAATACTCAGATAAACTCTAGAGACACATCAAGACAAGTAGGAAGACCACACGCACACTTAAACACACACCAACAAAACAAAAGAACAAGACACTGACAATACTAAGCTGAAAAAATACACACTACAGTTTGTCAGAAACTGCTATCAAAAGTTTTTAACAGTTTCACACATCTAAGATTACATGCTACTGTAAAAGGAACTGATGAGCTATCCTTGAGGGTCTGATCACTTTTTTTAGAACCCCAGACTTGAAAAATTTGCTTTCGCAGCTGCCAGAGGGCAAGAAGCAGGAGACTCCCAGGACAGGTCGCCTGTCTGTCACAGGGCTAACACAGAGAAACAGACAACCATTCACACTCTAAATTCCATCACCAAATACAATTTAGAATCACCAGTTAACCTAACCCCACTAACTGCATGTCTGCGGAGTACCAGGAGAACCCACACAGGCACAGGGAGAACAGACTCGACACAGAAAGGCCCCGGCCAGATGTGGATTTGAACCAACCACTGATTACTCATTACCACTATTGCCATTATGTTTTTTTTTTTTTCTAATGAAGTCTTTATGGTCTTACTGACTGTGTAGTAGGACTGTCAGGTGGTGTGTGTGTGTATATAGGGGGGATTGTTCACTGCTTTGTGTGTATTGAACTGCTTAAACATTCTTTGTTAAAACTTAATAAAAAGTATTTTAAAAAATCAGCACTATCTGAAAACCACTACAAGGTAAGATGATGCTGTAGAACAGTGAACAAAAGTCTGCATTAACTCTCAGCATTAAACATTAATCACCATAATCACTTGGAAACTTTTAATTCTAATAAACTGACCATCCATCCATTCATCCATGTTTTTTTAAGCCTCATGGCCAACCAAGACCACTTGTGTTGGATGTGATAGCTTGGGGATGTACCTATTTGTGACTATATATGTAATTACTGGATACATGCTGCATGTTTGAGTCATATTCAAAAGACAAAGAGATTATTTAAAATTTTCTAGGATTGTATTTTATCACTAGTAACTCACTGTGATGACACCGCTTAACTTTACAGCAGTCTCTGTTCAGCTGTGATGTGTTCTCCTTAATGGTGATTTGAAGCATTAGAAGTGAAGCTGCTCAGCTGGACAGACTATGTGATGATCCAGTTTCTAGATTAATGTTTTTTTTTTTTTGTAAAAAAGTGTTTCATATATTCATATATATGTTTCATACCAGACTGCACTTTATTTTATTTTATTTTATTTTATTTTTTTGTTAAAAAAACAAACAAACCATTAATCTAGAAACTGGAAATCTCAGTACACTTTATCCTGGTACCAGTATCACTGACAGTGGTCAGTAATATTAGTCAGGCTGTAAAAAACAGAAGCAATAATGATTGCAAAAAGAAACAAAGCAACCATAAAGAGCTTATGAGCATGAGGTACGGCGCATGCTCCTGGCTTTGAACCCCAGGAAGGCTGCTGGACCAGACGGAGTACCTGGCAAGGTGATCAGAGCGTGTGCCCGCCAGCTCACCCTGATTCTCACCAGGATTTTCAACCTCTCCCTGGCCCAAGCAGTCATCCCCCCCTGCCTAAAAACAGCCACAATCATCCCCGTGCCCAAAAGGTCTTCCATCACCAGCCTAAATGGTTACCGCCCTGTGGCCTTCACACCGGTAATCATGAAGTGCTTTGAGAGGCTGGTTCTCTAGCACATCAAAGACCCCCCCCCCCACACACACACACACACACACACTTTCAACACCCATCAGTTTGCATATCGTGCAAACAGATCCACAGAGGACGCCATCGCTGTAGCTCTCCACTCTGTGTTGAGCCACTTGGAGCAGCAGCAGAGCTCTTTCTGGATAACAGCTCAGCGTTCAACACAATCATCCCGGACATTCTCACCACCAAACTGCACACCCTGGGTCTCCCCCCTCTCACATGGACTTCTTAACCAACCGGCCCCAGACTGTGAGACTTGGCCCCCATCTCTCCTCCACCCGCACACTGAGCACTGGCTCCCCACAGGGCTGTGTGCTGAGCCCCCTCCTGTACTGCCTCTACACCCATGACTGCAGTCCGGCCCACAATAACAACCTCATCGTCAAATTTGCTGACGACACCACAGTGGTCGGACTCATCTCAAAGGGAGATGAGGCAGCTTACAGAGAGGAGGTCCTGAAGTTGACAGCCTGGTGTTCAGAGAACAACCTGCACTGAACACCATGAAAACCAAAGAGATCATCATCGACTTCAGGAAGCACAGGACTGACCCAGCTCCCCTCTACATCAACGGCGAGCGTGTGGAGAGGGTCCACACCTTCAGGTTTCTCGGTGTCCTCATCTCTGCTGATCTCTCTTGGTCAGATAACATCACAGCTGTTATCAAGAAGGCTCAGCAGCGACTTCACTTCCTGAGGGTCCTCAGGAAGAACAACTTGGACTCAAACCTGCTGCTGACCTTCTACCGCTCATCCACTGAGAGCCTGCTGACGTACTGTATCACAGTATGGTACGGCAGCTGCACTGAGGCAGACAGGGGGAGGCTTCAGAGGGTAGTCAAGACAGCACAAAGAATCGTTGGCTGCCCTCTCCCCTCCCTGATGGACATCTACACCTCCCGCTGCATCAGCAGAGCAGGAACATCATCAAGGACAGCTCACACCCTGGCTTTGAACTCTGACCTGCTGCCCTCTGGCAGGTGCTACAGGTGCATCAAAGCCAGAACAAACAGACTCAAGAACAGTTTCTTCAGCAGAGCAATCACCACCCTGAACTCACACACTCACCCACTGTAACTGTGCAACACCCACATCTCTGTGCAATATTATATTATTCATACTGAACAATACCTCTCACTCCTATATTGTGTAATATCCAATATTCATTCACTAGTGCAATACTCACCATCTTCATTATTATATGTATACACTTATTTTTTTTTTTTTTGCAACATATATATTTTTATATAGCACATTTTTATATATTTTTACATTCTCTTATTTTCTGTATTTTTAATAAATTTTATTTTCTGTATATATTTTTATACATTTTATTTTCTGTATATTTTACACATTGTGTTTTATTTTCTGTACATTTTTAAATTATATTAGATTATTATATTTTTATTTTTATTTTAGAGAGTTTGACTTTCTATTGCATGGCACTGAACAGGAGTGGCCCTCCAATCTCATTGTACATCCTGTATAATGACAATAAAGGCATTCTATTCTATTCTATTCTATTCTATTCTATTCTTATAAATGGAAACAAAAGCTACAAATCCCCACAAAAACAAACTCAAGGGAACCACAGAAATGCAAAAGAAAACTAAAATTCCTTTTTTCTGCCACAGGTAAAATACATGCAAACTGGGAACAAAAAATGAATTCCATATAGAGTCAGTGGAGTAGATTTCAGAAAAGATGCTAAAGGATCCTTGCTAACATAAAAAAAAAAGATTTTTATTCTCCTAGTTGTATGACCATGTTGTACATAAACAGCCAACATCTCACCACACAGTCTCATTGATCCACTTGTTTTAATCACAAAATAATAGTTTTTATAAATTAGACACAGAGAGATGCAGTGGCAGACACAGCTTGATGCTGTAGTGCAGCACATTTTGTTGCTTTAGCGCCTTGGATTGAAATTCCCCTTATTAATGTTTTGTTTTGATTTTTTTCAAATCACAGACAAAAACCTGTATTTATCACATAAAAGCTGAAAGAATAAGAACGACTCTGTAGCAAAGTTAGAAAAAGGAAAGCTTAATTTACTGAAGCAAAGCTAATAAAAATGTACTTTATTTCTAAAATTTCTATAAATTATGTACTTATTGCTTGCTTGCATAAACAATTATACATACATATAAGATAAATAAAACAACGTGAACAATGGTCTATAACTGAAAAAATATTTTGTAATGTCCAAGTCCATTAATTATAAGATGTATTCATGTGTTGTAACAAATACTGCAGTTATCGTTGGTTAAATCATATAACTGAGGAGCTAGGATGCCAGAAATGTTAAAAAATAAATATTAGTCTTTAGTATTGTCATAAATAATACTAAAACCAAAATGCATTATGTTTTAGTCTTAGTACAGGCTTGGCTGGTATTCGTATTAAACACTGGTTCAAACACTTCTAACATCACCTGCAACATTTTTAATACCACGAAACCTGCCAACAATACAAAAACACGCGTCCATGTTTGTTATTCGAAGCGGTTGGTACACAGCAGGTTTAACAGCGTGGGACCATCCGAGGAGCACTTGAACGCAGCAGCAGTAGTGTGCCGGCGCTCCGGTGTCACGTGACAGAGGTGATGGTTACTTTGCGGCTGCTGATGTGACACGGCGAGCCTGCAGTCGCTGCCCCTGGTTAGCGAGTTTGTTGACTTTTACATTTACTCGTTCCTCCATAGAATCAGTGAGGTGACCCGAAAATGGACAACAGCGGGAAAGAAAAGGAAGCAAACGCTTTAATGGCCGAGGCCGAAAAGAAAGTAAAATCGTCTCAGTCGTTTTTTGGAGCGTTGTTTGGGTGAGTATGTCAGTTAGCTAACGTTAACTTCGTGTTTTTGGCTAAAGGAGCAAGCTATGCGGAAGGTTTGCGAGTTGACCAGCAGGTTTAAAGGCAGGGCAGAAACAATTTTAAATCACTCCTCATGACTTTTATGAGTTGTTGTCAGTGTTATCCGACTATGTTTAAGGCTACAGTTTAGCATATGTAGCATATATCGGCTCTTCGCGTATCTGGAAATAGTTTAGTGTAAAACATAGCTGGAAATACTTATTAGTTGCTCATTTTTGACCCTGTTTCAAGACGTCATTTTATACTAGCCATCGATTCCGTTGTAGCTAAAAATGAATTGTGCAACATTTCAAGATAATCTCATTTAATTTTAAAGGCAGTGTTTCTCCTATAGCGCCCTCTGTTGGGGACATTTTGTGAGGTCACGTGTCATTAGTTTACAGAAGCGGAATAAAACGGATTTGTGATATAGCAAAACAACATGCAATGCTATCTTCCACCAACCTGTACAACCGGGCCAGGTTATAACAAGCTGAAATCGGGTTCAATTCTTCCGGCTGCTTTTTATTGTAGCAGGAGCTCACATGCATGGTCAAAGGCTACATGTTACGTATGGGGCTATAAAATCCAAGAGGGGCTTGTGGTAAAACTTGAACATGTAATTGGCTAGGTAGTTGGGTCTGGTTAATTGGACCAAATCCCCATCATAATACTAATAACTGTGTTGTTAACTCACATGCAAAGTCACCAGTTTGATGTTTGCAGTCATATACTGTTTGACAAAACCCTCACTATAAAGCAATAACCTGAAGAAAGCTTAAAGGATTACTCAGTGAGGGCAGACTTAGTCTTATGGGGTCGTTACATGAAAAATCAGTGAGTGGCAGCTAGAAGAAAGTATGCTGTAACTTGTTTTGACCAGTGACTTCTCCTACATTATCCTACATGGTTAAATGAGCCTTCAAAGTTTCTGCAAAATGCATGTTTTGAAGTTTCCTCCTCTTATTTATTAGAATAACCAGTATGCCAATGCTTGTTTCTCTTCTTCTGCATCATTAAATTGGTGTAGTTTTGCTATTGAAACTATAATTATTTCCCATGATTGCTGTGAGCAAAAATGAGATTTTGGCTTTAGATTGTGACACTTGGGTGTGGAAGTGGGTGTAAAATTGATTTAGTTGCTGTTAAACTGAGCTTAAATGTGTTTTTCAGCCCTGAAAATTTCACAAGGCTGTCTCCTGTGTTTATGAAGTCATGAGGGCTCAAAAATGCTGGAAAAAAATAATAAAAGCATGAAACTTTGACCCACTTCTTATAAAATATGGTGCAAAAATTTTGCATGGCTTTATTAAAATGTAATAAAATTGTTGTACAAGATAATATCAGCTGATTCTGAGGGCATTGTTATATATTATACAAATTATACATCTTTCTAAAGAGATTTTACTGAGTGAAAAGGGTTTTGAGGATTACACGCTACTATGAAAGGAAATAAAATAAACCCTGTTTTGACACAGCGGATCCTCGAAGTTGGAAGACGCCTGTGACATGTTGGTGAGGGCGGCCAACATGTACAAAATGGCCAAAAATTGGTGTGGTAAGTTGATTGTTACAGATTGAATCAACAAATGTATTGATTGCCTTTTTTTCTTCTTTGCATCTGTTTTAGTCCTTTTTTAACGTGCAGCATTTTCTTATTAGCTGCAGGAAATGCGTTCTCCCAAGCTGCTCACCTTCACCTGCAGATGCAGAGCAAACACGATGCAGCAACTAACTTCATAGATGCTGGAAACGCCTTCAAAAAAGCAGATCCACAAGGTAACCTTTACCCATCGCCTTGATGTATGTCATGTAACTGAAGTGCATCTGTAATGCTTAATGTAATTAATTTCATACAAATCCTGTAAACAGAAAAATTACCAGATTACTTGGTGAGAGCACCCTTTGTCATTGTCTTAGATACACTTCAGCACAGTTTCATCAGCATAGCTTTCCTTCTTTCAGCTCCATATGTGCTCATAAACAAAGACATCTGATGTGTCATTTCACTCTTAAGAAATGACCCATTGAGTGTGTAATTATTTAATACCAATTTAGCCACTACAAGGCTGAAGTAGGGCTGCTGAGCAGAACTTTCACAGGCAAACTACGCCCCCCAATGGACATGCTCCAAATAACCACTCCACTCAGTGTTTTCCTCCTTACACACACACACACAAAAAAAGCCATTTATTGTACACACCGCATTATCTCCACAAACTGTGTTAGGCTCCTGCAGAGTGCAAGCTGCTTCACCTGAACAACCAGCAGAACCCCAATTAGAGTAATCCTGGCAGGAAATTAATTTAAGTATTTTATGAGTGCACACCTGCCTGCTGTTTGTTTGAAACATGACAGCTGCACATCACAGTTCTGAAATTTTAAAGTGAATACATGTAAACCTGATGTTCAGTATTCAGTGCATTTAGTTCGGACACTGTCCCATAATAAAGGTTCTGTGGAAACCACAGTGAAACGAGTTGAACTGATTGAATGTTCTCTGTAATAAATGGCACCAGACTGATCAGCTTTCTGATGTCTGTTCTTTTAGCTGCAGTACCAGTAGGATCAAACTGATTTGACAGCTAATCAGGATTAATCATGAAAACACATTTATACGTTTTCTGCATCCCATGAACATGTGAATATTGCAGGTACTCCGTTTACAGCTCTTGTTTGGTTGTATTGTTTCAACCGGGTTGGATATGCAAACACAACTGAGACTGTGCATTAGTATGAAGGTGATTAATCTGTAACTTATAATCTAATTTCAGTTACTATGATTTAGAGCAGTCGTTCCCAAAGTCGAGAGTGCTGCGGCCCACTTAAAGAACAGAAAATCCCCCCCGGTCGTCCGATAGCGCCGGCCTGTGAAATTCTCCTGGCTAGAAGCCCGTGTTCACTGTCATCAAAATACCAGAGAAAGTGATGTTTGTTTGAAAAAAACATAAACACAGGCTGTTGGCTATAAATTGTTAATACTACTCGGTCACATGTAAAGTGCTGATGCTAATCTGTGGCCCACTGGGACACAAACAGAGTAATGATTAATATCACAAACTAACCACCTCCTGTTACCAGTTTTAATTCACTTTTTATGTAAATAAATACATTTATATGAATTTGTAACTGTGTGTACTTTGTTATTACTGCGGCCCCCTGCAGTACCTTCGCAGCCCACCAGGGGGCACAGCCCGCACTTTAGGAACCACAGATTAAAGCGGAGCCGCTGTGACATCAAAAACTTAACATGCCTCGCTAACATGTTCATGTCACTTCACAGGTCGCCATTCATAGCTTATCTGTTTCGGCTTGTTATGCTGTAGAGTGATAATGAGCAGGCTCCAGTGACTTTGTGATAATACTTTATGATAAGGATCCAAACATAACAGCTTCAGAGTTTTCTGTGGTGCTTTACATCCTGCATGATGCTGATAAAGGCCACAGATTGAACTGTGCAGGTGTTGTAAGCTTCCGCAGTACAGTTATTGAATGGGAATTAGAGCAGATGCACTGGAAGACAAGTCTAAATAAATTACATTTTATAGTAGATTGTTTAAATTGACTCTCACCCTGAACATTTTTCTAGCTTGTTGGAATTTGCGTTTACTTTGTTTGTAGATTAACATGAGTTTACTGAGTGAAATGTTTAAAAATGTTTAAATATTCTTCTCAACAGAGGCAATAAACTGCCTAAACCGAGCTATTGAGATATACACGGATATGGTGAGTTCATGAGTTTCATTTTAAAAGAACATTTTTATGTTTTGCATCTGATTTTTTTTTAATAGTTGCTCTTTTTTCCCGCTTTTCTAATTAGGGGCGTTTCACCATTGCAGCCAAACATCATATCAGCATTGCTGAAATTTATGAAACAGAGCTGGTGGACGTCGACAAGGTTGGATTAATAACTGTTAGCAATGAATTCAGAAAGATTTGTGTTGAATTTTTACTAATTGACAAAACATCTGTTGCTGAGTGCAGATACAGTAAAGTAAGCTCTGTTTACCTTTCATGTCTAAGTTTGTATAATTTCTGTTCAGGCCATTGCTCATTATGAACAGGCAGCAGATTACTACAGAGGTGAAGAATCCACCAGGTAACTATTGAAACCTATTAAGAACATGCAAAGCTCTGCCAAGGCAGCTGCTCTGGGCAGTATTTATGTTTGAGGGAACAGTATTTAGTGTATATTCATTTTGTTTTCCTTGTTCTTTTTAAACATACTTTAAGAAGTTTGTAGTGCAGTAAAAATCGTGCTGCGTGAGCGTGAAGGAGTGGGTGATGGATAACAGGTACTGATTGGTAAATAACTGAACATAATTAGCTTATTATGTATTATTTCTAACTAACTAGGCCGCTCAGTCAGTTAATCAAGTCTTTATTTCACACATATAAGTGATGAGTATTAATACACATAAAAACATGAGATCAGTGGGAAAATAAGATAATTTCCTCTTTGAAAAGGACGAGGAGGAAGTAACAGCTTATTAACTCTTCCCCCGTCTAACTCATCTGTTTTAATTATACAATCTGAAATATGTATAGATGCTATAATCATGCATCCAGACATATTGCTTTTTATAGCATGTCATTGCATACAGTTACACATTTTAATGTACAGTACAGCTGTATAAATATTTAATACCCTACATCATTCATACAGCACTTTATAAGTGTTTTTAGTGTTGTTCCCTGAGCCGCCTACTTCAGCCAGACTGCTCTTGGATGGTTGGAGGAGCTGCTCTCAGAGGATGTTTTTGGTGCCATTCTTTATTCACGGCTGTGCTCTTAGGCAGCGTTATGAGCAGAAGTAACCCCACACGTGAACGGCAGGACTGATGGCAGTACTCACCTTTTCTTGTCCAGACAATCATTTTTCCAGATGCCCAAACGATCAGGAAGAATCTTCATGACTGTACTCGAGGCCTGAGCAGTCCAATCCCTCTATGCTATTCGAACTGTTATCAGCATGACAGAGTGATCTCTAACCTTGTTCCTGTCAACACTGTCAACGCTTAATTGATGCTTCAATCTTAAAAATGATCAATCTGTCTTTATTAGTTGGCTATGTACCACAGGCCTTCAAGGTGGCTGTAATTAAACCTCTACTTAAAAAGCCATCACTTGACCCAGCTGTCTTAGCTAATTATAGGCCAATCTCCAACCTTCCTTTTCTCTCAGAGATTCTTGAAAGAGTAGTTGTAAAACAGCTAACTGATCATCTGCAGAGGAACGGTTTATTAGAAGAGTTTCAGTCAGGTTTCAGAATTCATCACAGTACAGAAACAGCATTAGTGAAGGTTACCAATGATCTTCTTACAGCCTCTGACAGTGGACTCATCTCTGTTCTTGTCCTGTTGGACCTCAGTGCAGCTTTGATACTGTTGACCATAGTTAAGGCTGGATCAGGTGACCCTGAACCCTCCCTGTTATGCTGCTATAGGCCTAGTGTGTCTTTTGTCCTGACCTCTCAGCTGCCCGAGGAACGCTTTGGTGTTCCTTCGGATAAACTGGATGAGGGAGATCTGGGTTTCTCTGCCAGTGCGACCCAGCCCTGGATAAATAGATGGATGGATGGACAAAGTTGCATGTGTACAAGTAATCCTTATTCTTTTTACAGAGCCAATAGCTCTGGATCAGACTGCTATAAATGCTCTGTTTCAGTTTCTGGCTCTGTGTGATGTCAGTGAGAGCAGATATTTTTCCTGTGGTCATATCTGGCACACAGCTTAACCCACCTGCATTTCCTACCTTCTGTGTGGGAGAGGCAGCCCACCAAAACTAAGAGGACCTAAAAATGACTCGTTTTACACATACAGTTAAATGTGGGGCTGCATCAGTGCTCAGTATAAGAATCACTTTGAGCTGCGATCATGTAAAGCTGCTCTACTCTTCCATATAAATGTGGAACTGCAAATGAGCAGAGCAGGTCCGATCTAAAATATCTCATTCATTAACTTTACATCTTTGATTTGTAATTGCTGTGGTGTTACTTCTTGCTTTTAGACCCTTGATTTCAGTTCATGTGTGGACTGAGAAACTGCTTGATCTTCCTTTACAGTTCAGCAAACAAGTGCCTTTTGAAAGTAGCAACCTACGCAGCTCAGCTGGAGCAGTACCAAAAAGCTATTGAGATCTATGAACAGGTGAGTTGATGCCACCCAGCAGCCTTCATTTCAACGCATCATCCATCCAGGAGCTTCAGGTGCAAAGTAAACATGAGCTGTGCTGTGTGATTTTTAGGTTGGAACCCATGCAATGGACAGTACGCTCCTGAAATACAGTGCCAAGGATCACTTCTTCAAGGCTGCACTCTGTCACTTCTGTGTCGACCATCTGAATGCAAAAGTAAGCCATAACATAGAACTTATTAATGTGCAGCCTCTCTAATACGAGCCTTAGTTTTAATAATCGTGGTGCTGTTTCCCAGCTTGCTGTGCAGAAGTATGAAGAAATGTTTCCGGCCTTTTCAGACTCTCGAGAGTGCAAACTGTTGAAGGTAGGCTTTGACACCATTCTGGCTCTAAAACATACCTGTCAAGATTTGTATTTAAAAATAGGGGAAAGTTTCCGCTGCTGAAAATAGAAAATATGATGTCATCACCTAATTTGCATAATTGTTAATTTGGATGTACTGTAGTTGCAATCGAGGCTGCAGGAGCAGAAAAACATCTTTGGAGAGAAAAAGTGAAGAAAAAAAAACACCATAAATATGTTTACAACTACAAATAAACTTTATGAAATAACTTAATAACTTTAGCTTTGCCTAGACCCACATTACATAGATCAATTTTGTCCGTATTGTTTAATGTTAGAATATCAAATTTAACAAAAAACACTGTGGGGTGAGACTGCGAGCTACGTTCAACCCTCCTCCTTTATCTGAGCCGCTGTTGCCAACTTGTGTAAGAAAACTCGCTGTCGCCTGTCTCAAAGGTTGATAAAGGCCGGGTGGGCAGGCTCTGTGTTTAGGTGAGGTTCGGGGGTTCGAGGGTGGAGACAAAGTGAGGTCTGAGCGATGCCAAAGCGTACAAAGGGACGCTGTAAGAAGGTGTACACAGAACATGGTGACAGCGGAGGATTTCGGTGTCGCTTTATGGGGAAAAATCGCTAAGTTGGCAACACTGAGGTCCAGCTGTTTTTACGGGGTTGTTCCTGCTGACGGCACCAACCTAGTGATAGTGACAATTCAGTTTGGAGCGGCACAGGAATGCTTTAAAGAAAACTGAAAAATACTGGGAAATAAAAATATACGGGATGACAGAGGGGTAAAATACGGGAATTTCCCGGCCAAAATGGGAGACTTGAAAGGTATGCTCTAAAATCTCAGCAAGGAACATCAGTAATCCCGAAGTTTAAAGCGAGACTGTTTTCCACCATTGTGCATGTCTTTTTTTTTTTTCTTTTCTCTCCACTGAAACATGTTGATGGCATGTGATTGACCTGGCTTTAATATACATGCTATTATTAAAAATACAAGTGGGACTGGAACAGCTAAATGCCTCTCCAGCCCTGGATAGACTATCAGCCCTATTTGTTTTGGTGAAGTGCAGTCAAAGCCTGTTTTCTGGGTCGAGGCAGTGAAGTAAGCCGTGCCTGTGTGCTCTGTTTTCCTCTAACTAGAAACTTCTAGATGCCTGGGAAGAGCAGAATGTGGACGCCTACACTGATTCGGTGAGTGAACAGTTGCTTTTCAGCAAAGGAAGAAGGAAGGAGCAGGAAGTCGTTACGCGTGTCTAACCCGTAGCTTCAGTTTCCAGGTTGAAAGACGTGTTACCTTCACATGTGGGGCAACAGGCTTTGTGGTACATTTGCTTTCTTTTTGGCGGGTGTGTCAGTAGTGTTACCCCATCAACAACTTTTTAATCAGTGTCAGTTTGTACTTTGGACCTTTTTATCTTGACATGTTTTGTTTTTTAACACGATGGATGGATGGATGGATGGAACTTTGTCATTGCTCAGTATAAGGCAACAAAATGCAGTTAGCATCTAAGTGCAAATAGTAGGACTGCAAATATGAAAACTTAGTTACAATGAGAACAATTTAAAAAATCGTACATTTTCTTTTTAGTATAGTTTAATAACAGCTGGATTAAAATAAACATTTACTTCCTGTTTGTCAGGTGAAGGAATTTGACACCATTTCTCGGTTGGACCAGTGGCTCACCACCATGCTTCTCCGCATCAAGAAAACCATACAGGACGAGGAGAGCGACCTTCGCTGACTCTCCTTCCTGCTCGTCTTTAAGGCCTCAACAAATAATTTGATCCTTCTTGTTGCCTCAAGCCTCTCACTTCTGCTCCAGCAGCATTGTTCCCTGACCATTAGCCCTTATGTTCCTTCACTGTGTTTCTTTCCTGCCATCTGCAGTTTTTCCTCAGATTTTATCCACACAGTAAAATGCTCCAAAAACATGGTGGTCCTCTTAAGTTTGAACACTACCTTCCTGAGTGCAGGCTGTACACAGTATGTAGCTTATTGTTATTAATTAGGTATTGGCGCAATATTAATTATTCAGAATTGGGCTGCAATACCAAATACTCATACCAGCACACTTTATAATGATAAAGGTTTTTATTATTTTCTGGTAACAGCTGAGAGGACACCGACTCACTAACACTTCGCTCTAAACTGTGCTTTAGAATAACCAAAATGCCAACGTTGCGCTCAGATTTGCGTTGTTTATCTTGAATGCTCACCTGTAGCGTTTTGTCAAAGGAGGGCGCCTCTAATTAAAGAGCCCCGATCTCAGCCGCTGAGGTCCTTCTGAGGTTTCTCCATCGGAAACATCCCCCCTCTGCCTTATGATGCAAATTTCTCAGGATGTGGAGAGCTAGATTTAATGAAGATTTAAAAAAACAAAAAACAGGCTTTTATAAGCTGTAGTAATTAATTTGCTAATTGTTTTTGTCACTTCCAATAAAAGTGCTTTTATTCCATGAACGAAGGTGAAAGATCCCTCTGTGAACATTTGCGTGGTCTGGATGGTGAGGGATGTAGACCAGCTGTTTTCCACCTGTATCAGAGTGTGGTGGCTTTTTGTTTTCTTATTGTCTGATTTGTGTTTTGCTGTCTTAAGTAACCAGGCTGGATTAAAAAAAAAAAATCTATTTTTAAGGCCTACAAGAGATGCAATACAATGAAGAAAAAATGAGCTTTACTGATCTGAACACTGTGCTCATGTATCCTGACTTTTTTTTTTTTTTTTGGTTGACGATTGTTATTCGTGGTTTGTGACGTTTCTTGTCAAACTAAATAAACCTGTCACAGCACAGCATCGTGGGTGTGGTCTCTACCTGCGGGGAAGTGATTACCTGATGGTATACAGAGCTGCGTCTGCTGAACTCGCAGTGCTCGCTCGGTTCCTGATCGGGATGAAAGCTACATGAGGTTTGATACATCTGCGGCTTTGTTTGATACCTGAGGATTCCTCCTGATCTCGCTTCAGGTGTATGAGGAGCTTTGGCCCACCGTACGTGAATTGGATCGGTAAGTATTTCACGCTTAAAACGGAACTTCTTCCTGATTGGTTTGGCTTTTAAAAAGGTCTCAAAGTTCCAGGTATATCAATGTTTAACCAGATCAGGCGGAAATGAAAGTTTAAAACAATCCCACACGTTTAAAGTTCGTGTTACAAGGTCACTTTATTTTTTATTTTAAACGGTTCGGTTCGGGCTTAAATGAGACCGCAGTGTGAAAGTGAGGAAAAGAGAAGAAGTCCTCTGATATGATTTTATTAAATTTTTTTTCCCCGGTTCCGCTGTTTTAACCGCTGGAAAAA
Organism: Archocentrus centrarchus; assembly: GCF_007364275.1. NCBI lineage: Eukaryota > Metazoa > Chordata > Actinopteri > Cichliformes > Cichlidae > Archocentrus > Archocentrus centrarchus. The sequence goes on along the minus strand of NC_044358.1, from coordinate 14,141,630 downwards.
ACGCCTTTCATGATTCGAGTTCAAAATTAATAGTTAATAAATCGAAATTTCGAGAAAATAATTCGACCTCTCAGATTAACTCGTATAAATTTAGATTTGGTATTTCAAGATTTCGCGTTAATAACCCGAAATTTGGAATTATAAATCGAATTTCTTGTTGGCTCCGCCAATCAGGAAGCTCCGTGATAAACGTTACTGAGAGTGCAGACGCATGCGCACAAAGGTAAAACGTTGACGCCGGGCGCTCATCTTTGAGCGGAGGGTGATCTCCATAGACGTACATAATCAATGATATATTCACGTTGGGCTGCTGGAGCTGGCCCCTTCCTCCTCCTGCTTCCGGGTAACATGGAAATCACGACCTTTCACAGCGCGTCCTGGTTGGCAGAAATAAGTTTGGACTTGTTTTTTCAAAATTTTGAGAATTATTTTCGAACTTTTGAGAAAATAACTGTAAATTTGGAGTTATGGATGATAATTTCTCTTTCAGTGGCAGAAACAAGCTCCCACAGAAAGCCCTCTGAGACGTTCCTCCTTTTTGTTCACTTCTAATTAAACACTGGAGAGCACAGGTGTGTTTGCAGGTGCATCTCAGCAGAGTACACCTGCACACCGCATCCAATTAGGATAACACCCGCCTGAAACTTGAGAAACATTTAACAGAACACATCTGCACTGATGTTATACTTAAAGTTTTGTTATCAGATGATGTGGAATAACCTCCACCGGTAAGTCGTAATTTATCCATTTGATAATTCGGATTAGTATTTGGGGAGTTGTCAGAAGTTTTATTGCTCCTCATAAAAATATTTTGGGAAAACTAGACGAGTTGCTGGTATAATGCTCTCTCAGCTGATTACAGACCAATTTCCAGCCTTCCTTTCATTTCAGAAATTGAAGGAGTTTGTGTAAATCAGCAGGATTTCAGCAGTGAAACAGAACCGTTGGCCTCAGCCTCTTATCTACCATTGCTGGGGTCATCTTGCTATAGATTGTTTAAACACATGAAGGTGACTGTCTATATAAACTCATCTGAATGTAATAATTAACAGGAAAATGTTTGACAGCGTAATACTACAACCTTTAACTCGTGTAATCAGGAAGCTGCTGACACACGTTATTACCTCACTGTCAGCCTGATGATCACATTTTCAGACGTTTGCTGTTAATGTTAGAGAGAGAATACAAACACGAGCCTTGCACTGTCTTAAAATGCAAATGTGTATGTTTTGTTTCCTTTTTTAAATTCAAATGAGCTGTCATTATACTGCCTGTGAGCGACAGCGGGAGCAGGAAACGTGGTTAACGACATGCGTTTCTGTTAAGGTTGGGCCCTATTCAGTCTGTCACTATTTGATTTGACGTTAAGGTGTCCTATTGCATGTTTTTTCTTTCTGTTGGCAGGTATTTCCAGTTTGTCGACTTCTGAGTCAGCATGAACTGAACACGACACATTGACCACCCCTAAAAAAACCCTCACAGCTCGGTTTACTTACTTCGAGCCAATGAAACGTATTCAGACCTGCGGTGCCATGACTCTTGGTGTTTCCATTGTTCTGATTGTCTTGTACGCCACCCTTAACTTAGAGAACAGCAACAGTCACAACCCTGTAGGAGTGGACACTTCAAAGCATCCCAGCATCCACGTCCGTGACAGGGATCTAAAAAACCAATCCAAACGGGAGAACGTCGCCGCACCGCTTTCTTTTGTACACAATGTGTCTGTTTCAGCTGACTTCAGAGAGTCCATCCCTCAAAACGGAGCTTACTGGAACCGTTTGCTGTATTCAGCCCTGAGTAATCTGGACCAGGGGGGAAACCCTTTCAGTCAACCCTCTGAATGCAAGGAGACAAACAAAGAGCTGCTGCAAACCAACATACATGACTTCAACTCCTACCCCCTCCTGTTTCAGTCTTTTTTGCAGTGGATGAACTGCAGGTCTCCCGCAGTCCTCATCAATCAGCCTGACAAATGTATGTTCAGTGAAGGGGGGTCAAAGAACCCCGCCTTCTTCCTTTTCGCCATCAAATCGACTCCTGGAAACTTTGAGCAGAGGCAGGCGGTGCGGGAGACATGGGGTCAAGAGAGGGTGTTGAATGGACTGGGAGTGCGTGTGCTGTTCCTCCTGGGGCGCTCCTCACCAGATGATCCTGACCTGAGCTCGCTGCTGTCCTATGAAGCGAAACACTTTGGAGACATCCTGCAGTGGGACTTCCTGGAATCGTTCTTAAACCTGACGCTCAAAATGAATGCGTTCCTCCACTGGGCCGTGAAACACTGTCCTCATGCCTCCTTTGTCTTTAGTGGGGATGATGATGTGTTTGTCAACACACCAGTGTTGGTCAAGTACTTACAGTCTCTGGAGGCTGATAAAATATCTAAATTGTATGTTGGACACGCTATAAGCCAATCATCTCCCCTCAGGGACCCTAAAAGCAAATACTACATCCCTCTGAGCTTCTACGACGGTGCATACCCTAGTTATGCTGGTGGAGGCGGCTTTCTCTTCTCTGGAGCTTTGCTGAAATCCCTCCGTTCTGTTTTTCACATCATCCCCTTCTTCCCCATCGACGATGCCTACACTGGGATGTGTTTCAAGGCTTTAGGGGTTTCCCTTGAGGGACACACAGGATTTCAGACCTTTGATATCAGAGCAGAAGATCGTGAGAATCTGTGTGCATATAAAGAACTTATTCTGGTTCACCAGCGTTCCCCGCAGGAGATAAAAAAGCTGTGGAACGGCAGTCACAACCCTCTTTTGACTTGTTGAACTGGTGGACAAAACGACAGATGGTGACTGCAGTCATACTGAAGCTGTAGCTTTACCCGCTTCCACCGATGTCCCATTTACTGTGATGCAGCAGGGGTTTGAATCGTGACTGCAGCTCCAACAGAACGTTGCAGGACAGCAGCTGGATTGTGTAACTGGACTTGGTTTCATGATGAAAAGGCATTTTGTCTGCTCAGGGCTTAAATCACTGAAAACCATATTTTCTTATCTGTTAAATAATTTAAATAAACAGCCAAGACGATGCATGTTCCACAGTTTATTTTCCACTAAACACCAATGATGAGCAAGGAAAGTGTACAGATGTGGTATTTAGAACAGTAACGTTGCAGCATAAAAAGCATCTAAAAAGGTCCTCAAACCAGTCACTCCACTAATAGAGGAGGAAACCTGTTAAGTCCCTGAACAGGAGAGACACACACACAGAGAGCCTGGGGTAAATTTAGCTTTGCCTGTTTTGTGTTTATATTGTGTAATGTCTTCAGACTGAAGCAGCTGATTCTTCTGTACTGAACCTGGAATAAAAGTGAACTACAGACAGTAAATCTGTTAATTTAACACCAAACCCAGTGGCACAAAGAGCTTGAAGTTGATATTTTATTTTGTAAGCACAAGCTTCCTCCTCACTGTCATGCAGAAGGAAATTAAACTAGTGTTCGATCTATCCCAGTCTCAACGCTCACCACATTTACCAAACTTAATGATATCCTCCTGTAGCAGGGAGCTTATTTTTCGTACAGGTCCAGCGGGTAGTGCTCTTTGTACTGCTGCACGTGTCTCCACATTGACTCCCTCTGCTTGCTCAGGCCAGGCGTCATCTCGTGGTACACGTCAGTAAACAGCAGTTCGGGGTTGGGCTTCAGGCGCCTCTCGGCCCTCTCGAACGCCTCCATCACCGTTTTGCGGGACTGCTTCCGCCAGCTCCTCTCGTCGTCTTCGCTCCACCAGCCGCGGGCCGTCATGTAATGTCGGAGCCTGGAGATGGGATGGTCCTGCTTGTCCCAGTAGTTCACTTCGTCCACTGAACGGTACGCCGAGCTGTCGTCGCTGGTGCTGTGGTGGCCGATTCTGAAGAACCAACAATTTTTCTTTACTTGAACTGTTTCAGACTCAGAGCGATGTCGGCATTAATCAAACACATTAAATTAACTGATACACGTTACTGACCAAACCAGCTGAGATTTTCAGTGAAACTTAAACCTTGTATTTGTGTAGGAGGTATTAAACATGTTTGTGCTCTCCCTGCAGATCCCTTTTATCTTCTGCCCAAAGAGAACCAAAGCTGATGATGGGCAGCAGCCTAAAACTACAGTAAATTAGAGACTAGATCTTATCGCGTTCACAAGATTTTCAGAAAACTTGACCTCTGACCTTTACCTTCAGGTCAAAGTCACAGATTTGAACTCAGCAGAGTTTTAGTCGATGCATGTATGAATTTGAACGTTCTGGGTCACACTGTTCTCGAGTTACGGCCAACATAAAGTGTGTGACGACAGCTCGAGCTTTTCTTTGGGACGAAAGGCTCAAAATGATCTCTAACGATCACCCGTCCTGCCCGGGTGATCGTCAGCTTCCTGGTTTCAACTTCTGACTCAGCTGTCAATCTAGGAGGATAAGGTGTGGTTACTGGATCTTGTTACAGATCTTCCCACCCAGATCCCGCGTCGTGTTTCCTGGTAGTCATATTTCTTCCTCACCCTATGCACAGCTGCGTTTTCACATTCTTGTTATGACAACAAATCATGCACACACATGCCTACACACCTTGGCCACTTTGTTAGGACACCTGTTCAACTGTTACCATAATTATATAATCAGACAATCACATGGCAGCAGAGCAACACACCCAGGTGTGCAAACATGGTCGAGACAGCCTGCTGGAGTTAAAAGTGAGAATGAGGAAGAAAAGTGATTTCAGTGACTGAACGTTGTGTCAGACTCAAACATTCACAGAGTGGGTGAAAATGTGTTGTTGCTGCCAGAAGCAGACTGATGTGAGCTGAAGGCAACAGTAACTCAAATAATCACTTGTTACAATCAAGCTATGCAGAAGAGCATCACTGAAACCCTAACACGTCAAACCTTGAAGCAGATGAGCAGCAGAAGACCACACCAGGTACCACTCCTGTCAGCTAAGAACAGGAAGTGGAGTCTATAATTCACCAAAACTGGACAACAGAAAATTGGAAAAACATCGACTGGACTGATGAATCTTGATTTTGGATGACAGGATCAGAATGAACAATGAAACTTGCATCTCTCCCATCTTCTATCAATGCTTCAGGGTGCTGCGGGTGCTCTGTGTGTGTGTGTGTGTGTGTGGGGGGGGGGTATTTTCTTGGCACACTGTGGGCCCATTAGTATCAACTGAGCATTGTTTGAATGCCACAACCTAACTGAGTGACCTTTGTGACCTCAGTGTACCACCTTCTGATGGCTGCTTGTAGCAGGACGACACTCCATGTCTCAAAGCTTCTTAAATGCAACAATGTAACTCAAACGGCCTCCACAGTCACCAGATCTCAGTCCAGCAGAGCAGCTCTGGGATGTGGTGAAATGGGAGATTCACATCCTGGATGTGCTGCCAGCACATCGGCAGCAGCTGTGAGATGCTGTCATCTCAGCATGGACCAAAACCTATGAGGACCTGCCATGAAGCAGCTCTGAAAGCAACAGGAGGTCCAACCTGGTACTAGCAGAGTTTACCTAACAAAGTGTCCAGTGAGTGTATTTGTTTATTAGATGCTGTCCATGTAAAGGTTCCACTTCAGTATTAATATTTATCATGAGTGGAACCTCGGGGGTAGAGCTGTTTGGATGATGAGCTGTCAGCCTAAAGGCTGCTTCATGCGTCCTTTCTGAAAAGCAGACTGTCATAAATCATATCCGGGCACCAGGGTGGCTCAGGGCGTGAGCAGGTGACCATGTATGCTGCGTGGCAGTGCGGCCGGCACAGGTTCGAGTCCTGGCCTGTCCTTTACAGCGTCTTCCCCGTTTCTCCTCCCACTTTCCTGTCTCTCTCCACTGCAAAGAACTGTCATAAAAATATCTTAAAAATAAATAAATAAATCACTCATAACAAACCTGTAGGTCATCGCCTCGATGAGGAATGGCTGGTTCTCAGCCACAGCCCTGCGCCTTGCTTCCTTTGTGGCGTTGTACACAGCAAACACATCATTCCCATCCACACGGATGGACAGCATGCCATAACCAGGACCACGAGCAGCTGTTTGAGTAAAAGAACCAATGGTATGTCGATTAGAGCAGCTGGATCTCCAATCAGACACGGCAGAAAATCCACATTCATCCTTACCGATGCCGTCGCCCCTGTACTGTTCGTTGGTAGGGGTAGAGATGGCGTAGCCATTGTTGCGGCAAAAAAAGATCAGCGGGCACTCGAGGGTGGCAGAGAAGTTGAAGCCGGCGTGTGCATCCCCTTCGCTGGCTGCTCCCTCTCCAAAATAGCAAATGACCGCACGGTTCATGTTCTCTCTCTTGATGGCATATGCAGCTCCAGCCGCTGAAACACAGACATGAATATACACATTTACAGCTCGGTGTGTGCGTGTCCTATACGAAGCAGCAGAGGCACGGCGCTCACCCTGAGGAAGCTGTGTGGCCAGAGGAGAGGAGATGGTGACAAAGTTCAGATCTCTGCAGCCGTAGTGGACGGGCATCTGCCGGCCCTTCCCGAGGTCGTCGGCATTGGCGTAACACTGAGCCATGAACAGATCCAGAGGAAAGCCTCGGTACATCAGAACTCCTGTAACAGGAATTATCACATGATTACTCACAAGACAAGAGAACCAGACCAACGGAAGGAGCTAGCAGTGGGTATGTGAGGGCAGGACTGGAGGCTAAGATGCTATATTTACAGTGAAGAGACACGTAGAGCAGAGGTCCCCAACACCCGGGCCCCAGACCGGTACTGGTCCGGGGCCCGGGGGTTGGGGACCTTTGATGTAGAGCATGTCACAAAGCTCAAACGTTCACTGCACTCAAACGGCCTCCACAGACACCACATCCCAGCAGAGCAGCTTTGGGATGTGGTGGAACGGGAGATTCACATCACGATGTGCAGCAGACATCTGCAGCAGCTGTGGGAGGTCCCCGGCTTCTCTCTACCCCAGAGCAGCATTTTAGTGGTTACAGTAACACAGTGCTATAAAGCTCTTCTTCATGCATAAATCTAATCAATATAATGAATGAGAAAGTGTCAGCTGTGCTCATCTGTCTGTGAGCTGAGTTGGAAAGAGGAAGTGCAGCAGGTCACTGCTCAGACGGTGCGTGACACAAAAGTACGAGATGCTTTGATTTGAATGGACTACTGATCACTGACCTGATTGACTTTGGCTTTAATTTGGTTTTGATTATACTGTTTTGTGACTGTCTTCATTTATACTGTTTTTGCTTTCTTTCATTTAAAAGTATTGTTTGATTAATTTATAAATACTCCTGATAAGTTTATCATTTAACTGCATTTATCAAAAGAAGTTATGTTTATTGTGTCTCACTCTGGGGCCGTTGCCTGGCAGGTCAGTGCGCAGCCTGTGGAAGGTCATAACTCAGAAGGATCTGACACTTTTGGGATCTTCCATGAGGTGCTTCTTTATTTCCAGATGAGGTAATGGAGCTGTCAAAGAAATGCTGAGTAAGCATCACGTGAGGGGGGAAAGATACCAAGAAGGGCTGAATAAAGACAACAGGTCAAGCAAACCTGTCAAAGGTCAGGCCACTCTAGCATCATATTACATTAAGTGTCATAAAAAGAGTAAGATTTTTAAATCAAACCAAGTAAACATATTTAAGATATGTAATTATTCTTAAATATGTTATTTGGGCCAAAACTGGGAAGCAGTGCTGAAAGATACAATAAATATCATGATAAAGAGACGACCCTTTGAGTGATGAATAGCAGCTCTCAGAAGCACAGAGCTTTTCAGCTCTGCCTCTTCCTGTGACCTGTGACCTGCTCAAGGCCGCATCTGCCGGGGGTCGCTTCGCTTTTTCTTCTTTATCTTGTTGCCGTGCTTTGCTGAACTCTTCGTTCAATAAACCAACTGTAACGACTCTGCTCTATTTTTGTGAATTTTTTCCTCAAATGCTGGTTCTAATTGGAAATAATGCTCATGAACAAAAGACTATAAAAGGGAGCTCTTTGGGGAGGTCTGGGGTTCTAGCCTGTCTCGTTGTGGGGGCACCGCATGTAGCCTCTCTGATACCCTACATGTCAATGTGTGTGTGTGTGTGTGTGTGAGTGTGGGAAGTTGGGACACGAAAGCCAAACCATGTGGACAGGTCTTTATATCCTCTGCCAGACCCTGAACAGGCATCCAGGACCATGCAGCATTAATATGGTGCTCAGCAGAGCTGCACAGTGGGTGCATGTGTGTGAGTGTGTGAGGCCCGTTTGGAGCATCCTTTGTCCAGTATGGAGTTTTGTATAAGTTGTAAGTTGGGACTTTTAGTCGTTTTGAAGATATTTAAACAGATTTCTGTGCAGAAGTTCTGATGTGAGTTGACGGAGAGAAACCGAATCATCAGTTTTTAACAATAACGTACACTTTTGATAAGAATTTAGGGGAACTGAGGTTTAGACATCCTGTAACTCATGTAGGTATTTCTAAGTTCAGATGATTGAGATTAAATCTTTCCTGTATGACGACTTCAGTTCTTGGAACGTAATAAAGTTTCCGCCTTGAATAACAGGCTGTCAGACAGGCTTTTAAAGCAGTTTGATTTTAGAGATAAAGAAAGGCAGATCTGAGGTCTACTTTTACCGAGCGCTGCTTCCTAACACGGACCGTCAGGTTTTTTAAAGCCGGTCTTGTTTTGGCAGGTTGTGCAATAAGAACTGAACGTTGTGCCAAACACCTACATTCTTCCAAGAATTATTTATTTCATTGTGTTATTTTCCACATACATGTGTATGTGTAGCAACGTCAGATTCGACAGGCGGGGAACTCTGCTGGAAACCATCTGGACCCGAGGCTTTACTGTTTGGGAGCTGCAGCCTGTTCATCCTTTAGTTTGGTAGATTGATATTAAGAAATTCCTCAAGTTCAGCATCAGATGGATTAATCTGTGACGAGCATAAAGCTTCATGAAAGGATTTCTTTGTTGTGGGTCATGAGTAACGTTACCAGTCGAGTCTTTAATAGAATAAATAGTTTTCTCTTTATTTAGTTTTAACTGGTTGGGCAGAAATTTTACTGATTTATTTCCATGTTCAAAGTTTTCCAAACGCAGCCTCTGCAGCAGAAATTACGTCTTCTTATCAGTTATTTATTTCCAGTTTCAGTTTCCTCAGGTTGTTAATTATATGTTCTTGTGGTGAAGCAGCAAAGGCCAATTCTAAAGATTTAATTTTCTGCTCTAATTCTAACACAAATGTTTTTTCTTTATTGTTCTCATGTGAGCAGTAAGATATTATTCCGCCTGCATTTCTGCTTCCCAAAGAACACATGGTGATATTCCTGGTAGATCATTTCCTAAATATGCTGACCACTCCTTTTTTGAAATAATTAATGAAATCGTGTTCTTTAAGTAATGATGTATTAAATCTCCAGTTCCTGATTGGTGGTGTGACTCTGTGCAGAGGTGGACAGTAACGAAGTACAAATACTTCGTTACTGTACTTAAGTAGATTTTTCAGGTATCTGTACTTTACTTGAGTATTTATTTTTCGGACTACTTTTTACTCCCTACATTTTTACACAAGTATCTGTACTTTCTACTTCTTACCTTTTCAAAACAAGCTCGTTACTTGAGGTTTAATGCGTCTGAGAAACGTTTGCATTTCCGGTCAGTGTGGGAGCGGCTCCTGATTGCGAGTGGGTTTTTCACGGAAGTCGGAAAAACAGGTTGAGAGGGAGATAACAGACACCCCACACGGAGACCAGAAAGAGCCAGAGGAAGTTGCGCTTTACATAGAGGCTGCACACCAGAACGGTGAGGAAAATGAATGACAGAAAACGTAGAGGACAAAAAAGTGTGAGCAGTTCGTCACACAGTGTGTCTGCAGCTAAAAGAACAGCTGCTGTATTTCAGGGAGAGCAAAGAATGAGAAAACTTCACTCTGATGGAGAAAGAGGTGGAAACGTCCTCCAAGGAGCTGCTTTTACTTTCTTACTTTGAGTACATTTCAGAGCCTGTACTTTTTTACTTGAGTACAGAAGTTGAACCAGTACTTCAACTTTTACCAGAGTAGTTTTTAACACAAGTACTTGTACTTCTACTTAGGTACAGAATGTCAGTACTTTGGCCACCACTGACTCTGTGTCAGAGACATAGTCACGGTGCACGATCACTGACAGTGATGGGATGAATCTGAGTGTCTGTGATGTCCACCGTCATGGAGCTGCTAACTGAAAAGCAGTCTGAGAGTGGTGTACTGGTGAGAAGGTGTAATCCCTCAGAGTGGGCATCAGAGAACGTTTGAGAACATCTGCAGACTGCAGCTCCTCTGACTCACTCAGCCTGTCAGTGTCTGCATTAAACACAGACTGAAGTCTCCTCCCATCATAAGTGTGGAGTCAGAGTGATCAGAGAGTCAAGAAGGTATGAAAAGAAGAGGCGTCATCAACATTTGGTCCGTTTATGCTAGCAATACAGAAATCCAGATAAGTAAATCTAAGCGAGGAGCACATCAGGAGCAGGATGTTGGAGTATAAATTTGCTGCTGATTCTACAAACTTGATCATCACAGGAAGACTGACGAACACCTGATTCACTCGCTGAACGAGTCTCTGTTTGCCTAGAAGATCTTGTGGTGTGATTATTGTGCACCATCAAAATGTTCACATGAACAGCAAGCATAAAGGAAATATATCAGCTGGGGCTAAAACCACATTTCATACTTACCGGCTTCTCTGTACTGTCCAAAAACCAGGTCAGTGGGCTCGAGAGCAGCAGCGCTGCCAAGGTGCGTCCCCTCCTCACCGTAGTTCGTCATGTAGAAGGAGATCCGACCCTGTCAGACAGAGCTGGGCCATTAATCACATGCACGAAACCAAAAATAATTACTTAAATTAATCACTTTTTTGCAGTAATTAGATCTGAAACGTTTGTATTTTGCTGTGTTATAAATCAAGCGAACCCTTTCCTCTCCAGCTGTTCGGTTTCTGCCCCTCCTAAAAACTAAAACTCGCAGCTCGTTTAGAGTGAAACTCTTCTGGTTGAACTGCTGCAACAATAATCTGCTCGTGTCGCTTCGGTCCTGAGACATGGACCGGTGTCCTTCAGAACCATCGCCTCTTTTTTCATGTAATTATTTGAAAGAAAATACCTTTCAGAGCTTTTTCAGTTCAATGACAGCTACTGTTTCATGGTAAACAATCACGCTGAGGCAGGAAGAAACATACCTGTCTCTGAGACTCATAAAGAATGCGGTCCATTGTGTTCAGCAGGGTCATCTTCTGATAAAAGTTTAAAACTGTCTCTTTGGAGAGCTGAGAAACACACAACGGACAAATTAACTGGGGCTCAGCAGAGTGCAGAGGTCACAGTGGCACCGGGCTGACTGTACCTGAGGGTCTTGAGAGGGGTTGATGATGTTTCCCTGCCTGTCCATCACGCGGTATATTGGGATCCCAGAGATGACGTTGGGCTGGATGAACTCGAGCTGATCAACAAACTCGGCCGAGGCTCCGGGAAACTGCGGCTTTTCCAGGGATGAGTCAAAGGGCTGCTGCAGCTGCACAGCCTGAAAAGGTTGAATGTGAGTATTTTTTATTAACAATGTCATTGTGGCCGTGGCAAACAAAGCCTTCACTACAAACGACGCCACAGAGGAGGACTCATCTCTCTGAACTGTGACATCCAAAGCAGGACAGTGATGTTGACATAAGGCAGACGAGCCTTAAGGAATAAAACAGCTCAGGGCGGCGAGGATTCATCAAATCACTCCAATATTTAAAAATCTCCATGTAAAGTTTTTAACGTTTCGTTTAATTCTGAATGTGCAGCTCAGGTGTCACCGAGCAGGCGCCACAGTTTCACCCACATCTAAACATAGATGTGGGAACCAAACGTATCCAGTTTACTCAACAAAAAGACTGACAACAAACATCAGCAAGATGATGTCATAACAGAAGAACGCAGCGCGAGTCAGTCTGCGCACACACTCAGCACAGGGGCCACTCCACACACACACACACACACACACACACACACACACACACACACACACACACACACACACCCTCATCCAGCAGACTCGATGCTGTCAGAACTCTTTCTGCTTCCTCTTCATGGCAGACAGACCGAGGAAACCACCTTATTTTTGACATCGTGACGTTACTGTTCTTGTGAATATTTATGTATTTTTGCATTTTAGAGTTTATTATTTTAATATTGCCTGTAGATACAACAGAAGGGTTTCATGTTTTCTGATGGATGTTACAGTTAAACTAAAAACTGCACTTTTTTTTTTTGGGTAATGAATACAAAACTTGATACAACAAACAATAAAAAACCTCAAACTGGCACTGGAAGAGTTTGGATTCATTGGCATCTGGAGAGAATTAAACCCAAATATAAAGGACCACACCCATTACTCAGCACCCAGTAAAAGTTACTCTAGACATGACGACTGTTTCATGAATAAATCTGACATATATGAAGGGAAAGAAACGTAAAACAGAAGCAGCAAGCGTATCGGATTACTCTACCCTACTATTAAAAGTTACCCCTTAGAAAATGTAACAGTATGGTGATTAAATGCAGGCCTGCTGAACTATAAAACAATCAAAGCAGAAATTACTCAGATAATGGACGCATACGATAAAGGGCAACGAAGAGAACTAGAAAACAACATAAACTAACCCCTGACCCCAACCTGTTTCAAAAAAAGCACTCAGAAACAACACTGATAAAATACTAACCTATGAAATAGAAAAGAAATCTAAATTTATTAGACAATCATATCATGAAGTGGGACCTAAAGCAGAAAACTAGGAAACGGTGCCAATCAGAACCTCCTACAAATAAGGATGGGATACAGACTAAACTCAATATATGTGACTGACACACACACACACACACACACACACACACACACACACACAGGAAGAACAATGCCAGGACAAATGGACAAACTTCACATGAGCTGTACAGGTCTGCGTATAAAGATCACCTTATGATATACATTATGCAATCGAGGACTCCCCTCACTGTTCGGTTTGTTTTCTTTCTGGTTACATTTGTGTGCATGTGCGTACATACATACACATGTTCAGACCTGTATCATCAGCACCTGAAGGACGGCTCCAACACAATTTCACTGTACTGTGCAATGACAATAAAGACATCCGAGTAGTGAGGAAGTTTCAGGACTGGACTTGTTGCGCAGGTATCCTATCACGGTACCACGCTGGGCTGAGCTCCTGAGAGCGACCCACCTGAACCCTGTGATGCAGATGGGTGAGGGAGTACTTTTGGTAATACAGTGTATGTTGTAACTCCAAGATAGGAAAAGTTATATTAATAAAGAGCCTTCATATTATTCTGTTTCCAAATCTCAGGAGTCATCCAACAGTTTTCTTGCCATCCTAAGAGCAGCTCATAAAGACCGACTTATAGCGGGGCCGTGTGGGTTGAGGCACCGAAGGAAAAAATATGTTTTAAATAAAGTTATTTAGAAAAACATGTTGCATTAAAGTACGGTGGGTTTCCTGCCTCACGCCCCTTCTCTCGACCAATGGAAAACAAGCTAGCTAACCCTTTAGCCGCCTGGCTAGCTAGGTCAGTGTGAGAGTCAAAAACAACAACAACAATAATAATAATAATAATAAATACAGCGAGCCCTTACTGCAGCTCAGACTGCTCAGTGAAAGTCAAATATTCGCTAAATATAAGGCAGCCAGTCTGACTTTTCACGGCCGCGCTGGAGAAAACTTTCTGTAAGGTTGTTAGCCAAGCTAGCTGCTCCGCATTTAACCTGATTCTTTGTGCCAACCCGGCCAAACCCAAACGTTTCAAACGCTTTATTTAACTGTAACGGAACCGCGTCTGTACTCGACTAACTCGGACATTTCTCCTTCGTGATCCTGGCCGTTTGCCAGGTCCATAATCACAGCGTCCGGTCCCTCAGCCTCAGCAGGAGCCTCGGCTGCAGGAACCTTTCACATCATTTATTCATCGCTCGGTCCAAACATCGATATTTGCACTCACGGTGACCCTGAGGGCTCTGCGCTGAAGCAGCCGGGACGCCGTCAGCCCCGCAGCCTGCCGGGCGGCGCGCAGACACAGTCCAGACATTTTGCTCAGGTTGCTCAGAGCCGCCATCGACGCGCTCGGTGCTCGGTCGATTTAACCGCCGCCGCACGCCGGTTTGGAGGCTGCGCTGTGGCGGGTACGTGAGATTTGGTCAACGGGGACTACCGCCAGAGAGACGGCGCAGGAATTAGTTTGGTCCGTTAACCGTTCGGAGCTTGAAGGGTATTATTAAGAGAAAGACGCGGTTTTACAAAAATATCATTTTTTATTTCTGCAGGATGCGGATGTTCCTTTCTGGAATAACCAGATTCCTTTCAGCCAGGGATGTAATCGATCCGGAGGTGTCGTCATTGTTTGAATTTATTCCCAGGAGAAATAATAACTCACAGAGAACTGGTTAACTGACAGGGACTAGAAAGAGAGAGCAGATTTCTCCCATACTGGCTTCTCTTTATTGGCTCCCTGTTAAATCTAGAATAGAATTAAAATCCTTCTCCTCACCTACAATCAGAACCTTATCTCATAGTCCCGTTATCACCCCAACAGAGCACTTCACTCTCAGACTGCTGGCTTACTTTTGGTTCCTAGCAGGGGCGCACCTATATACTTTCTGAGGTGTATCTGGACACATTTTTAGGTTCCCCCCCCACACCCCATACTTAAGAGTAGAACGGGAGGCAGATGACCCCCCCTCCCTGAGCCTGGTTCTGATGGAGGTTTCTTCCTGTTAAAGGGAGTTTTTCCTTCCCACTGTCACCAAGTGCTGCTCATAGGGGGTCGTTTGGTTTTCTCTGTATTATTGTAGGGTCTTTACCCACAATACAAAGCACCTTAAGGCGACTGTTTGTTGTGATTTGGTGCTATATAAATAAAACTGACTTGACTGAATTGAATGAATGAAATTCTGAGATACATCTTACAATCTAAAACCTCCTGAGCAGCCCTATCTGATCACTGCTTTGTTGATTTTGTATTAGAACCAGTTTAGAAGGTATCTAGAAACAGCAGAGAAGGAAATATTGGAAATATGATGCCAGCCTATCAAATAAGGGAGAATATTGTGACAGAGAGGAGTTTGTGAGTTGAGAGAGTGGCATGTTTGGACTAACCTGTTCTGTGGGTTTGGACCTCGCCATCTGGAAAGCTCACATTGTTTCATTAGAGATTATCTGTGTTGTAAATAAACCTGAGCCATGACAGGTAACATTTATCTCCTGTCCGGCAGGTTTTTCAATCCAAATCATGATGTGGATGAACTGCTGTGCCAAACAGATTTGCTTTAGAAGAAGAGCTCTATAAATTCTCTATAAAGCCTCCTCTAGTTAAAGTTTTTCCTCTTCTCTTAAAAAACTATACACATATACATAAACACTATATACATAAATATATATATATCAATGTCAATACACACATTTACATATACACACATATACACACACATCAAAACACTACATACAGATATCAAAACATTATATGCATTTGTAGCTGGTAAGGTACACAGCATACACAGTATGCATTATAAGATAAGATAAGATAAAACTTTAATGATCCCACGACGGGGAAATTTGCGCATTACAGCAGCTCAGTACAGAAAAACTAAAAATAGAATAGAATAAAATAAAATAGAAAAACACTATACACATATACATAAGCACTATATACAGAAAATATATAGTCAATACACACATGTACATATACACACATATACACACACATCAAAACCCTATATACAGATATCAAAATATTATATACATTTGTAGCCGGTAAGGTACACAGCATACACAGTATGCATTATATGGGTGAGTGCAGGGTTATAATAGTTTTGGATTTTACATTATAGTTTAGTTTTAGTTAGTTTTTACTTTTTTTTCTCTAATTCAGTTAGTTTTAATTAGTTTTCAGAGTGGTTTTTCTCGTTTTTATTAGTTTTTATTTTTGGTTTCATGCTTAGTTTTAGTTAGTTTCAGTTAGTTTCAGTATTAGTTTTAGTATTTTCATAACTAATCAGGCGCAAGATTCAAGGCGCAAAAGTGACTATTGTGTAATGACAAAAAGATACCATTTAAATAAATATATTCAACAACCAACTTTTCACAAGACATGCTAAATTTGTGTAATATTAAGGACACACATGAACATCAACAGGGAGAAACAAAGAAAAACATGAACTCCCAAACTCAATAAATTCTACAATAAACTCCACAATAAAGTTCAGCATCAGTGCAGCAGATTAATAACGCCTACATGTGGTGTTAAACAAAAACAAACTCTTTGAAGGAGTCAAAGCTCAAATCCAGCTGCATCCTGATGTTCTCACCACCTGAAGCTGCTTCTGTTTTGGAGCTAGCTTGTTAGATGCTCGCTAATTAAACCTGCAGGGTCTTTGCGGCCTCTGTACACAACCTACAGAAGTTGCCGACCTCATGTCCACATTTATGCTTGTGTAGCTGGATTGTGTGTGTTATTACCTTGTGGTCGTGTGCAGGTGTTTGTACTCAAAGAACCTCCATACGGGACTCTGCCGCTTTCTCTGCAGACCGCAGCCATTACTTTGCGGACCAGCACATGCGCACGCACATGCGCACTCACACAGTTGTCCTGTGGCGCTCCCAGCTTAAACTCGGAGAGCGGAAAAAATGATTTTATATCAATCCACAAGGCTTAAAAAAAAAAAAACAAGTAAATGAAAGTCAGTTTATCGATAATTTCAGTTAGTTTTAGTTAGTTTTGTAAACTCACAATTCAGTTTTAATTAGTTATCGTTTTTTCCTTTTAATTATAGTTTTTATTTATTTCAGTTATCGACAATGTTTTTTCAATTTCAGTTTTCGTTATTTCGTTCGTTTTCGTTAACTATAATAACCCTGGGTGAGTGTAATAAATAAAATGTATCTGACTGTATGGATAAAGTGATGGCAGTGTAGATAAAGTGTCCAAGTGACTCAAGACATTATGATGTGTTATACAGTCTAACTACTGTTGGGATGAATGACCTGTGAAAGCGCTCCTTCCTGCAGCGAGGATGTTTCAGTCTCTGACTGAAGGAGCTGCTCAGTTCACCCACGGTCTCATGAAGAGGGTGATGGGGGTTGTTCATGATGGATGTCAGCTTTGCTAACATCCTCCTCTCACCCACCACCATCACAGACTCCAGAGGACATCCCAACACAGAGCTAGACCTCCGCACCAGTTTGTCGATCCTGCTCCTGTCCCTTTCGGTGCATCCACCCCCCCAGCAGGCCACTGCATAGAAAAGGGCAGATGCTACCACTGTGTCATAAAAGGTCTTTAACAGAGTCCTGCAGACACCAAAGGACCTCAGTCTCCTCAGCAGGTGATGATGGCATCGTCCACCCCAATGCCGGGCTGGTAGGCGAACTGCAGGGGGTCCAGCGCTGAGCTCACCAGTGGGCGGAGGTGATGAAGGATGAGCCTCTCCATGGTCTTCATCAGGTGAGAAGTCAGGAGAAAAGAAGAATATATGGGTGAGTGTAATAAATAAAATGTATCTGACTGTATGGATAAAGTGATGGCAGAGGAGGTAAAGTGTCCAAGTGACTCGAGACATCATGAAGTGTTGTACAGTCTAACTGCTGTTGGGATGAAGGAGCTGTGAAGCTTCCTGCAGCGAGGATGTTTCAGTCAGAGACTGAAACATCCTCGCTGCAGGAAGGAGCTGTGAAAGGAGCTGTGAAACCCCCACCCCCACCCCCCAGCAGGCCACTGCATAGAAAAGGGCAGATGCTACCACTGTGTCATAAAAGGTCTTTAACAGAGTCCTGCAGACACCAAAGGACCTCAGTCTCCTCAGCAGGTGGAGTCGACTCTGGCACTTCTTATACAGGACGTCTGTGTTTGTACTCCAGTCCAGCTTGTTATTGAGATGAACACCCAGGTACTTGTAGGAGACCACTGTGTCAATGTCCTTTCCCTGGATGTTCACCGGTGCTGTAGGGGGTGACTTCCTCCTGAAGTCTATAACCATCTCCTTCGTCTTGTTGGCGTTGATTTGCAGTGCGTTGTTCTCACACCAGCCGACAAAGTCACTGATGACCCCCCTGTATTCCTGGTCGTTCCCATCTGATACGCATCCGATGATGGCCGTATCATCTGAGAACTTCTGTAGGTGGCAATGGTCTGAATTGTACCTGAAATCTGAGGTGTACAGACTGAACAGGAAGGGTGAGAGGACCGTGCCCTGCTGCAGACTACCACATCAGACACACAGTCATGGCACCTCACATACTGTGGTCTGTTGGTGAGGTAGTTGATGATCCATGCCGTTAGCTGACTGTCCACTCCGGCTCCCTCCATCTTCCCTCTCAACAGTGCAGGCTGGATGGTGTTGAAAGCACTGGAGAAGTCAAAGAACATGACCCTCACAGTGTTTCCTGCCTGCTCTAGGTGAGAGAGGGATCTGTGCAGCAGGTAGATGATGGCATCGTCCACCCCGATGCCGGGCTGGTAGGCGAACTGCAGGGGGTCCAGCGCTGAGCTCACCAGTGGGCGGAGGTGGTGCAGGATGAGCCTCTCCATGGTCTTCATCAGGTGAGAAGTCAGGGCCACAGGTCTGTAGTGGTTGGACTCCCTGGGCTGTGCGATCTTTGGCACTGGAACTATGCAGGAAGTCTTCCACAGTTCAGGAACCCTCTCCAGATTCAGGCTCAGGTTGAAGATGTGCAGGACCACCTGACAGAGCTGGTCTGCACAATCCCTGAGCAGTCTGGGGCTGATTCCATCTGGACCCGCTGCCTTCCTGATCTTTGTCTTCCTGAGCTGACTTCTCACCTGATCAGATGTGAGGTGGATGTGAGGCTGGGTTGGGGTGGGTGATGGGGCTGGCTCCACTGTGGGTGAGGGTGAGGAGAGTGCAGGCAATGATGGCATTGCACCAGGAGAGAGGGGGGTCAGCATACGGAAGGGGGCAGATGGGAGCTGAGGGGTGGGGGAGGTGGTCAACGACCCAGAGTCAAATCTATTGAAAAATAGGTTCAGGTCGTTAGCCCACCCCCGGTCAGCAGACACTGTGGCTCCTCCATTGTCCTCAAAGTGGCCAGAGATTTTTTTCATGTTTCTCCAGACTTCTCGGACTTTGTTATGTTGGAGCTGGTCCTCCATCTTCCTCCTGAAGCTCTCTTTGCCTCTCCGGGTCTTGTATTTTACATCCTTTTGCACTCTCCTCAGTTCCTCCTTGTCTCCAGATCTGAAGGCCCTCTTCTATTATTATTTACACCATTGCATGTGTAATGTGATGTTGAGGTTTCAGACAGGCAGGAAGAAAATAGGGAGAAAACAGGAGAAAAGATGGGAATGAGGGGACAGAGCACAGGTAGAGACGTGCAGTGACCCAGCAACTGCTGCACCTGTTAAAATAATTACAAAAAACACAAAACACCTGAAATAGAAGGAAAAATATACATGAAAAAAAAAGATACATGTATCTGTATACATGTATATTACAATGTAATCATAAGCCTGCTGATAAATGGGGCTGAATGATTCAGAGGAGTCCACGCTACAGGTCAATAATGTTCAGAGGCTCTGGGATTTCTGCCCTCTTCTGGGCACAATGGGGAACTACAATAGTAGTAAAAACAGCGTCAATACTGCCGTTAAAGCATATTTCTACTTCCGGTTTTCGTTTTCAAAATACAACGACCTTTAACTTCATAAACCATGTATTTTCCATGTATTTACCATGTATTTCAGCTACTCGTAAAACTCTAAAAATGTTTTCGCTTCAGTTCAGTGCTAGCTGGTGATGTAAACACAGACGTAGATAAACGAATTTTTGCAGCCATGAGTATTTATAGCCTTCCTACGAAGGAGTATCAGGGCCACACCGAGGAAAAAAAGTGCATTTTGAGAATAAAGTCAAAATGTGGAGATTAAGGTTGTCGTTTCAAGTCAAACAACTGCGACGCCACGTCTGCTCTACCTGCTACAAAATGTCTTGTGTTATGAACTAGTGAAACTATACTTTAGAATCGGTTTTAGGACCAAGGAAATTATTTCTCTTTTAGTACATAAACATGATGCAGTGATAAGTATGAGGACGTTAAAGAGACGGTGCAGGAAGCTGCGTCTGCTCAGAAGGAAAAAAAACGCAAACTGGCAACGAGGAGACGCAAGGACAGCGATGGTTGCTCCTTCGTGCAGTACAGAGGGGGTATGTAGAGTCACAAGGTGCACTAAGACAGCTGATCAAGGTGTTTAATCTTCCCGAGGCATTTTGGAGAGGGTACAGCAGCCGTGGTCGTTATTTGACTAGAATCGACGACTTCGACTTTTTTCTCGCAACGATTTTTAAAATTTTTTTCTTAACGTGGCCCTGATACTCCTTCGTACCTTGCAGTGGTAATAGCAGGAACTGCAACATAAGCAGTCTCAATGCAGAACTCAGTGCTTTCAAAATATAGTGCTTGGCGGTTATAACACATATCATGCCAGCAGAGTAGAAAGCAGTAAAAAGCAGGAAATAAACATATGTAGACAGAATTCTGGTGGTTAGCTGATACAGTACAGCTACTTATGAGAGAAGTTTAAAAAAGAAAATAAACCGACGGTGTACTTAAATGCGGCTGTTCTCAACTAACGTTGTTAAGCACGTCAAGTCCACGGTAATACAAGGATGCTACACTTCCGGTTCGTACTTTTAAAATACAATAACCATATTAACGCAATCTGAGGCAAAAACAAACAAAAAATGGACTATGATGAAAATATTATTTCTTCTCTGATGTCATAGATAGACATTACAGATCCGTATTGTTTTAAAACACACCCATTCTTCCTCCTTGTTCTGATGTCATCTGCAAGGAGCCTAAACTAGAGGCAAAACAGATGACGCCATCCGCCTGCGACAAACCGTTTTCTCCACCGTGCTGGCGGCGTGATGGAGGTCTGCGGCTCCCCGACGGTTTCTCTGAGAGCGTTTGGCTGCGAGCAGAGCTTGCTGTCTCGACCTGATGGCTCTGCTTCCTTCGTCCAAGGTAACAATGATTTTAGAAGCTGTTTGTGCGCAGCTGCAGCCTCAGAGGCCGCTGGAGATAAGATTCACTCTACAAGCATAACGACAGTAAGGCAGTAAGAGGCAGCACGCCCCCACAGGGCGCATAAAACTTAAATAGCATAAATATAGTGACATGAATATAAATACAATTTACTGACCTGTATTAAAAAGTTAAAAACTATATGCACATATATCTACACACACATACATATCTACATATTTGTGTGTCTACATGCCCTGTAAGATTGGACAGGCTATATATATATATATATATATATATATATATATATATATATATATATATATATATATATAAAATCAACCTGCATCAGGCTGTGATGCAGGTTGATTTTATATATATATATATATATATATATATATATATATATATATATATAAAATCAACCTGCATCAGGCTGTGATGCAGGTTGTGAGGATGCTCTCCACTGTGCACCTGTAGAAGCTGATGAGCAGTTTTGGGGGAGTTTAGGTCTCCTGAAACTCCTTGAGGAGCAAACGTGCTGTTGTGCCTTTCCCACGGCTGCGGAGGTGTTGTCATCCCAGGAAAGGTGCTCTGTAATGGTGACCCCTCCAGGAGCCTGAAGCTGGAGACTCTGCACCATCTCTCCTTTAATGTGTTATGGTGTGTGTGTGTGTGTGTGTGTGTGTGTGTGTGGGGGGGGGGGGGGTTCTTTGTGGTGCTGAAGTCTATGAAGGCCAGATTATTGTTCCCACTCCATGATGTCAAATTGTGAACCTCCTCTCTGTATGCACACACAGTTATGAGTCCGATGACTGTCGTACCATCCGCAAACTTAACAATGGTGTTTGAATTGTAAACGGGCTGACAGCTGTGTGTGTACAGAGCACACAGGAAGGGGCTCAGCACGCAGCCTTGGGGGACTCCAGTGCTTAGAGTGAGAGTGGAGGATGTGTGGTTGCCCGGCCGGACAGTCTGAGGGCGGTTGGTGAGAAAATCAGATATCAGTGACATATGGAGAGGGTCAGTTCAAGTGTGAGAAGTTTGTCCAGCAGCTTATTTGGGATGATGGTGTTAAAACCTGAGCTGTAGTCCACAAAGAGCATCCTGACGTATGTGTTGTGTTTGTCCAGGTGAGTGAGGGCCGCACAGATGGAGGCAAACGGGTGCTGATCCAGATCTTGATGTATCAGTCGTTCAAAACTTTTTGAAATGTTTGGTGTAAGAGAGACTGGCCGATGATCACTGAGACAATTTACTGTGGATTTTTGGAGGGCAGAGGCACAATGGTGGATTTGAGACATGCAGGTACTGTGCACAAGGACAGAGGTTAGAGATGTGTGTGAATACGTCTGCAGTCGGTCGGCTGGAACAGGGACACGTCTCTCAAAACGAAGCGGCAGCCTTAAAGCGATCTGAGTTTTATTACCTTTAAGGAGAATAACTGAGGATGAAGGTGTTTTTACTCCAACGATGAAGACTAGGCAGCACGCTGGGCTTCAGTACCAAAAGTTTGACTTCTGAAAATAAAGAGCAGAGAAGTAATAAAATAAATCCACAGAGGTTTTGTTAAGCAGGTATAATATTTATCATTTATATGCTTTCATGTGTTATTATTTGTAAAAATCATGTAAATATAATAAAAATGGCACACATGGAGAGATTATTATTATTCATAAACCATTTTGCAGCTTACCAACTGAAATCTGAGAACCAGTGAAAAAGCTTTTGCACACGTTGACTAAAGAAACGTCCTGCTGTTTAAACCCTGCAGTGACCGATAAGAGCGTTAGCATCACTTCTGTTCTTGTCTGAAGGAGACACGAGTGTGATGGCCGGAGTGTACGGACCCGCTGAGGTCAAAGTCAGCAAGGAGATCTATGACCGGGCGACCCTGGAGGTGTTGGTGCAGCCCAAAGTGGGCTTGCCAGGTAAGCTGTGATCTTATTAAAGCTCATCATGCTGCCTTGTTTGGTTAGTTTTTTGGGGAAGCTAGTGTGAGGCGGATAGTTTGCATCTTCTCATGTACAAGCGTGCTACCCAGGTTTCTGCTATGCCACAGCTCACCACAGGGTGGCGTAAGTGAGCTTTTATACCCACATTTGTTTTCTAGGTGTAAGAGAGCGATCGCAGGAGCAGTGTTTGCGGGAAACCTGTGAGGCTTCTCTGCTCCTGACGCTTCACCCTCGCTCCTCGCTCACTCTCGTCCTTCAGGTGCTGCACGATGATGGTTCAGTATCCTTCTGTAAACCTCTGCTGCTGCATGCAGTGAACATTAGGTCACGCCTGCAGGTAGGGCATTCACATCGCCGTGTTTTCTGTGCATATTCTTCCTTATCTGTTCCTCAGCTGCTGGCCTGCTGTTTGAATGCTGCATGTATGGCTCTTATGGACGCAGGACTGCCCATGGATTGCCTCTTCTGCGGCGTGACCTGTGCCATCAACACAGATGGGCAAATCATCACAGATCCCACTGCAGCTCAGGAAAAGGTAAATCTGAGGCTTGCATACTATGACCAAAAAAATCACCTCGAACCACTCTGATGGTCGTTTTTGTCAAATTTCCTGAACACAGAAAAGTAGATGAATCAGCGGTTTGTAAAAGCCCCACATTAGAAGGCTCTGGCAGCGCTCCTTCTGTTCCTCCTTGCACAGTGGAGGAGATACTGGTCCTGATGCTGGGTTGAGGCCCTTCTGCAGCCCCGTCCAGCTCTCCTTGTAGAACAGTCCAGGTCTCAGTATCTCCTCCTCAAGGAGGTCAGCAGACCTTATTGTGATGGCAGGTAAGGAGCTGGACTACCTGTGTAACATGAATGGGCTGCAGGTACCATCCCATGCTGTCAGCAGTGAGGACCCCAGCAGATGACTGCCCCCCCCCCCCCCCCCCCCCCCCCCCCCCCCCCCCCCCCCCCCCCCCCCCCCCTGAGCCTGGTCCTGCTGGAGCTTTCTTCCTGTTTAAAGGGAGGTTTTCCTTCCCACTGTCACCAAGTGCTTCATGATAGGAGGTCGTTTGACTGATGGGATTTTGGGGGTTGTCGTCTTGTTGCCTCTCCAGTGCACCTGTTTCCTTTTGTTTATGTCAGGGATCCTCAAACTCCAGGCCTCGAGGGCCGGTGTCCTGCAGCTTTTAGATGTGTCCCTGATCCAACACACCTGAGTCAAATGGCTGAATCACCTCCTCAGTATGCAGTCAGGTTCTCCAGAGTCCTGCTAATGACTTCTATCTTTAACTCAGGTGTGTTGAAGCAGGGACACATCTAAAACCTGCAGGACACCGGCCCTCGAGGCCTGGAGTTGAAGACCCCTGATATAAATGAAGGCGGTGAAGTGGATTCACAGTGATTGTTGCTTCCTGACTGTACAGATTGAAGTTTAAATGACTTTGTGATGCTGAGATGATCGAGCGTTCCCTTCTTGTTTGGTTTTTTGGGGCAGTCCTTTCATAAACACCGTCATCTGTTCTTGTTTTCTCTCAAAAGGAAAGTCGAGCTTTGATGACGTTTGCGATCGACAGTGCAAAACGCAGCGTTATGATGTCATCGACCAAAGGATCATTTTCAGTGCATGAGGTCAGTGGATTAATGACATCATTCAAAACTGAACGTGTGCAGACTGTGAACTCATCTGTCCTTTAAAGCACGAGGAAACATCTTATAGAGGCTGTTTGTAGACGATGCTGCAGCAGGACTGCGTCCTAAAAACCTTTTTGGAGTTTGATGACAGGATCACAGGGTTTGTTTTCCTCCTCTTACCTGAAAGGAATCTATTGAGCAGTCATGTTGGCTGCATGCAGGTAAACTCTCTGTACGGCAACTGAAAGATTTACCTAAATGATTAGCTAATGTCTTTTATCAGTGTGCATGAAGCCGGAGGACTGGACCTCTGGCTGTCGGATGACCGCTAATAGCTGCATGCTAATTGTGGTGATGGGCGATCATCCACTGGAGTGACTGTCGGGCTGTTTTCATGGAAACATGTTTTATTCCCTCCATCATGGAGTCGATGTGTTTGGTAGCGTTTGTGAGGTCTTCAAGGTCAACCTAAAGATTTGTTGTTCAAAAATGGACAGAAAGCCTGATAACTATGACTAACAGGTGTGCTGTGTCAGCATATAGAAAGTACCATATAAATATTTAGCTCATGCCACATTTGACCTCTGACCTCGCTTTTACATTTCACAGCCGCCTTTCTTTAGGGTTGACCCCAGCGTGTGTTTTATCTTTAAAGGATCAGTGTGTGTGATCATCACCTGCTCCTACGTGATGTTTGTGTGATCAGAGTAAACTTCTGTCACGCTGCCTGATCTGATTTTGTTATTACACAGCATTATTATACAGTAAGATGTAATGCTGCCTCAGAGGTTTGTGCGGTTTGTTCCTGCTGTTGTCGTCACGTGTGCGTCTGACTCAAACCCGGTGCTGTCCTTGTTGTGTCTCCTCTCTCAGCTGCAGCGCTGCATCGCAGTCAGTCGGAGAGCATCGGAGGACGTCTTCCAGTTCTACAGAGACTCTGTGAGGCGCCGTTACTCCAAAAGCCTTTGAGACACATGCAGCTTTCCTTTCCCTCGTCTTTCTTTATTTTAACAATGCATGCAAACACTGATGTTGTAATAAAATATTTAGAAACCGCTGTGGGCTGCCTTTTCTTCGGTGCAGTCAGCTGAGCTTCGTGGGGGAGGCTTGTGTTTGTGAGAGACCAGAAATGAAAGGAGGACAGATGGATGTCAAACAAGTGCATTTATTGGGATTTGCTGATTTTCTTTCACTTTTATATTTACATGTAAGACGAGGATGTGACCTGGGAAAAACCTGAATATTTCTTAATCAGTCCCATTTGCCCCGACCTTTGACCTTCATCGACTCGTCCACTGTGTCCTCTTATTATCTGTAGAAGTGACACAAAGTCAGAGCCGGTCTCAGGACAGCCTCACAGCAATAACGCCTCCATGTAAATCACTAATTGATGCAACAACAAGTGAAAGCAGAGCGGAGACGGACGTCGTTCAGGAGGAAGACGTCCTCTGAGTGAATGTCAGCAGAGAGACTGATCATCAGCTCCGCCTCCAGAAACACCTGCAAAGGATTTCATATGTACTCAAGCTGGAAAAATCTAAATGGAAAATGTCACCTTTCACCCTGCTCATTTCTTCACACCCCCCCTTACTATGTAGTTAACGGCATGTTTAAGCCGTTGGTCCAACTGAAGGAAACAAACCATGCAGGTTTTTTTAATAACCAATGCATGCATCATACTGGTTTTTGGGCCCATTTGCTGATTGGTTTCAGACTGAGAGGGAAGATGGCAGCCCCCCCCCACTCGTTTTCTACCTCTGAATTTAAAATGTAAAATCTGTTTCTTATGTCAGTAACGGCACTCTGTGCATCAGACATGAAGATAGTGACTCAGCCCAGCATGAACCAATCAGAGGCCGTCCTCTCTGCAGGTGAACAGTGACTGAAGCCGGGGGTAAAATGAGGATGAGCTCATCAATGTTCATGTGCAGCGTTTCCCTCCAGTTCACTTCCTTCAGCAAGGAAATCTGGGCTCTCTGAAGGAGTATCGCTTCTGGCTCATCATTGGCAGCTTTAACACCCCCCCCCCACCCCCAAAAGTGACAGTGCCGGCTCCGGCCCCCCCACAGTGAAGTCCACCAGGATTTATCTGCTGCCACGTCCTTGCTGCGACCTTAAATCTGCAGACTCCATCTATCCACTCGGCTCGTCCCCACTGCTTCTTATTATTCACCCACTGTTGGTAATGCTGATATCTACAGTGCTGTGGAAACATCTGCAGCTGTTTTTTTCATTCAGTAACGTTTAAGTATGATGACAACTACTGCACAGATTTAAAGAAGGTAACTAAAGTCTTTGGATCACTAAACAAATAACAGCCCTGCTTTCTCTGCGTGTGCTCAGAACATCCTTTGAGCTTCTTTATAATCCCCAGAGTGATTAAAGCCAATACAGCCGCTCTCAGCTTCCCCAGCTCCGTGAAGATGAAACATGACTTTAGACAAACACTGTGATTATTGACATTTAACGGTGAGATGTTGGCATAGGTGTGGATATTCATGAAATCTGTGAGGGGTCAGTCTTTGTGTCCCTGTGAGAGAGGTGCTTTTATGGCGGCTTTGCAGACAGGTAGGAAATCAGCGCGGCGATGGCGCAGATGTACGTTATGATTCCAAACACGATGGAGAGCACCGAGAGCCACAGAGCCTGGCGAGATGCTGCGTTGGCCCCCTGAAAATCCCCTGAGCCGATGCCTTGTTGGTCTGCGTGAAAGAGGAGACGCTGAGATAAAGATTAGAGTGAAAAAAAAGAAGGGAACAGCATTTATCATCATTTGTCAGTGTCCTCCCTGGCCTACACTTCCACTCATTCCAATCTCACGCTGAGCTTATATTATGTTCCATCTCCGAATCACACCCAGTGATTGCAGCTCATTCATCACTTTCTCCTCCCTCTAGTCCTTGCCTTTGACTCTGACCCCTGTTTTAGGCAGCACTCAGCCATATTGGAAATCTATCACCTTGAGGTTTCTTGTTATGATCTAATTAAACCTTAATGAAGGCCATTGATCTGATCAAAAGGCCTCTGCAGCTTGCTGCCAGTTAGCTTTGCAAACGTGTTAATGGGATTTTTTTCTCTGCACTGCTTCAAGGATGCCTTTATAAGACAGGAGCTTAGAGATGGAAGTGTTACTGCACAACGCTCTCATTGGTGACCGTGGCTGACGGCTGTTCTCTGATTTTTGCCTTTTAGGTGACCACTCAAATCAGTTTTATCCACCCACACATCCTTCCATCCGTCCACCCACCCATCCTTCCATCCGTCCACCCATCCATCTTTCTTCTACTTATTCAGTTCAGGGTCGTGATGGAGCTGGAGCCTATCACAGCTGTCACAGACCCATTGGATGAGAGCATGGATAGCACCAGTAGTAATGTAGCCTAGTACATGTACTTTTCCTGAAGCACAGTACTTTAAATATTTCTGTGTATTTTAACTTATTTTAACTGTATGACTTTAGATGAGCCACCAGCAATCAAATCCACCAACAGCTGGAACATTAAAGTTATATAAACATCAGTGAGTCAGAAACTGTGATCCAACATGTATATGGATTCTACATAATTACTTTAGATGCTTTAAACATATTTTGATTTAACAACTTGTTACAACGTATCCTACTTAATGAGCTTTTACTGTAACTTTATTAAAAAGTCTAAATACATTTTTCTGCTTTGTAAAACAATTATACACAAAATGACCTTTGAACTCTTGGGCTGCACTGCATTCACATAATAAAAATCGCACACAGGGCACATGGGCCAGAAAATCATGCCCAACATTTTCTACCCTGATTTCATTTCTGAGTAAACGTTCTGATTTCCTGTCCTGGCATGTTCACGGTTCCCCTTATGTCACCTGGATATGGCCTTTGAGAGGCAGGGCGCACCTGGACAGGCCGCTAGTCTGTCGCAGGATGAACACTCTTTATTTATTTAAAAAATCTTTATTTCTGTGTACATGTCTGTATCTGTTAGTTCATTGAGTGTGTGGTGTATAGATGCTGAACACTTACAGGGAACAGGGAGATCTTTATATTGACTTTAAGGTGATTTATTATATAATCTGTTAGATATCTTCCCTATACATCTTCCACAAGGGGTGGATATATGAATATTGAAAGGCAGGTGTTATGCATATGATAGCAAGAGTGACAGAGTTTACATCAGTGGGCTCAAGTGGGCAGTTTTTATGTGGTGCAGTGAGATGGAAACATTGACCCTCAGACAGGAGAATTATTCTTTCTTTGTTTCTTCTTCGATTTGGGAAGCTCGTAAACAGGAATCATGGGACTGACACCAGCATGCAGGTTAAATTAAACAACAGTCCAAAGACTGATCCTAGTTAAGTTCAAACTGGTGTGTTTTTTAATATTCCATCCTGTAAACACAGGTGTACTCTCACCTCCATCAACACTAAAGAACTGGACGTGTTGTTAGCCCGCACACACTGCAGACGGTTAAACTTCACCCTGAGCTGTGAATGAGACATCTCATGAGACATTGGGCTACATCTCAGCTGCTCAGGACGGCGTGTGTGTGTGTGTGTGTGTGTGTGTGTGTGTGTGTGTGGTGTGTGTGTGTGTGTGTGTGTGTGTGTGTGTGTTCAAATACCTTCTGTGAAAGATAGAAGGCAGCGATGCCCAGGGCCAGAAGCAGCAGAGCATGGAGAAAAAGGCCAGACCCAGATAGTCCTGCGGGATCATCAGAGGGAAGTTGTTCTCACTGTCTGTATCACTAAAGTCATCGATGGATGAGTCCTGGGATTCAAACAGAGGGCCTTCAGGTTGAGTTCAGGATGCAGAGCGATAACACAAAGAAGTACCTCTAAGGATGCGCGCTCCTGCAGCTTTGGTTTCGTTTGCACACACATTCACATATTTGTCTGTGAGGATTCTGCAGCCACAACAATGCAGTGGGAGTTAAATGAATTCATTTTCCAGCTGCTGAAAATTACACTAAAATATTCATATTTCAATATCAGGGATGCTGCATGGACAGAGTGTCAGCTGATTCATTTTTGTTCGTCTCAGAGAAATCTGTTGAAAAATGGTTTTTGTGTGTTAACCAGTGAAACTTTCTGCAGAGAAATATAATTCTGAATATACAGTGATCCATTTCATGACATTTTCAGGGCCTTGAGCCAAACACACCAAGTCTGGACGGTGGAAGCTCGTAGCTCTTTATGCTGCTGCAGCTTTCATAACTTACTTGTGTTTATTTCATCAAGGAACCAACACACATCTTAAGAGGTGCACAAGAAAAACCCAAATTTAAACTATCGTTTGTTAACCATTAGTTATTATTAATCCCTGGCTCCCCCCCCTCAGCAGATGACCCCCCCCTCCCTGAGCCTGGTTCTGCTGGAGGTTTCTTCCTGTTAAAGGGAGTTTTTCCTGCCCACTGTCACCAAGTGCTGCTCACAGGGGGACTGTTGGGTTGTCTCTGTAAGTATTGTAGGGTCTTTACCTTAAAATATAAAGCACCTTCTTGATGTGTAAAACATAAAATGATAATCTGTTTATCGGAGCATGAAAAATATTCTTTTTGATATATTCAAGTCCTCCAACAACAACTGGAAACTTTGCTGGTGCCTAAAGATAATGTGACTGAATGGGGTTAGTGCAGATATGCGCTGGCTCTGCTGACCGTGGGGTTGATTCGTGACTCATGCATCTTTCTGAAACAGCTGTATATTCAGTCTGACTCGCTCCCTCACGATGACCCTGTCATTACCACTCTGGTGGTTTTACTTTGTACAACAAACAGTTGCACACTTCCAAAATAAGATATTCCAGGAGATCTATTATTTTTAGTAGCTGCTCTGTACACGAGTGATTGTCACTAAAGAAGCTGTTCAGTGTTTACAGCTCATGAAGCAATGAATGAATTTTGTGGGACAGTTTAATTCTAATAAAGCAGAGTAGAAATGTCGTGTTGTGCCTCTTTGAGGTCACTGCAAGGTTTTTATTCCCACAGGCCCGAGACTCTGCATCACTGCACTACTGCCAGCATTCAGAATGAGCCTAAAAAACAGTTTTTACGAGCTCTCCTTTTGTCCTTGTGGAGCTCTTAGCTAAACTTTGTGGCAGCCAACTGCTGCTGATTTTAATGGTGTGCACTGCTGCTGTGTATTTGTCCTCTTACTCGTGTTCTTAAAGTAATAATCATGAAGCTTTTATTTGACTTTAATGTGCAAACACTGATATTACTGAATTGTGACACATGCGGTATGTATTCTTACACTGAATGCTGTTGGAGTCTTGCAGCTAATGATGGGCTTTGCTCAATGGTCTATGAAATAGAACTCGCATCCTCTATCAGCACTGTAGTGTCATCACCTGTTCTGCAGCAGGAGAGCAGCTTTATGTAATCTGGCTTTCTGACAGTCAGTTGCTGCTTTGCTCTATTTTAAGTTCCTCTTCGGTTCCCAGAACCTGCTCTTTATTTTCTCTGTCGCTCTTTTTGGGAAGAATGACAAAACTAATAAAAACATCTATGCAAACTTTAGACAAACCATGGATTCACTGAGGAACGGGTCCTTAATGTCACACCTATTTACATGTTCCTCAGTAATGGGGGGGTTTGACGTGCATTTATTTCTCGCACTGCTACATGAGCTCTGTTGTCATTACAAAAGCAAACTCTTTATGTCTTACATCAGAGTCAGGAAGCAGGTCATCCTCATCGTCCACGCTGTAGGATGCACTATGGAAGTCTTGCGTCTCAGCCAGCAGCTTCCTCTCCAGTGCTGAGCCCGGCCGAATGTCCACAAACGTGGTCTCCAAGTAGTCTTTACTGAGCAGGGCATCTGTGTGGCCCCAGATGGGGGCCGCTGGGTAGAAGGACTCCAGTGTGCGAGGTAAGGAGCAAGGATCCAGTAGCTGCTGTTGCTGAAGCTCAGGAGGATGTCCACAATAGCTCCTCCATGTCAATGGAGGGTAGGCCCTGTCCTCCTCACACTTAACCAAGATTCCCTTGTACAGCCCAGCTGGGGCCTGTCCAGTTCCAGGGCCCAGTCCTGGCCCTGATTCCCAGCTGTTATTGGCACTTTCTCCCAGAAGAGGGTGCTCCAGCTCATCTAGATTCTCCATCCTTCTTTTTTTACTACCAGCCACCAAATAGGCGACCACATCAACAACCAAATGTAATCTACAAATCGGTCTGCAGTGCTTCTCCTGATGAGAGTCCAGTAGGTTTATAGTACGCAAAGGCAGCTGCTTTGCTGGCTTAGTGTTTCAGTGATAATCCATCTTAATCCTATTGTTTAATTTTTCTCTTATTATAGGGCTTGGACCGTGGGGCCAACAACACATGCCAGATTTATCTCTGAGTGGAATAACCAGGGCTAACCTGGTCCTGTGAGATATGAAGTGGCCTCAGATAACTCAAAATCTTCCTCTCTTCACATGTTATAAACAACGTTTGAAGCAGTTGATGGTTCAGGCTTTGGCCCGTGTCTTCCATTTCACATGGCTGAGTCAGCTGGTGTTTAAATTTGCTAATGGCAGCTACTTTTGCTACACTATGAAAACTGTGATGATGACAGATGTTGATTAGTCTCAGACAGGCTGATAAAACAATGGGCAGCAGGATTTCAGTGTGATTGCAGTAAAATATGAAGTCCTAATCGAAGCACACTGAAAGGCTTCAGTCTTTCCCTTCAACCACACAATGAAAAGGGGCAATTAGTTAGAGGCTGACAAGTGACTGTAACAAGAACAACATAAAAGTCATTCCAGCTGTCGTTACATACAGCAAAGAGTTTGTTCCTCTGCAGGAGGCTGAAAAATGCAGTGACGCTGCTTTCAAACAGAGGCGGAGAGCAGCGCCGCTTCAGATGACAAGCCTGTCACACAGCAGGGCGTTCTGAAGCATGAAAATACACAACCTCCAGCAGCAGTCAAACTAGTGGAGCAACAAACGGATTGGGGCCATATTTGAGAGCAGTTAATCTGTAAAAGCAATGAGGCTCCAAAAATAGAATCCTACGGCGCACATCCGCAGGTCAACAGGCCCGCGAACGTGCCCGCTCCTTTGTTGTTGCTGCAGGAAGCTGTAATGAAGAAATGAGAGTCCTCCAGTGTTGATTTATTGCTGTGGCAGCGTTCCACTGGGACATGCAGTTTTAATGCACCTTAAGAGGGTTTCATTCAGGACAGGTGAGGCGTGGAGGTCTCTCTATCCAGCTCTGCAATGAGGACGGTGATGTCTGTTAAGAGAAGAACAAGGTCACACAAAATATTTAGACTCTGCACTTTTGTGGGTTCAAGCTGCTCGAGCTCCAGTTTGGACCTTTTTCCATGTACATATGCATAGATTGACTCCTTTTATTATTTTTCTGCACTCCAGTAAAGAATCTTACTGAGAGGCTGTGCCAACAGTTTATTAATAAGCTCCCAGTAGAGCAGCAGATTAGCATGATTTGAAAGGTTGCCTGTGGAGATGAACCTTACCTCTGTGCACTTGCTTTCTTTCTGGGGTTACAGAAGGACTGAGATTTGCTCAAACTGAGGCTGCTTTTTATGAAAAACAGCAGGATTGGCTCAGGAAAGCCGTGCTTGTGATCTGATTTTTACTCTACATGCCTTTACATGCCTGTGTAGGAGATCGCACAACAGTTGTCATTCTGTCATTTCTGTATTTTGACAGAACTACACAATAAAATTCACCCATGCTTCCATGTAGCAGTGTGGACGATGACAGAGCAAAGCCTACGAGCAGACAGACGACTCAAGCTGCGCTGCATCGTTCACACTCGCCTCACTCTGAATGTCCCAAAACGTCCGTTTATTTCAGCTGTGTCGTTTCAGCTGTCGCCCTGCATCAGCACGCTGTTCAAATCCTCCACCACCCCAGCATGCACTTCCAATTTCTGAGAAACACTGGAAGTGCATGTAACACGCTCAAAAGCTCAAATCTCTCAAACTGCTTTCCTGAGATATGATGATGGGTGCAAATTGTAGCCTCGGTTTCCTGTTCTGAGCTGCCAGGAGAGATACCTGTTGTGGTCTTCTGCATCATTCAAACGCGCTCTTCTGCATAACTTGGTTGTAATGAGTGGTTATTAGAGTCACTGTGGTTTTCCCATCAGCTCGAAGCTATCTGGCTATTCTCCAGTGACCTCAGACATCAATGAGCCATTTTTACCCTGAAAACTGCTGCTCACGGGATATTTACTCTTTTTTTTTTTTTTAAAAAGGAAAATCCCAGAAGATCTGCAGTTTCTGAAAAAGCTATGTTCAGGTGTAAAACAGGTAACCAAAGAGAGCTGGAGCAGACAAAACTAACCAGCTGAGACTCAGACTAACTGAGCTGCCCCATTCTTTGACTGAAGGCAGGATTATTTGCTTTCCAACAGAAACCAGATGAAGACTACAGCTGACCGATCAAGTTGCTGTGATGTCATATACATTAATTATGATGATGCAGGAAAGACACCAACAGATGTAAAAGTGTGGATACTCGTCATTCTTACACTTAAATAAGGCCTTCAAATGTATCCAGCTTTTTCTAAAGATAAGCTTCATTCTTGGTGTACTGTTAGCAGTTTGACCCACCTAGATTATCCTCTACCTTCCAAATAATTCAAATAGGTTCCAGCCCCCACCAACTCTGCATGTGGAGGCGGATTAGAAAACGTGTGGATGGCTGGACGTATGCCTCTGACGAACCAACAGGACTGTCACAGAACTGCAGAAGGACCCAAATGCAGACTTCATGAACAAAAACACAATTCCATCCAAAACCAACCACAATCCAAGCAGAGTAACAGACAATCTGACAAAAGACAAGGGGAAGACAGCACTATTTATACTCTCAGACACACAAAGGGCTAATCAGTGAAACAAAACACAGACGCACACAATGGCCACAATCACAGGGGAGGAAGCGAAACTGAAGATGAAGCGCAAAGACAAAGGAGTACCAAACAAAACAGGAACTAACTAATACAAAGGTTACACACACACACACACACAGACACCAGCATTACACTGAGGGAACACTGAACAGAAAACCTCAAAATAATCACAAAATCCTAAAACTAATAACAACCTGGGACCATGACATGTCAGGATGTTGCTGACTCAGAGACAGAACCAAACTTAAAGGTGATTGATTAACGAAGAGCCGTGAAACAACAAACAGGGATATACTGGGCTGGACGGGTGCCAGAACTAAAACACACACCAAAAAACCCAACGAGCACAGTGACACACAGCAGGGATACTACAACAACAACAACGCAACACAGACCAAGGACTTAAATACACACACTAGGTAATCAGGGAACAGGCAACATTCGAGGGGCACAGCTGAAACTAATTACACAGACGAGGCAAGCGGAAGCAAAACTAAACACAAAGCACCTGGGACTGTCAAAGTAAAACAGGAAACAACTAGACAAAGACAGAAACACAGACTTGACACATCGCACAGGAAATAAACAACACAACAAAACACATCAGAGCAGAGACGTGACAGAGGGACAGGACCGATACTAGAACACAGAGACGCAGGGGAGACAGGACAAAGGGAATCAGTGTATAAATAACAATAATAACAAGATCAATAATCAAAACCAAAACAAACTGGGAACATAACTCAGTGAAAACAGAACCTAAACAAAACGAAACACAAAATGCTGGGCACACGGCCCAGGACCACGACAGGGATGGACGGTATGTGATAAGTGACTTTTAGCTAATTGTCTTAAATGAAAAACTGTAAAACTGATGCTGAATAATCCAAACTAAGAATATCTAAAATCAGCCCATAACTGAGAGGTCAATAAATGCTGCTGTCAGCTGACAAACAGGAAGTGATGAAAAAAGTCTGTATTGTGTGTTAAGAGTCTTTTCATCCCCAGGAGAATAATAAAGTGTAATTTCAACAAACTGCATCATATCTCATCAGTGAGTATTCATTCTGCATGGCAGAGTGCTTCACGGGCCCGAGATCAATCCTGTGACTCACTGCGCGCTTCGCCGCACAGCACAGGAAAAAAATGGATTAATTGGATGTCTTTGGGCTGGTGCACGCTGAGGGCTCCATTTTCAGCTCGCCTCATGGCTGAGTGATTGTTCCACAGAGTGACGTCAGCAGAAGCTCCGTGCAAACCGCCTTCCTCTCCTAACACATGCACACACATCTGGACATATGGTACATTTTGCACATATGTGCTCATGTAACACTAATATTTGCAGCACTTCACCAGACACCCGCCCCCCCGCCCCGCCCCCTCCCAGTTGCTGCAGCTTCATTCCAGGAGAGATGCACTCAGCTTTATTACACCCGCTCCCTCCTTCCTCCACCTCTGCCCATCCACCATAAAAAGACTTCTGTCAGCTGTATTATGAGCCTGCCTTCTTTTCTGATTCTGCAACGCTCATAAAACATCCAGTCAGGTAGAAGGAAGGTTGCAAGGACGCTGCTGTAAATCACAAGCGACACTTTTACAAGAGATCCTCTTCTCGCTCTCCCTATCTGTGTCCTGTTTGTGCACATACACAACCACACATCTGCTCAGCTCCCTCCATACTTCTCCCCCTTTTCTTTGGCTTGATCTGACTCGGTTCCTTTTTTATAATCCAGCCAATACGTCTGACAAAGTCACTGCACGAAACTTAAAACTTGTCTCTTCCAGCAGCATTTCTGCTCACTACATGAAACGACAGCTTGTTCCTAAGAAACTGAAATATGCAACCAAAGTGAAATATAGCCTTAAACTCCAGTCCTGAAAGCAGAGAACTGTTGCTGCTGACTCTTACAAAGATTTTCAGCAACTCTGCAGTCTCTGTGACACACACCGACTCTCTGTCTCAGCATACATTCACATTCTCACTGGAAGTAATGGCTGTAATATTTCATCTGATACAGATCAAGACCCCGATACAGTGAACACACTCACGGGAAAGACATGGCACAGTGGCTGCAGGAAATTGGAAGTGTAAACGCTGGCAGACTGTAATAAAAAGACATCGTGAAGAACAGCGATGTCAGGCTGATAAGGCCAGAGCACACTCTGAGATACGCCGAACACAAAATCTGGAAGCCCAAGTGGTGGTTAAATGGCCCTATTGATTCCATTTCCAAACTCTTCCCTCTCTTTCACTCTTCCTTCATCTGCACAGAGTGACTGAGGAGAGGAAGCTGAACAGAAAAGATAAGCAAAAACAGGAGGAACGTCAGGAGCGTCGCACAGCTCACGAAGCTCAAATAACAGCATGTTCCTATGGAAACACATTCACCACGGAGTGGAGTGCTCGCTGCATGATAAATGAAGCAGCGGCTAATTTGCCATTTCACTTCTGTTCCTCTGCTCGGCTCGATAATAACTGGATGGGATAATTCCAGTAATACTGCGCCTTCCAGTAAAAACCTTACTGTCATTTTAGACGGCAAAGGATCATTTCCACAGAATTACTCTGTAATAACAAATGAGTGCAGCCATGCTAGGCACTGGGAATACTTGAACCCCCCCTGTGCAGAATGTGTGTAGGACAGCGTGAGCTCGTTAATCGGTCCATGGCATGTCCCGCTCTAACCCCCCACGCACACATGCACGCACGCACGCACGCACGCACAATTTGCAGTCCAGAGGAGCCTTGCATCACCGTGCCCTTACAGACACACACAAAAACAAACCCTTTGAAGCTTTCCATGGCCAGCCTCCCACATGTTCACGTACACAACTGCTGTTGTGCACATCATACACAAATTGCCTCTTTTCACACACACACACACACACACACACACACACACTGCTTACACAGCTGGTGCTCATGTGCAGTGAGGCCCAAGAAATGAGAAGTTACCCATCTGCACTGTGTTGCACCCTGCTCCAGCATCTCTGCAGACTGTGTAGTATGTTGTAGTCTGAGAGCATCACGGGACATGCTGCACAGGAACCGGCTATATTTCACAGTGTTCTGTTGTTTGTGGTGTGTGTATATATTTTCTGTTGTTTTTGGGGTTGTATGTTGCTATTACTGTGTAATAACATTTCACCATTTTAAATGACCTTAACCAGCAGTTGTATAGCAAACACTGTATGCCAGTAATTTGCAGTAATTTTGGAACTTGTCGTGTCAAATGAAATGTGAAAATCTGATGGCAGAGCATTACAGTAACGTTCTAGTGAAACGCAGCAGATGAAAATCTGCACTTTCAGCTGTAAACTGTTGATTTAA
The DNA here is from genome assembly GCF_007364275.1 of Archocentrus centrarchus. Classification (NCBI taxonomy): domain Eukaryota; kingdom Metazoa; phylum Chordata; class Actinopteri; order Cichliformes; family Cichlidae; genus Archocentrus; species Archocentrus centrarchus. Next base: position 14,103,868 of record NC_044358.1, on the reverse strand, counting down.
ATATTAAAAATGTGTCTTAAATTGTACAAAAAGACCCAACACATTTTAGTGGCAGACAACAATCAATATTATTATTAATTAATATTATTTTTACCCTCCAAAACTGTATTTGTGATTTCCTAAAAGCCCTGAAATGGTGGCCATTAAGTTTCCTCTTGTGCAAATAACAGCGCTACACAGATGCCATCCACACTGTGTTTACATCAGCTTGTAGTGTATGTATTTTTATCTGTGTGTGTGTGTGGGGGGGGGGGGGGGGGGGGGCAGTATTAATCTCAATGTGGTGGCAAAAGTCTATCAGGATCCATCTTAAATCTGTAGAGAAAAAGCTAGAGCACACAAAGTAAAGCTTTGAGGTCTCTGCTTATTTAAATGTATTTAGTTTACTTGCTGGAATGCATCAGTTATGATTAAGGCCTAATAATCTGAGCCTTTGAGGCCTGAAAGGAACAAATATGAATGAGTGTGTGTTGGTGCACTAATGAGCTGATTAGGAAATTAGTTTCTTGCAGATCTTTAAATGAGCGGCAGTGTTTTTACATGCTTTCATTATCATCATCATCACAGAGCGAGGGCACGGTGTGTGCGCCACCCACACCCACTGCCTACCCCCGGCAGAGAAAAGACCTGCTCTTAATTAGGACTGCTGGCAAGCAAAGCATCCTGCATGTCCTTTGAAAGCACTTGACTGCGTTTTCTCATGCAGTGTCCCACAGGACGGTTTACATGGAACTCTTAAACTGATTTACCGGCTGATTCTAAATGAAATGAAAGGTTAAAGGAAGCGGCTTTTATCGGGCTGCCTTCATGACTGTGCTGTCCTCACACTGCACAGCAGGCGATAAACTAACGAAACGTTAACAATGTAGCAGAGCCCGTGTGTGTACATGTGGGCTGCTCTCCTGCTCGGCTCGAAGCAGCATATCCTCCCTATATATATATATATATATATATATATATATATATATATATATATATATATATATATATATATATATATATAAAATTTGAAAGTGAAGCTATCCTACTGTGGTTTAAGTACCACCAGCCTGCTGTTCCTGGTCCTAACAATGCAATAATATTAAATTCACAGACGAACATAAATACTGTTAACAGCAGAAATATAATCCTCCTTAATAAATTGCTCTTAACTGATTTGAGCCCTGAATGGGCCACTGAAAGTTTTTTAATTCAGTCTAGATGGATGAAAACCAAAATAGTCTAAACAGAACTCTTCAGGTTTTATTTCATCCTCTGACTTTAAAAAGGTTTTTTCTCAGATTTTTTTTTTAATTAATATTTCCTCACCTTTGCGTGGGAACCTCTGCTCCGTCCTGTCCGTGAGGTGAGTCCCGGCGGAATCCGTTTGAACGTCCCCGGGGCTGAGTGCTGTCACACGCCGATCCTGCGCTGCTTTGCTCGCCTTTCGAAGGGGAGGGCGCAGAAAGCGCGTATATCTCTCTGTGTGGATAAATACGAGGACTTGTTTGTGTGGGAGTGGGACGTGTGCACTGAGTTACAGTCAAACTTGCCCGTACCCCATCAGCAGCAGTTCCTACATGCATTCCCAGCAGCTGTAGCTCTTACTACACCTGTACAACCTGGCAGCAGCACCGTGCATGCTTAGTCAAAGGCTCCCGGTGCCCCAGCACAACGTTTCCGCTCAGTCTCCCCCTCACAGAAAGAACAAGGTCCTTGTTGTAGTTACACCCCGTCAACTTACTTCTGCCACAGTCAGCTGTTCTCTGACTTTCACTCAGAAGCATCTTCTCCTCTCTTCTGCTCCTCCACCCCCTCCTCCTCCCGCTCCTTATTGTCTTTTCTCAGTGCTTCTGCGACCGTATTATGGCGGAAAAACTGGGTCCTAAAGCCTGTTGGTCCTGTGTATTTGCTGTATTTCAATTACTCTCAAGCCCCGGTAAGAACATACACATGCAAAGTGAGGACATTTGCCTTTTCTTACTTCTTTAAGAGGATTAGCAGGGTCAAGACTTGATTTTGGGTTGGAATTAGGATTTGGGTTAAGACCAGGGATGCAGCAGGGAGGTTTAAGGTTAGCCTTAGCAAAACAAATGTATGCGTCCTTTGGGATGCAATTTGACTTGACCATTATGGACAAGCTGAAAAGACAATACCCGCAAGCGAGGTGCAAGTATGAGATGAAAAATCTCATTTATGCTGCTGCATGTAGCAAACACAAAAGTGGACAGAGGCAGCAATCAAAGCAGAGAGGGAACAAAAACTGAGGGAGGGGGAGCCAGAGGGTGGTTGGTTATTATGCAGTAGCTTCCTGTAGGCCTGTGTATGTATGTATGTGCTATTCCAGAGTGGAGGCAGCGAGATGCCCTCCAGCAAGGATGACTCCACTTTGTGTCAGTCCTTTAATGGCTGCTTCACCCTGTGACCCACTTTAGTCACCCAGGCCAGCTCACATTAAGATCTCCGTCAGAAATAGTCTCAAGATGCAAAAACAGACATTTGCTTTGGGCCTGTGTTTATTTTGGCTTTTTTCAGGGGAGGCCGTGCAGGATAAAGCTCAGGCATTTCTGGACTCCAGCAATCAATGAAATCCACAGGGCTTAAGCTGAGTATTTAATGAGGTGCGCTGCTCTTAGCTCGAACCCCCCTCCCCCTGAAACGGTTTAACCTTTTGGCTGTTTTTTGTTTTCGTTCTTGCTGTTTGGCTCTTTCCAGGCAGTCAGCACAGCCGCCTATCCGATGCTTCATTTATCTTTGGCTGTCAGTGTGACAAGCGCCCTCTCAGTCCATCATGAAACAGAGATCAATACGCTCTCCTTAGTCTGAGCACATCCTCCCACATTCACTCTGATTTTCCCGCTTTTCCTTTATCCTTCCTTGTCTCTTCATCCTATAGTTCTCTCTCATCATCTTCCTCCATCTTCTGCTCTATTTTAGCTCAAATATGCAGAGTTAAGAACTCCAAGGAGATACATACAGTATACACAGTGAGCTTCGTTCATGTTAGATGATAATAAGCTTACAGTCAGCAGTGCTGTCTACCTTTGGTTTGAAAATTATTCTGATTCTGAAAACAGTTATAATATCTGTGTCACGGTTTGGGGGTTTGTTCCTTCACCTCTCTGTCACATCTTCTTCTTCTTTCCATAGACCAGTTTTGCAGGTACTTTCCTTTTCTTTCCAGCCAGTTTGCGTTCTTCTGTTTTATTTTTAAGTATCGAGGAGAAACACACAGAAATCTTAGATGCCAACTGCATAAAAGCAGAAGTAAGAGCAGATGAAGAAGAAGGTCCGAGATTTTCTTTGTTCGTTTTGTTAGTTTCTCGTGATTCCTGTTGGCCTCTCTGTGCTTGGTCCTGTTGTTTCACTCTGCCCTTAACTCCTTTGTTTGCCTCGACTGGTTTCCCATGCATGACCCCAAGCGTGTGG